>NC_046159.1:51566134-51899884 GCF_011064425.1 Rattus rattus
CTCATGTCACTGGCTCAGCTAGACAGAAGCACATGTACTTAGAATGGCCGCAGGTCCTTCCTCTTTCTTTGCATCTGTAAATGTGTACAACCTGATGAAGATGCTGTGCCCAACTCCATGCCTTGCTCAGTCTTTGCAGATGACACTGGGTCAGACTGTATTGTTCTCTGTGACTTCATCCTTGAGGACCATCTTAATTCTAGGCTCTGAAATTTGAATGATATCTTGAATATTATATTTAGGGTTTTTTTTTTCTTTGCCTCTTTTTAGCTCTGGGAATGCCCGGCTGTGTAGAGACTCATGCTTTCCCATCTTCTCAGGACTCGGTAACAGGTGCTTTGTGAACCATCATCCCAGGAAGCAACAGATACTGAATTAAAGTGAATATGAGTTCCAGGGCCAAGAGTCTGAGCTCCTATCAGTTCCCAAACTAAGTGAGCTGCAAGTTGGGTCAGATTAACCTCTGTGACTTCACTTAGGTATGAAATGGGATGATAGTGCTACACAGGGTTTCACGACAATGAAATGCAATGACGTGACCTGAGGCGGTGGCTCGGTGGGCTAAATGCTCACAGTGAGAGCATTAAGAGTCTGAATTCAATTTGCCCAGGATCCACATAAAGCTGCCATGGTATCATGCACCTGTGAACACTGTAGTGAGATGGGAATTGGAGGCAGGCAAATCTTCAGAAATAGTGGGCAGACTCGCCTGGAGCACGCTGTAGTGAACAACTACAGAAAATAAGAGTCTCAAATTAGGCAGAAAGTGAGGGTCATCACTTGAGGTTGTCCTCCGACCACATGTGGCATGACCCACACATACCTATACTCACAAGATATGAACATACTCACTTTTTCATCTTCTCTTTCCCTCACTCTCTCTCCCTCACTCTCTTATGCACACACACACAGGCACACGCACACATGGGGTGAAGGTCCTGGCACAATGCTTGCTATGCCGTCAATGCTCAAAAACAGCACTTTGGTTCTGAGTGAAGGATCAGTTTCAATGCCGGGAATGACTTGGGCAGTATGCTTACCATTTCCATGTGTCTCCTATTGTAAAACAATGTTAGTTGACTGCTGTCACATGACCAAACACTGTGACCTTCAGCGGTTTAAGGATACAACATTCACAATGCCACAGTCTCCATGGGCCAGCAATCCAGATGCACTTAGGTAGGTACTCTGGTAGGCTATAGCTGATGTGCCTTTTCTTTTGGAGGCCTAACTGGCAAAAGTTCACTTCTCAACTCTCTCAGCTTGTTGGCAAGAGTTCTGTTGCACTGACTGTGGTTGTCAGAAGTTTCAAAGTCAGAAGCTAGGAATAGACTTTAGCAGTGTGGGCATTGTGCTGTGGTGACCTATTTCAACTCTTTCACCATAGAATATTGGCTGGAGGTGACTTGAAAGTTCTGCACATATTGGAATGGAGGCAGTCACATGGCCTCCACGGGTACCAGAAGAGGAGAACCACAAGCCTATCTTCGTGTCTGTCCATTCATACAGAAAATGCTAATGGTAGAAAAGATCTGTGGACTGCTGTGAGCCTAAAACAACAAATACAGATAAAGTATCCAGAAGAGAGCCTGGAACTTGGGTGATACTCAGGGCTAGTTTTCTATTTACTGTCTGGCCTGTGAGTGGAGAGATCTAGATTGGAATGAATGAATGAATGAATGAACCAATGAATGAGTGAATGATGAGGACCCATTCCATGTTTATAGCTCATAGATTCTCCTCAAGCAAACTTTCTGTAGAGTTGATCTCCTCTACATGATGAGGTTTCACATCATGGCCGCGAGCTTCGCTGTGGGTGGTGAGTTGAATGTCGACTGTGGGTGGGTATTACTTGCCTTAGTCACGCATGCCAAATTTAAAGCACTCTGTGTTTTCAGGCAGGTGTCTATAATTGCCACAGTTTCTAAGTGAGAGAGTGACTTGTTTGCTGTTTTCCCTTACAACTGTAAGAAACTGAGTTGGGAAGCTAGAAATAGGATAGAATAAATTGCCGATGGTATCCAGGTCTGTGTTTGTTAGAAGAGATTGGCTTGTCGACAACATTTACAAAGTCACAGAGCTGGAGTCAGCTCAGAAGCATTGTGGCCAAGCATAGGCTCCTAACTGACAGAGAATGACACACGTGCAATTGCCCTACTCTATTTCTTCTATCCAGACTCTGCTAGATTCTCAGATAAAAAGGAGAGAGGAATATAGACAAGAAAATATACACCTGTGGGTTTTTAAAACTATACTCCTCCTAACAGAGAGAAGGGGAGCTCTTCCTCCACCTTAATCTG
Source organism: Rattus rattus (assembly GCF_011064425.1). Lineage (NCBI taxonomy): Eukaryota > Metazoa > Chordata > Mammalia > Rodentia > Muridae > Rattus > Rattus rattus. The sequence goes on from NC_046159.1 coordinate 51,568,435, forward strand.
GTTTCTGCTGACCAATAGCATTTGGCAGAAATGATGGAAAGTTGTCAGTTTCTAGTCTTGGGCTGAAGATGCTCAAGTCCACTTCAGTCTATTGGGAAATTTGCTCTTGGAAACCAGGACAGCAGTTATCATCCACAGATAAAATGATAGCCAGACCAGCTATCAGCCACTGAGCAGGCCATGTCACTATGCATGCCACTCCAGTTAGTTCCAGGGGTGTAGGGCAGCAGGCTGTGAAAGGTCGAGATAGGTCAAATCCTAGAAGAGACAGCAGGAGCATTCCCAGTCTCCCAGGAAATCAGGACCCTCATGTTGTTACAGCCCCCACAACCCCCTGTAGAGAGGCTCAAGACAGATCAGTTATAAAGTAGAAGGACCACACCCCCAAATATGTAGATGAGGTCTTCCTAAGCTCTCAGGCCAAACCAATAGGAAGTACCTGCTGTCAGACACTGACCCATCCAAAAACTGTATTTAAGAAATCTATTTGGAAGGATTAAAGGTGTGCAGGAATTATGCCATCAGCTGAGAGCTTCTGTCTTAAGAGCTGTAACACTGCCCCTTAGGGGAGAGATCTGCTCTCCCAAAATTGCTGCCAGAAGCTCCCCTGTACCCCTTGCTGGGTAGTCAGTCTCCTGTTGGCTCAGCCAGGCTTGAGCAACCAAAGTGGCAGTGGCAGAAAGGAGCCACAACAGCAGCAGAGGCAATGAAAGCCATCCTTTCCCCTCCCTGCTGGGGTCCTATCCCCTTCTCCTGACCCGGAGCACCTAGCCGGACCAAAGATCTCCGAGGAAAGCCTCCAGCCCACAGCTCCACACAGTGGGACAGAAGCCACATAGAAAAGAGATGATCTGTCCCTGTCACTTCCACCCAAGCTGCAAGTTTCACAAGCAAAAGGACAGCGGTTGTAATTTTACGACAGTGATTTTGGGCCCATTTGTTTTGCTTCAATAAATAACAAGAAAGATACCTTGGAGGAAGAGCTTGCAGCTGGAAAGGGAAATGGACAGAACCAGCGGCTAAAGCAACCTATGTGCTAATTAATATAAATGTTGGCAGGATAGGGACATATTTCTAGATCTAGAAGGACATATGACAAAAGAGCCAGACATAGGCAACGTTTCTGGGGAGGACTTTCTGAAAAAGTGACATTTGGGCCAAAATTGTCGGGTTGGAAGATCAGCATGGCTGAATTAGAGCTGAAAAGTATACCGCAAGCCCCTGTTCCCAAGGCTGACATTCAAGAGATACTTCCCAACCTCTGCTGCCCTCTGCATTCTCTTGGGAACAGGAGGAGCGTGTGGGACTCCTAGCCACTCTCTGGATGAGTGAGGCTAGGTAAGGAATTTGGTGTGACCAGGCCCTCTTGTAAACCCCTCAACTGAGCAGTTATACAGAGGCTTTGGAGGACAAGTGAGAACTCTGGTTGCTTCCTGGCAGAAGACAGGCTGAGAAATACTCTCTCAACAGTCCTGACTCCTTTTCCAAACTGCACTTCACAGCTGACCTAATTCAGGAGCAATGTCGGCGGCATTATTAATGGAGTCACCTGGGCTTGTCTTTCTCAGACCACGCGCTCTATTTTTACATCTTTGTGGGGATAAAGTTTTTTCTTGCAGCAAACTGTGCCCGCTGCAGTGCCTGCCCATCTCCTTTCTTCTCAGTTAGAGAGAAACCTTGAGCAGGGGTGTCCCTGTGCCCCACTCATGTGCATCCCACCAGAGGCACCATCCCTCCTCTTCCCTCACTTCCTCTTAGTCCTCTCTCCCTGCTTTTTCTGGTTCCACCCTCAGTCTCAGCAGCACCTCAGACAGATTTATTTTTAACCCTTCTGGGAAAGAGGCACTAGGAGGTAGGAACAAGGGATAATGGAATTTGACCAGGGTTATGGTCCACCCTGGCAATATATTTAAATAACTAAGACTTCTAAAATATGCTAATGCATCGGTTCTATTCTCAAAGACTAATGTTATTGGTATCTTGCTGTTTGAATAATTTGAAGAGGGAATCAAGATCTATTTATGTGGTAACTTATTAGAATCAGAGTCTTCATAGTTATCTTAATAAAGATAGATAATTGTACATGGAGGTATTTACAGAGGGAGCTAAGGAGATACTAGTTTGGCAAAGAGCTTGCACAAGCATGAGTAGTATCTGAGTTCAATCCCCAGGACCTACATAAAAAACTAGGCAAAGAGACACAGACTTGTAATCCCAATTCTGAGGAAACAGAGACTGGCAAACCCTGGGACTCACTGACCAGTCAGATTAGTTAAATAGGTGGACTTCAGGTCCTGTCTCAGAAGAACATGTGGATGGTGCCTGAGAAGGAACAGCACCCCCAACTATCCTCTGACCTTTACACACACACAAACACACACACATATTCACACACACTCACACACACTCACACACACACACACTCACACACACACACTCACACACTCACACACACACACTCACACACACACACACACACACACACACACACACACACACACACACACACACACACTCACACACTCTCACTCACATCACACACACACACACACACACACACACACACACTCACACACACACTCACACACACACACACACACTCACACACACACACATATATACACACACACACACACACATAGTAACTAGATACAGCATATATATACACACACCCACACACATACACACACACACACACGCAGAGCAGTATTTATAGACACATGTATGTACTAGCATATTCATATAATATTTTTGGTTTGGCAGCTGAAGTAAAGACACCCCCACACACACACACACCCTCCAACAATGAGCACACCAGGAGCCAGATCCTGACTTCTAAAACTATTCTCCAGTAAAAGGAACCAGGGAGTTTTGGAGAACGAGGAAGGGAGATACAGAAACTGAACCGAGAGCACCATGTACTGTAACAAAGTAAAGAAGATTCAAAAATAATTTCCTATAAAACCCCGGTACAATGGAATTATGTCAAAGGAGACCTAAATGAACTCTCCATAGTCAGAGCCTAGAAAATGTGAACAAGAGAAGAAAGTCACATTATGAGCCAAAGTGTGAAATAAATATACTTGAGTCCACATGGCATACTGATAGTGATTGGACAAATGGGGAGTAGGGTGGCCATCTCCCATGCAGATTTCCAAATAATAATTTACTTTTGAGGAGGTGAACACAACTCCCTAATCCTTCAGTTCAGGCTGTGCTTAGTGACTTCTTCTACAAGGACAAGAGGGCCATGAGAAAAATAGTGACCTTGCATTGGGAACACCTGGTAAGTCATAACTCAGCCAACCAGGGGCTGGGGTTAGCAGACGTATGGTAAATCAGGCCGATAGCACAGAGACTCGGTGTGGTGTGCAGAAATACCACTTTGCCTCTGTGATCTGTTTCTCAACTGTAACTCCATAATCATCAGGAAAACACGGACAAAGCTCAGTTTAGGGATGTCCTGTACATTTCTTCCCCAGTAGCTTTATCAAGGTTACCAAACACAAGGAAAGTCAGAGAAAATGTCACATCCTGGGAAGACCTTGAGAGACAAGATGACTAAATGTCATGTGGAATCCTGGTCGGGGCCTTGGAGCAGGAGAAGAAATCAAGTAACAGCAAGGTAACCAAGGTGTGCTGTGTAAGTAGTAACACAGCAACACTAGCGAGTTAACCGGAAACCTCCGGCCTCGCACTTCAAGTTCTCAGTATCTAAGCATACTAAGATTTAAACATTTTAATAAAAAAAAAAAAGCATTTCATGTGTTTAAGTCATCTCCTTACAATTTGTCTTCTGGTAACTGGAGAGGCTATAAGCTCTTTGAAATCAGGAAGCTCTCTGTGTGTGTGTGTGTGTGTGTGTGTGTGTGTGTGTGTGTGTGTGTGTGTGTGTGTCTGTGTGTGTTGTTTTAGTATGTCCTGTGGGCTGCCTAGTAGCTAGGCAACCAGTGTTTGTTAAATCTGCTGTAATAGCCTAATAATATGCACTTTTAAGTAACATATGCCTTTTACAAGATGGAAATGCATTTAGTTAAACAAAAAAGCACACTAAAATCACTCATGACTTCCCGAGGTCTAAAAAGACCATTGGCAATGTTTTGATGTGTCTTTACTCATTCTTCCCTGGCTACTGTAAAATTGGAATTACACATTACTTAATGTTTTAAATCGTGTTCTTATAAACAGTATGTTATAAACTTTTCCCATCCCATTAATAATCGTTTTGCAGCATAAAATGAAGGTTTTAATGGCTGGATAATGTTTAACTGTTAAGTCGGTGCAAAACCCAGGAAGTAAAGAAAGAGGCAGGGCCAAGAGTCTGGTGAAGTGAGCAAGTGATGCTGGTGCCAAGTGCTGGGAGACTGCTGTGGTTAGGCTTTGATGAGCAGGGAAGAAAGGAGACCAGAGTATCTGCTCACCCCAAGTTCAGCAGTGTCCTAGGGCCACACTGTATATTTGTCTCATTTGATGAGTGATCACAAGGCTCAGGGATTAGTTGGCAGGCAGTTGTGTCGTACATTATCAGCTCTAAGGTTCTTTCTGATCCACTTGAAGAACACTAGAGTGTTGCCAGGGAAGAACTATCTAGAGAGTGCTGTTCAGTGTGACAGGCAAGGTATGGGATTGACCATTTGCTACAATTTCTTTATCAATTTCTACTCCCCAACACGTCAGCTTCCACAGAGCTCATGCACAGAGAAAACTCAACTTGGAATGTTCTAAGTAATTATGGCCCTGTTTTTAGTTAGAGTAATGGTTATATCTGGAATCAGAAAAAAAAATTGTTTGGTCCCAACCCTTAAACACCTATGTCCCCCTCAGACTGTGGAAGCCAAGTTGAAAGGATAATTTTATGTGAGTGGGATTCTGTGAGCCTATTTTTGGCTGGTGTGAGGGACAGTTAGAAAACAATGATGCTGACATGGGAGGCAGACAGTCACGAAGTGTGGGATTAGTGTGGCCTGGGGATTTGAATTGTATGTAGGTGACAAAGGCTGACATTTGAGAACTTTCGTCAGAGCTGAATTGTAGACGTAGGAGTAGGAATTAAATGTGTAGGATGAACCAACACCTATTCAGTGTGGTGGGGAGGAGAGTTATGAAATGCTGTCCTGGACGTGACATGCTTTGGCACTCACAAACCCACAGCAGCTAGGGTTACCTGCACCAGAGCAGACCAGTCCAGATGACAACACAGATGGGGAGGGTGATACAACTCTACCAAACCACAAAACAAACAAAGCAAAGCAAAACAAAACAAAACCTTAAAACCGAGAAACCTTTTAGCAAAGTAATAGGATATAACATTAACACAGAGATATCAGTAGCCTTCTTATATACTTACAGAACTAAACTGAGAAAGAAATGAAGGAAACAATTCACAGTAAGCAAACGCACAAAATAAGAGTCATGGGAATAAGCCTAGGCAGGAAAATCAAATAGCTCCATGATGGAACCTTTAGAAGATTGGAATAAGGAACTACAGAAGGCACTAGAAGCAATACAAGAAATAAGACAACACTTGACAAACAGCATCTCGTGAACCTGGAAAGCTTCTGTGACAAAAAAGAACACTATCAGTTAGAAACTGTCCAGTCAATGTGGAGATTGTCTGGAGGTTTTTATTTTTTCCTAAACTGGAAAAAGAACTGCTAAATGACCCAGATGTACTGCCCTTGGGTGTCTATCCCAAGGACTTCCTAACCTACCCCACACATGTGTTCCCATCTATATTCACTCATTGCTGCTCCTTTCACAATAGCCAGGAAATGAACACAACCTAGATGTCCATCAACGTGTGAATGGACATGGAACATGTTGTTCATAGGTGCAATGGAATATTACTCAGCCACAAACAAAAATGCAATAATGAAACCTGCAGGTTAATATGTAGACCTGCAAAGGTTATACTGAGTGAAGTAAGGCAGGCTCAGAAACCCAAATGTCACATGCTGTCTGTCACTCATGTTGATCATAGCTTTGAATCGTTTGTTTTGTGTCTTTAAGTTGGAGCAGAAAAGCCTTTCTTAAAGATGTCTTCATTCTGAGTCAGTTTATATCCCTGAACCACATACTGGCAAAGTAGAATCAGAAGTTGTTTACTATGTTGGTAACTGAAAGCAATTTCAGTCACTGTGGAACAAGACGGCGGTGTGAGATTTGAAAGTCTAGGTCCAGACCCTGGTTTCATGATGTCCCAGATATAGGGCCAGTGGTGACTCACAGAACGTTTCTGAACTGTAGTTTGTCTTCTATGTGATGGAAGAGACTAATAACAAATTCCCATCCTATAGCCTCAACCATGCTGTCCTAAGTGAGGGAAAAGATGGGAAGGCCTGGTGCAGTTGATAGAGACACTATATGAAGAGCTGTCATGGAACCCAATTGGCATTGATATGTAATTTCCCCTCAAGGAAAGAAGCTGTGAGAACTGAAAAATGGGTCTTTTAATCATCATATCAATATTGTCAGATTCACAAGCTCTAGAAACAACCAGAGGACAAACCTTTGGGTGTGCCTCTGAGGAGGTTTCTAGGTTGATTAATTGAGGTAAGAAGAGCTATGCTAAATGTGGGTGGCACCATTCTGTGGGTGGGCTGGAGACCCAGACCGGAGCTACAAGGTGTTCATCTCTGGTCACTTCCTGATTGTGGGCATAGTCATGTTCAGCTACCTCACACTCCTTCCCCCATGCTACACTGTATCTCTTTGATTTGTAACTAAAAAATAAACTAGCAACAAAAATCTTCTTCCTGTAAGATGATTTTGGGGACTGTTGACCACAGCAATGAAATAAGCCACTAACACACACTGCTTTAACCAACTTTACTCACCTAAAGTCAGAATCACTCTGTCCTAGAAGGAAAAGGAAAGTTCTCTGTAATCTTTTCTCTGCTAGGTATCAAGGAACTTTCTGTTCAAAAATGACGAACAGGGTTTTCAACTTGCCTGATGTAGGTAGTGTTTAAGTAATAGTTGTGTGCACACTGACTACATATCAAATTCCAGGCTAGTGTAGAGAGCCATGCCTGAGTCAGTGCTCTGTGTGCCTAGGAACTGGGGTGGGGCTGGTGGGGGAGCGTGGATCTGCCATGTAATTCTCTCTCCATGAATAACCATGAGCTCCACAACAAGAAAGCAGCATTGCCTGGACCAGCGCACACAGTCCTGACATGAAGAGGGGACCATGGGTTTCCACAACCAGGACTATTAACACAATGAGTCCCCCCCCTTTATGGAGTCCTACTTAAATCTTGGGATTTATAAATGACACTTGAGAATATATCCAGGCTGCAACTTCTTACTATGCCCTTTCTTTCCAACTGCTAACATGTAAGTTCTTTGTACATCTACATTAAATGGAATATTACTCAGCTATCAAAACAACGAAGTTTATGAAATTCAGGGCAGGTGACCTGATCATTAGCAATAAAGCATGAAACGTGGCAGATGCAGACCTTCTTTAAAAGGAAACCTTGACATGGAGTTAGAAAAGCAGGTTCAGATCTCATCTGCAAAACTCACCAGCTTCGCAGTAGGTAGGAAGGTCCTGTGGCGGAGAGTTCCTTTTCTACCTTTGGTTAATGAGAATTACTAGAGCTTTCAGCAGAATGGTTTGCATTAACCTAAGCTTACCTAACAGTTACACTACCTTCTGGGCCTTGTGTGCCTGGTGGTTCGCATGTATTCCCTACCAAAATCTTACAGCCTGGCAAGGAACAATATTGTCACCTCTGCTTTGCAGGCCGTATCTTTTGCTAGTTTACACAAGAATGTATTGAAAATTCTGGGGGTCATAATTGCCATGGAAACCCTTGCATGTTTTCTGTTCTTTTCTATCTACCCACTTCCTGGGGAGGTCATCTGGCTTCATGACCTTTAATACCATCAAGAGTCAATGATGTCTAACAACTATTTCTTTCTTTTCTTTTCTTTTAAGATAAGATCTTACATAGCCTAGGCTGGCTCCAAAGTCACTAGGAAGCTCAAGATGACCTTAACCTTCTGATCTTCCTGCATTTGGAGAGTGTTGGGGTTACAGGCAAGCACTGAGAGACCAGATCTTGGGTTCAGACTCCACCTTAGAAAATCTGGTCTAAGGTTGAATTCTCTAGTACCAGTTTCCAAAATACAAGCCCGCCCCTGGCACTTCACTTCCTAACAACCACCAATCAGAAGGAAAGCAGAAGTTAAGTTTATGGTTTGGCACCCAGCACCAGCCAATTATTTTAAAGGACAACAAAATTCCATAATAGCCCCCCCAATCAGATGTGCCAGGCTAGAAACCCCCCTTATTTGTTTGCTTACCTCTACAAATGCTTGCTTGAAACTGGGCTTGGGGCTTCCGTTTTCTGTCCTGCTCTGTCAGGGTTGGCAGTGAGCTCAAGCATGAGCTTGAATAAAAACAACCCTAGTGGGTTTACATCAGAATCAGCTTCTTGGCGGTCATTCCGGGCTCTCAAACAGGCACAACAGCACCAGTATGCCTAGTTTGCACCTAGGCTTCATAAACGGTACAATTCAGCAAATGCTCTACAAACTGATCTACATCCCCAGCAACTTTAATGTCCTCTGTGGAGCTCCACCTCTCCCCCGCACTGCACTCTTGTCAACTACCTCCCCAGCATCTGAATCTGTCCAGTCATCTGGGCATATTCTATGCTGAGCCCTTGATGTTTCTCCCAAATGTGCCCTGTCTCCATTCATTTGTGCTCTGTATGTGGACTCTGCTGGGTTGCGGTCAGAAGAGTTGGAGCCCATCCTGATCGGCTTGGAGTGATGTCTAACTGTGGTTAGGTTCTGACCACCCATCTTTGAGGTGCTTTCATGTGGCTATTGGCAGCTGTCTCCAGGACATGCCAACTCCATGTCTCCCTGGGATAAGTGTAGAAGCCTCCTAGCTGGGCTCCCTGCTTCTGGCTACTGTTGAATGGTCTCAACATACAACCAGAGCATTGGGAGGACTGTTGGATGACGTGTCTCTCTCTGGTGGATGTCCTCCCATCATAATGATGTCTGTGATCTACGGGATCACATGGTTCTGCTGAGTGTATCACCTATTCATCTCATCTTCCTTGACTACTCCAGCCTTCTTTTATTCCTTCACTCCTCTGCCTCACCAGATACAGAACTTCCAGTTCACTGTTCTCTCTGCCTGAAGTTTCAGCTCCCAGGGACCCTCAGGGTTCACACCTCACTTCCTGCTGTCTGATTTTAAAAGAGTTCCAACACCAGGAAAAGAGTGGGTCACAGTAGGACTGGGAGGCTGAAGAGATTTCAAGGAGCAGAGGGTAGATAGACATACTTTCTTGGTCAGCACACAGGCCACTAGGCAGGCAGCTACTGGGTTCTCAGGTACATGCCAGCACACATGAACTGCACACAGACAGATGCACATACAGACAAGCACAGGCTACACCAAATTAGGCACACAGGCCTATAGGCAAACACACACAGCCATGCTGATAAAGGTGTGGATCCTGTTATTTAGGGTCCTGTCCAGACAGCTCCCCTGAACTCTGAGAAAAATGGCAGACTCCCTTTCCCTGCAGGGCTTCTTCTTCTCTGCTTGATCAGGAGAGCCTGATTGATCCCCACATTGTCTACCTGAGAAAGGTCACAGAGTTCTCTGCAAAATCACGGGTTCAACTTTCTCCAGAGAAGAACCTGTCCAGCAAGCACCTGAAATTCCTGGAATGCCTCTCCATGCAATGAGGCATTCCTAGTACATTGTCCTCCAGCCAATGACTTACATTCTCCCTGACAACCCCTTCCCACTCTCCAAGGTTCATATACAGAACTTGGTCACCTGAAATTAAGTGAATGTGAACAAGCTGCTTCACTGAATATCGTCATAGAGTTGTAACACTAAAATCCTTGGAGAAGGCCTTTTCTTCTACCTGGCATTCACTGCCTAGAAGATCCTGGAGACTCCACCCAAACCTCGGTGTCTGGACACCCCAAGGGAGGAAGCAGAACTCAAAACCACACAAATGTTCAGGTAAAAGCTCCCACTTTTGACCTTCAGACCATGTTTATACACAATCACACACCAACTGCACTCTGCCAGAAAACACTATTAAGACATTGCACCTCTGCTTACTTTGGGTTTACCCAGAGGCCTGAGTCAGCCGATTCATACTACTTCATAGCCCTACCCCCATGTCAGGTAGCAAACATATTTTAGCTAACTCATACTAGCTATCCATGTTAACAACATGGTGTTTAAACATAAACTGGCTCCTATGACCCCTGTTTCTAATGGGCTCTTGCCTGAACATCTTTTCAATGCCAAGACCAATACCAATGCTTGGTGCTGATGAGAGGGATCAGTCACTCAAATGCTCGAGGACTGAGTTTGAGCCTCGGCATCCACATAAAAAGCCAGGTTCAGGGGTGTGCTTATAATCTCAGTGCTGGGGACAGGAGGACTTTGATGCTGGCTAACCAACCAATCTAACCCATCAATAAAGTCCAGGTCAGTGAGAGACTCCCAACTCAAAACCTAAGGTGGACAGTGGCTGAGGAAGGTACCTAATGTTGGCCTCTGGCACACAGACACACATATGTGTACATGCACATACAAGCACACACACATGCATACACTACATAAATATAAAATAGAATAAGATAAAATACCAACACACGTACACAAACACATCCCTTCTCCTTCCCTGCTTGGCTTTTCTCTCTCCTCAGCACACATCGTATCATTGCCTAAACTATCACATTGTCTGACTTACCCATCATCCCCTGCAAGAGACCTCCAAGAGGCCATGAGTCTGTTTTACCCACACTCCATTGTCACTAGGTCCAGGACAGTGCCAGACACTTAGTAGGTGCTCTAGAAAAGATTTGGGGAAATCAATGAGTATGGGAACTGTAGCCTCAAAGACATAGAGAAATTGCCCTCACTTCAAGAGGTCAACTCAGGCAGTCTTCTTGACAGTCTGAGGTTATGATCTGTGAGATGGAGAAAGAGGGCCCCAGACACTCTGCCTCTGAGCCGTTTATTTCTGAAAACCCATGAAGTGCTGTTTTTGCCAAAAAAAAAAAAAAGTTTCTCAGAACTCTCAGTGAGGTGTCCCAGCTCATGAAGCAGGAGCAGAAGTAGCTGACACTGCTAACTCCTGGAGTTCTGAGGATAACCCAAATTCATAGCCCTTGACACCGCCTGTCAGACTCCACTGCCTTCCTGGCTAAATTTGTATGATCTTAGCATAATTAGCCCAGTTTGTGTCATTCCACAGCTGCTAAGTATGCAGTGGCTGTGGCGTGTTATGGCTCCTCTCGGAAGCAGATGACATATCATGAAATATTTATTTAAAAAAAAAAACCACAAGTGCAGGCTTTCTTAATTATTACCACTGACTGCTTCCCCCCGGAAGTCCCAGAGAGTAGAGAGGGGCACTGCAGGACTGCTTTCCCTCAGGTCTTTTCTCTTCTCACACATTTGGGTGCGTTTTATGACTTCCTTCAAAAACGCCACCAAGTCAGGCTGGCTGCTCACCTGTTTGTTTAACCCGCTCCGAAGTACCTTGCGTTTTAGCATTTACATTTCATAGGCCATTCCAGATGAATAATGGTGCCCCCATAGCTATGGCTTCATAAAACTATTATTGCTCATTATCTCTCCTGGCTAGAATTAGCAGGAAACTACACACTGGGTTTGTGTTTTTTTCCTGGTTTGTGTGGTAATATGAGAAAGTAATTTCTTGCCCTGGGACTCCCAGAGTGTACCCTTGGGAGTGGGGAAAGTGGTCTTGGGGCACAAGTTAATAGCTTCACGTCACGCAGAAGAGGACCTGCTTGTTGATGGAGAAAATTGCTAGTTAGTTCTGGGATGGGCAAGTCAGTTGGAAAGTGAACTGTGCTGTGGCTCTTTGTGGCCTGGAAGCTCTTAGGAAGGAAGTAGACCTAGTTGGTGGCACTTCACTTGATGGATGGATGGCTCCCTTCTGTCTTTCTCTGGTTCTTTCCTCTCTGTTCCCCTGTCCTACTCCCTGCTCTTGGGTGAACATGAGGAACTCTTGTAATGAAATGCCACAGTAACAGAGCCCGGGGCATCGCAGCTGCAGCAATCACTCCAGAGGGAAGATGGAAAGTCTAGACCGTGTGAAGTCCACATGAAGTCCACCAGAGGGTTAGCAAGGTAGCCATGTTGCGACTCGAATGCAACAGCCTTTGGCTTTCTCTAGATTGCTAAGACTCTAGATTGAGTCTTCAAAGACGCCAGGGTGTGCTACCTCTCTAGTTTTTCTTCCTTGCACCTGTTCCCTTTATTGTAGAACTGTATCAAGGAAAATACTGGGTTTTCCTGAAATTAAAGCTGTCTCTTAGAATGTGGGTCCTCAGTTATACTCCTCTATTTTTTTAAATTCTTCTCCCATCTTGGCTGTAGTTTTCCTTTCCCCTCTTTCCAATTCTCCCCCAGATCCACCCCCACCTCCATCTACCCTTAGAAAACAGCAGGCCTCCTAGGGACATCAACCAAACATGGCATAACAAACTACAATGAGATCAGTCACCTACCATCATATCAAGGCTGACTAGGCAACCCAGCAGGAAGAAAAAGGTCCCCAAGTAGGCAAATGAGTCAGAGACATCCCCCACACCCCTTCCTGCTCCCACTGTTAGGATTCCCACAAGAACACCAAGCTGAATATTACTCAGGTACAACATACATGTAGAGCGTCTAGGTCAGACCACTACAGGCTTTCTGATCTCTGTGAGACTCCATGAGTCCTGGTCAGTTGATTCTGTGGGCTCTTTCCTCACGGTGGTGTCCCTGACCCCTCTGATTCCTCCCAGCCTTCCTCACTCCCCTCTGTAGGACTCAGAGTCCACCTAATGTTTGGCAACCAAGGAAAGCAAGGTTCCTGCCCTGCTTGAGTTCCTGTCCTGACTTCCTTTGATGATGAAGACGATGAACTACAATGTGGAAGTGCAAGGCAAATAAACCCTTTTCTCCGTAACTTGTTTTAGTCACAGTGTTTTTTCACAGCAATAAAAACTGGAACTAAGACACAGGGAAACTGAAGACCTTTCTCCCTCCTCCCCTTCATTTCTCTCTCACAGGCTCTTGCTATGTTACCCAGGTTGGCCTCAAACTCAAGATCCTTTAGGTTGCAGGTGTGTTTCATTTTCAGGCTTGGGCAGTGTCGGAAGACCCCATCTTCACTCTGAGGCCAGGCCTGGGAGCAACCTGAGGCTGTAAAGACAATACCAAGAACCCCAGGAATGCAAAGAACTCCAGATGGTCTTTCAAACCTGGGAAAGCTTGTCACCAAGAATAAATTGTAACCCTGGCCTTTAAAAGCTGTCTTCCCCTTTACACTGACCTTCAGTTCCAAATCCAACCAAGGGAACTAAAGGTAGCTTCAGTTGAAATTTTAAAAATGGCTAATTACAACTCAATAGACTTCGGGTGGTCTTGGTGTTTTCTAACTCCGTAACACCTGAGATTTCAAAGTATTTATTTGCTCTTTTGTAAATTTTTGATTATTTCTTTCATCTTTGAGATCATAATAAAATGACAGCATTTCCACTTCCTTTCTTCCTCTGATAATTTATCTAGGTCCTCTACTTCATCCCCGCATCCTGCTCTCTGTCCTCTGCTTGATTCCTGCTCCTTATAGGGTGGTCCTTTGCATTTCCTAGGTGAGTTATTAGGGTTTTTAGTTCCATTTTCGTTTCAGTTTGAGCTCTCGTCAATATTTCTACCTCATTTTTAAATTCCAGAACAAGCCCTAGATTGTCTTTGTCATGTCCATCAGTCTTCTGTGTTTGTGTTTGTTGGGTGTCACTAGCTGTTAATTTCCCTTAGATTCTTTGATGACTACAGTTGTTCTTTTAAATTCTCTGTCCTGGGGTTCCTTCAGGTAATTCACATTGGCAGACATTTCTATGGGACTGGTAGGTTTAGAGAGAAGGGACTGGCTTGATTTTCCATACTGCTGTTCATTTTGCCATGAGACCTGAGCACCCGGACTTCTGTTCCATGTCTGATATGGACAGAGAGGTTAGGGCAGAAGGGAAGATGTTCAAGTAAGTAGGAAATGGCTTTGGTCAGATGAAGTCAGGTGGACAGAGAAGACTGGGCTAACATCCAGAATGTTCCTCCAGATTCAATCCTGGAGTCTGGGGGAGGTGAGGGAGAATGCAGTCAAATGGAAAGGGGGAAAGATTTAAAAGGGAGGATGTGAGTTTGTGCTGCTGAGCCAAGTGGAAGAACGAATGTCCTTCATCTCGGAATGAAGGAAATACTGGGGATCCAGTTTCACAGTTGTCAGCAGGCAGTTGTGGAAAGTGGACAGGAGTAGAAATTTCAGTTTCCTGCCCTGGGACTCTTCTGGTTTCTTGATGGGTTTGAATGGAGAGGCGGGCGCGGGGTTCCCTAGAAGCCAATTCTTTCCATTAACTGAGAGTCATCTCTGTGACAGGACTACTGGGATTCAAAAACCCTGAAGTGAGAAATGTAGCTGAAAGTGAAATCACTGATAGACCCATAGTGGTTCCTGCCTGGAATTTCAGATTTGGGAGGTAGAGGCAGGGGGTTCAGAAGTTCAAAGTTACCCTTGGCTCCATACCAAGTTCGATGCATGAGACTCTCTCTAAAAATAAACCAATAAAGTAGAGCTGAAACATCTGAAGTCGCTTGGGTCAGTATTCAATCCCTCCTCTACCATATAGACCCAGTGGGATGGGAACAAATTACTCAACGCTCTGTCCCCAGTCAAATGAGGTAATGCAGTTTCAAGCTTCCTCTCCTAAAACACCATGTCCTCAGCAGCATTTTAAATACAAAACCTGATGTTGTAGATTCAGTTCCCAGTCATATGGCTTCCGAGACTTTGGCATGCAGGCAAAATCAGAGCTTTGCAAAAGTTTCCGAAACAGAATAATAAGGGGAGCTGCTTAAAATAGAGGTCCGCCAGAGAATCCGGGGCACAAGACTCTCTACTTAAGACAATTAAGGTTTCTCTGCCTTTGTTGAAGAAACTGGGGCATCTCCCTCCACTTCTGTTTGGCATAGTTCGAACATCAGGGAAGAAAATAAGCCGTAGAAGAATCAAGCAAAACTTCGCTGACATTGTAAATCTTTTTAAAGCACCCAATTTGGGTTGAACTTCAACTCCTCTTTAGAGCTGTTTAAAGTGAAATTGGAAACTGAGGTACTTGTCAACTCTCCCCTTATTTTACCCTATAGAATGCCCAGGGATTTATTTTTCCTTTTTCTGGAAGCTTGGATATGGCTTAGATTTTCTTTCTTTTCTTTTCTCTTTTCCCTCTCGATCTCTTTGTTATGAAAGGGGAAGAATTTCAACAGGTTTACCTGCCATTGGATCTTAACTTACTGTCACTTTCTCCAACCTGCAGGGTTATACTTGACTCTAGAGTGTTACATGTAGGTTCTAATGACAGTAATTGGGATGCTGGCAATCTGCAGCACTATCCTATAACCCTCAAATGTCTTGTTACCCTCAAATGTCCTCCACCTGCCTCTACTCCGTAGGCATCCCCCGTGTGCTTAGCTGTGGTTGGTTGGTTGTTTTTGTTTTGTTTTGTTTTTCGCCACCAGAGGTTTCCATGTAGTCTCTCCTAATTTTCATTACAACCCTTAGAGTCTTTGTTTTTACTATTTCTAGCTCTGGGAAAATATAAAACCGGATCTTAACTCTTAGTCTATGTAAGATTCTCTGGCCATTCAGCAGACAGGGTTTCCTGATTGCAAATCCTTTTCTTAAAACATGAAGGCTCCATGTGTTCTCGCCTCACTAGCTCTTTGGTTAGTTTTTGATCCCATAATATGGGAAGAAACACTTTTCAAGAGGGACTATAATAAAAGGACACAGAGTAAGTAATAAGTAAGTGCCTTATAATTTTTCTTTTGTCTTTGAAAATAAAAACACTTCGGGCAATTTGAGTTTGACAGAAATCTGAGCAGAAACGCCCTGCCTACCTCTTTCCCCTCACCCTCTCTCCTCTCATTGACTGGTGCACTGGAAGCTGATGAGCCAGGGCTCGCACCGTGCCATTAACTTGTATCCTTACTTTACATCAAGGTTCAGTGCTGTGCAGTTCTTTGTATAGTTCACGAATCTATAATTAAAGCATAATATAGAATATTTCCATCCTAAAAATACCCCTTCTTCATCTCATCATTCCTGCCCCCACTCCTGAAAAAAAAATCCTGGCAACTTCTGTTACCTCTACTGCTTCTAGTCTTGTTATTAGCAGTCATTCAGAATAATCTGACAGGCTGGAGACTTGAGGGGAGGAGAATGGATGGGGACAGATGAGCAGTTCAAGTACAAAGGCAGTCTGCTGACAGAATCCCTCATCTTCAGAGAAGGCCACACCTCATCGTTTTTGCCCTTCCACTGCTTAGACAGAATCCACTCCCACTACAGAGGGCAACCTGATTCATCCAAAGTCTACTGACATAAGTCATGACTCATCTAAACACTGCCTGTCTGTAACTATCCAGAATATTGATTGTGCTTCATGCCTATTCAAGTTAACCCACAAATCGACCATTGTACTTAATAACATGAATATAAGAACACTCTGCGTCTTTAGAAAAGGCTCGATAGCTTACTTCTTTTTCTTTTCTCTTTTATCAAAGAACACTGTTGCATTGTGTGGACCCACCATGATCTCTGTATCCATTCCCTAGCTGACGGACATCTCTGTTCCTTTCAGATTTGACAATTGAATGTTGGGCAGGGAAGCAATCTATAAACATTCAAGCCAGGTTTTTTTTCTACAACAAGTTTTGATGTCCTGTGGGCTGATAATTAGGGTTGTGAGTGCTGGGGTGTTTGCTAAGACTCTGTAGAGTTTTAAGAAATGGCTGGGCTG
Source organism: Rattus rattus (assembly GCF_011064425.1). Classification (NCBI taxonomy): domain Eukaryota; kingdom Metazoa; phylum Chordata; class Mammalia; order Rodentia; family Muridae; genus Rattus; species Rattus rattus. The sequence goes on from NC_046159.1 coordinate 51,585,301, forward strand.
TCAACACATGTGCTTGTGACATCTGGTGTCCCTATGGGTAATGGCTAGATTTCTGTAATATGCCCATCACCCACAATAAACCATGTCAGTGTCTTTTACAACTGTAGTCCTATTTCATGGTTGTGTTAAGTTACAATCCCCTAATCATATCTGATTTTGATTTTCTCATTTATTCATTCACTATTTGTATATAATATTTAATGAGGGGTATCTATATAACCATTTCACCTATTTTTAAGTTCAGTTCTTTGTTTTCTTATTAAGGTTTATGAGTTATTTGCATAGTATGAACATGAGAAGTATCAGATATATATTATAAAGGTGTTTTCTCTGAATTTGTGACCTTCCTTTTTATCCCCTTGTCCTATTTCTTTTTAAATATGATTTTTCCAAATTATCGAGTAGTTCTAGTCAACCATGGTAACACGTGTCTGTTACTCCAGCTGTTCAAAAAACAAAGGCCAAAAGACCTCGGAGCTCAAGGCTAGCATTCTAAGGCTGCAGAATGCATGCCAAGCCAGGCGTGGGGACTTATCGAGACAATATCTCAAAATACGATGTAAAAGCAGGTCTATGGATATAGGTTTGTGATAAGATGCTTGACTATGAGGCCCAAGCTTCAATCATAAGAACCAAAATAAAAAAATCCCTTATTTTACCAAGTGTTTACAGTTCAAATAGTTTAAAAACCAGTAATAAAAGCACCTATCGAACTTTTCAAGTCTACATTCAAGCCCCACTTTATCCACAGAAACCGATATTGGTCTTTCAAGAATATGCACCCGCGCTCACTCCATGATCACCAAAGAATTCCCAATATGGACTCTAGGCTGCAGCCTTTTGACCACTGTTCATAAAGCTAAGCATCACACTTGCTCCCTGCTCTCTCCAGACAAATGTTCTGGTTCTCAGTTACTCTCTGTCCTGGGATGAGGCAGGTCAGACATTCTTCTAGTTCTCCGTGTATTCACTGTGTGGAAAGGGCTGAGCTACCTTGGGAATCCTTGGGTGTTCTGACGTCTGTCTCGGCCTTTGCATTATTCCATCTAGGCTCAGATGTGACTGCAGTTACAGTCCCAACGTCTCAAAACTTGTAAAGTTTTTGTCACCCTCCACACCCTCTGGGCCCATCAACACTTTATCCCCAATAGAGAAAACTGGTGTGGTTTGGGTCTACTCTACCAACTTTTCTTACCGGAAAAGAAACCGGAAATGGCAAACTAATCCATCTGCGGCTCTAGTGAATAGTTCACACAGGGAAGTGGAACTTTCTACCTGCAAAAAGGACAGCCCAGGTGTCACAGCACTGGGCTATGTAAGAAGCCATCATTTCCTGTCCCAAGGCAAAGAAGGAAAGGCTTTAGGATAGAATGTGGCACGTGGGAAGCTGACCCCTCTATTGTGCTGGAGCCTTAAATCTGGCCTAAGCAGAGGACAGGGAAAATACTTTGTACTGAATATGAGGTCACAGGCAAGCAAGATGAATCTCCACAAGCCCAGCTGGATGCCTCGTTATAGAACTGTGACAGGAAGCATGTTAGGAACTCGCTCCTCAACCAGGCAAGCTTTGACAATGCATGGCACCAAGCGAAGAAAACATGAAGGGTTTGGGGTTGTTTTCTCTTTTGCTTAAACCTCAGCAAACCGAGTCCATGAAATCAGATCTGTAATAAAGACAGCTCACATTACTATACAGATTTCTCATATTAAAAAAGAAATGTCTTTATAGCTTTGCTCCACTCTGTACTGATCCTATCAGTAGCCTGAGAGGTATATAAGGTCAAATATCTGTTTTCTCATATCTTACAGGAAGAAACCAAGATTTCTGGTGTCTAGGAGACTTGGACAGAGCTACCTGATCAGTGGCTCTAACAACTCCTGGTGCCCAGGCTGTCTGAATTGCTTAATGTTCATTTGATTGAAATGATTCATTAAGACCACAGCTTGAGAAATCAAATACTTTGCTGACAGGAAGAGAGCATGGTAAAGAATAAGGCAAAAATGAAAGTATTGCTCCCCGTGGGATCTTTGATCTAAATGCATGCAAATCTCCCGGGTATGACTCTTTTAAAATACAGACCTTTTGGCTCAGAATTTTCAGGCATGTGGTTCAGCATTCTACAGTTTAACAAAGTGCTTCATTTGAATGGATGGGTCAAGGACACCAAGCCTTCACAATTCTGCAGCAGCCTTTTACCTACTTAGAACATGGAGGGAGAGGGCTACAGCTTTCTACCAAGGCTTTGAAAAATCTTACTATTGAATTCTACAACTATGCAGGACATCATGTCGGATTCCAGAGACAACAAGGTCAACTTCCAGACAGGAGCATCAGACAGGAGTTTCTGCTCCTGTGCTGCCTTTCTACTGGCTGGCTGTACTGAGACCTTTGAATCAGCAAAGGTTTTACTCTTTCCTGTCTGGGAAAGATAAAAGAATAAAACCAAGCAGATGCCAGAACGAGGCAACTTGACTGAGGTTAGGTAATGCACATTCTGCAGTCCTACAAAAGGCACCAACTTTTGCTTTGACAAGACACTGCTTGCTTACGATAATTTATTATCTATAACTGTCTCTCTTTTCTCAGTTCTGTGCTCGGAAGAAGTAACCGAGTTCTCTCCTAGTGCAGTCTGGGTGTGAGGGCATGGAAGAAAGGTGATTTAATAGGTTAGCCATTTTTGCTTGAGACTCTGTGCCCTAAAAATGTCAAAAGGTGAGGGAGGGGTGGGCCAGGGAGGGAATGAACAGCCTGGCCAGACTCCCCCCTACCTTTTCTCTGAGCTATCCACTCAGATTCACATCTTGTTGCCCTGACCCTTAGCCTCAGCATTTTGCAGGCTGTGGACCATCCCGTGGCTTGATAGAGGTGGGTGAGCAGGAGGATGTAGTTGCAGAGATGCGGGAAGAGCTGAGCAGAGGAAAGGGGAGAAAACTAGAGACTCCAACAGATGCAAGATGCCACGATTGCTCACAGGTCCGGAGGGGCAAGAAAGGAGGCAATGTCGCTCCTAAAAAAGGCTTGAAATCTAGAAACAGATCTATCCTGAGAGCCTGGCCATGTTTCAGGCAAGAGTCCTGGAGATAGCTACTCAGGAGGAGTAGGAGTTAAAGGAGTGAGTGTCCAGAGGGAGCAAGGAGAGCAGAGGAAGCAGAGGTGGAGAGAATGCAAGAGACACAGCTGCTGACAAGAAGCTGCCTGAATGAGAGAGAGAGAGAGAGAGAGAGAGAGAGAGAGAGAGAGAGAGAGAGAGAGAGAGTATGCGCACATGCATATGCGCATGCACTTTAGGCTAGAGAGAGCTCAGTGGTTAAGAGACTGGCTGGTCTTCCAGAGGACCCAAGTTCAATTTCCATCACCCTCATTGTGGCTCCCAGCCATCTGGAGCTACAGTTACTGGGAATCTGGCACCTTCTTCTGGCTTTTGCAGACCCCAACAATGCATATAGCGCACAGACATATAGCCAGGCAAAACACCCATACGTATAAAATAAAATAAATAAGTCTTTCAAAATGTATATTTTTGAAAGTGCTAAATCTATAAAGAACATTTCTTTCTGTTAACTTATTTAATTAGATACTCTTTGAAACCCATTCCAAATTTAGGAGAGAGAGAAAATCTGGGAGAAATTATAGCAAAGTAAACGTCCATTTTCACATGTCCAAATTTATAGCAAGCTACTGAAGCCCTAGTCCTCAGCCTGAGTGAAAGAAATAAGCCAGACAGGAGTTTTGCCATACGCCATTTCAAAATGGTAGCATGTGGTGTGGGAATCCAGAGGTGACATCCACCTGGCATATGAAGTCAATGTCAGAAGCATTTCTGAAGGTTGATGGTTGGCCTAGAAACAGGACAAGGTGTGTATTCCTTCCTGGATTAGTAGGAGGGATGCCATCAGATTGTTGATCACAAGCTGACCTAGAAGTTGTCTCAGACTATGCTTTTCCTACTCTTTAATTTACAAGCCTCAGCAGTCACTTGGCTGCCTGTGTTGTCGATCATAGGCTTTCCTCGCCTAGTTTGCCTTATACTTCCTCCCACAACAAGCCCTGTAATTTTTTCTCACTCTTTCCATCTAACTCGGATGGAAGCTTGATGAGTCTACAAAGCATCGCGTTTTTCTAAGTGTCCATTTCAGGCTCTGTCCTCTGCAGTAGCTTCTTCATTGGCCTCACAACCTTGGCAGATTCTTGATTCAATGAGTCTTCCCAGCCACATATCCACGTGACAGCTCTACAATGCTGGAGGGGGTTGTGTAAGCTGGTAAATCTGTAGGAATAGGTTTTCCTGTTAGGTACAGTCTCTTAAAACTTCCCAAAGGAACCTCTTTAGCAGGAAACACACGGTCCTTCAAGCGCCTAAGTGAGTCTTCTTTTCTGGCTCTCTTCTACAGTCTTACTTCATTCAGAGCTCTTTATAGCTGTATGGAAAAGAACCTTGTTCGGGTTGGCTCAGCATGGATATGGGTTTTGATTTATAGCCTGTCTTTCAGTACCAAGTGCTGTTTGTCAAGTGTGTCAGCATCTCTGCCTTGCTGGTTCAGTGGAACTGTCTTCGCTTTGGTCAGGTGGGCAAGCTGTGTCATGAGCTTCCGGATTACCAAAACTCAAGCTGGCACAGGGCCTGATGGAAGTCTTTGCTTGTAGCAGGGGTTGACAGTGCTCTTAGTCTCCTCTGTGGGGAGGCAGGACAAAGCCTAAGATGAGAGGCATGTGAGGGACCAAGGAGCCTTTCCACATGAACTGCAAGATGCTAAGACTCAGTCACATTTGCTTTTCCCTGGTGATTTATTGAGGTACGACTGAAGAACAAAAATATTATATATGGAGGGTACACACACAATATTCTTATATATGCCTACATTCTAGATGATTTTACTACAATCAAATTAAGGGCATATGTTCTCTCTTCTCTCCTCCTCCTCCTCCTCCCCCTCCTCATCCTCCTCCTCCTCCCCCTTCCCCTATTCTCCTCCTCCTCCCCCTTCCCCCATTCTCCTCCTCCTCCTCTTCTTCTTCCCTCTCTCTTTTTCTGTGTGTGTGTATGCGTGTGTGCATATGTCTATGTATAGTGATATACATATGTGTGTATAGTGTCTGTGTACGTATAGTGTGTGTATATGTGGGGTGTATGTGTTAAATGTATGTATATGTTGTATTTACAATTTCACACACATAGGACATCACTACTCCCCAGCACCACTATTCTCTGAATTAGGTCTTTATGACTTCTTCCTCTTATAACTGAAGGTTTTTTTCCCTTTGAATAGCATCTCCACTTTATCTCTAACTAACCACAGTCTTCCTCTTGCTGCAAATTCAACCTTAGTTTAGATTTTTATTTATTTTTTTGCTTGTTTTGTTTTTATTTTAGAAACAGTGTTTCTCTGTTTAGCTTTGGCTATTCTGGAACTCATACTTTAGATCAGGCTGGCCTTGAACGTACAGAAATCCACCTGCCTCTCCTCCCCAAGTGCTGAGATTGGTGGTGTGTACCACCACCTGGCAAGTCTTCCTGATAAAAGCTAGATGCTATTCCTCTGCCTCCCTCTCTGTCTATGTCTGTCTCTCCATTTACATCCCATTCTACCGATCCATCTGCCAAGAGACAATCAGGCTTTTCAGATCTTGTTTCTTTGGAACATGGGACTACAGATTTCTCTTCAAAACAGTTTTATTCCCTTTAGATTTACATGAGAAGTAAGATTGCTGGATCTTATGATGGTTCTATCTTTAGCGTTCTGCAGAACATCCATACAGTTTCCCATTATGGCTGTACCAGTTCACATTCCTGCCAACAGAGTACCCCTTCCTCCATGCTTTCACCAAGACTTGTTTCCTCTGGATGTTTTGAGAATGGCCATCCCAGCGAGGGTGAGGTGACACTAACTACCCTGTGGTTTTAACTTCCATACTGCACATGATTTCATACACTGCTGGTCACTATACAACATCCTAGGATTACTGGGGGTGCTTTGTGTTGTGGTCATGTGGCTGTTGTGTGGTATGATGTCCTCCACTATTCTAAATATTACTTCTTACTGGATACATGGCTCACAGCTACTTTTTACAATTACATTTAGAGCCATTTCATCTTATTGGCTGCATCCTCTGCTGTGCAGAGACTTTTTAAGTCAATGTGGTCTCACTTGCATAGTTTTTGTTTTGCTATCTGTAATTTACATATTAATTTGCAGAGGGTTTTTTTTTGTCACAGAAATAGAAAGATTTGAAAATTCATATCAAACCTTAAAAGATCTCTGTAACTATGGCCATCTTCAGTAGGAAAAACAAAGTTGGAATGCTCCTTCCTTCAAACCACACTACAAACCTACGTGAGTGGAAATGTTATGTCACTGGCTTAAAGATGCCTGCAAACCACCAGGACAGCATGGAGAGTGAGGGAACAAATACACATACGCGACTCACTCTTCAGCAGAGGTGCTGTGTGCTTGTTCTTTGGGAATGGGACCATATTTGGAATCATCTAGGAGATACACCTCTGAGGAAACCCAAGGAGGTTTTAACTGAGGAAGGAAGACCCATCCTGACTTCGAGCAACACCGTCTTGTGGACTGTGGCCCCAAACTGAATAAAGGGACTGATAAGGCCAACTGACCACCAGCATTGATCCCTCTGCTTCTTTACCATGGATGGGGTGTGACCCCTCCCCTCCACCTGTGACCGTGCTTTCTCTTATATGACAGACCCCGCCCCTCAGACTGTGAGCCCACATAAGTCTTCTCTGCCCTGTGTTGCTTTTCACAGATATTTTGTCATGGCAACAGGAAGAGTAAGTAGCAAAAGTGTGGAAAATACATAATTGGACAGGGAAAGGCAATTTACTGAGGTGCTTGAGGATGGTAGGCACCTATGCCTCGTAGGGAGATGGAATTGGAGCCTTCTTTTATACATGCAAAAGTCAACTCAAAATGAACTAAAGACTTGAACCTGAGATCTGAAGCCATGGAGAAGAAACAGGGGTGGGAGTGGAGCTCAGCCACAAGTGGTGGTTGTTACTACAGCATAGCCATTAGCACAGTCTCTGTACCAGCACTCTGAAGGCTGGGCGGGTCTCTGCCCATGCTCCTCCTCAGTGAAGCTTGTGTGAGCAATTCTTCACTCAGGATGAGCTCCAATAAGCCCTAGCCTGGATCCTTCCTAGGGCCACAGTTTGCCATCTCATATACAGTGTAACTTGATGTACTGTGATTCAACAACCAGGGAAACAACAGGGTGACCCTTCCTTATGACCCTTCTCAGTGACTCTTGCAAGGTCTTGGGTTTTCTTACTCTGAGGGTGAGCGAATATAACCACCACAGATGTTTCAGTGTTCAGCCCAAGACCTCTCTGATTTGTCAATTCAAATGCTCTCAAAGCAATCTCACTGGCTCATTAACAACCAATGCATTGGCTCAGGTATCCATTTTTTATCCAATCAGGAACTACAGAGCAGGAGGCAAGTACAATGTCGCCTCATTTAAAGGCTGGGTCTCACTGCAAGTCCTCTGAAAGGGACCACGTCCTAGGGTGTCTTGTAGACTTTTTGACTAGAACACCCTCATGTTTTATTGCCACTCTGCTTCCCTTGTTTAGTACATGCTATAAGCCTGTCACTTCCCTTCATCTGGCACTCCCTAATCCTTATTTTAAGACTCAGACTAAGCCTCACTTCATTAACCACTAACAATGCCCCTTCCCACTTTGGCTCACCAGGAAAGGTGGCTTGCACCCATAGTTGCACAGTATGTATTGTAAAAAGGTTCAATGTATAAACTTAACAATTACATGCATAGCTCTCTTTAAAGGGGTTCAGTGTGAGAGAACATGTCACATGTCCTGACAGGTCACTGTCAAGACAGCTTTCCTTGCTGCTCAGAGGATACCTTTTCAGTCCTCTGTGGGCCCCCTCAAAATTTTTCTCATTCACTATTCCCATTTGTCTTTGCCACACCATGTCTGACGACATCAACTATCAACATGAATGTATATTCAATGAATTTACGCTTTTCTCTAGTAGAATGCTGCAATCTTGGTCTTATTGGGAGTTCATTTTCAGAAGCATAGAAATTGCAAAATCTATAGACAGCCCAGAATAAAATGGAGCTCCCAAATGAAATTCTAGCCTCCCGAATGGAAGGTAACAAGAGTTAAATAACAGCTCTTCATAGTCCAAAGTCACAGGGCAGTGCTTTGTAGAGGGTTGAGATATAGCTTCAGTAGCCACGTCCCTAGCAGCCGGACTGGCTCTAATGAAACATTAAACTGCTAAATATGCCTGCTTGTTTCCAGCCTTGAATATGCAGACTGGCTGCTTACAGTTTCTGGACTGCAGAACAATACAAATAAAGCAGGATGTCAAAACATTTATTTATTTGGAATTGCTACCTGGAAACATTTGGATATCCCACAATGTTCTTTTAAACATTGAAGAACTCTTTCCTCAATATATAGCAGTATATGAAAGGTAGACTTTGCATCCTGTTTTTTTTTCTTTTTCTTTATTGGGTATTTTTTATTTACATTTCAAATATCCTTTTTTTTCCAGTTTCCCATCCATAAGTCCCCTATCCCATCTGCCTCCCCTTCTTCTACAAAGGTGTTCCCCCTCCCCAGCCATCCCTCCTTCCTGCCTCCCTGCCCTGACATTCCCCTATACTGGGGAGTCCAGCCTTGGCAGGACCAAGGGCTTAGAATTTACACTCTTAAGAGATTATTGAAAATGCTAAAGTTCATTATATCACAATCCCTTAGTTTGTCAGAGAACGGGGAATACCTTCTGGTGGATACTAAAGCCATTCGAATGTGGATTAGAGTATCTGGTGGGTTTGTTTGTTTGGTTTTGGTTTTGGTTTTGGTTTTTTTTTTATTTGTTTTTTTTTTTTTTTGGTTTTTGGTTTTTTTTTTTTTTTGGCTCTCAGATGGGCAGGAAGATGTTCTATTAGAATAAGCAGCAGCAGCTGCTGCTGCTGCTGCTGCTGCTGCTGCTGCTGCTGCTGCTGCTGCTGCTGCTGCTGCTGCTGCTTGGGAGAAGAGAGACAGGGTGGTTGTCAGTGAAACAGAGCCTAGAAATTAGGATAGAGGGCCCTTCAGAGACTACTGAAAGGATACCTGGGAGAGAAGGAAGAGTCAGAATTTAGAGGCAAAGGTATGAGGAAGAGATTCCTGAGAAAGGATAGAAGTTAAGAGAAAAACAAGACACACATTCATATCCCTAGAAATTGATGGTCTGTGAATATGTGAACACACACACACACACACACACACACACACACACACACACACACAAATTTCTGCCTTAGGACAGCAATCCATTTTTCTGTGAGTCATCACAAGAGCTAGATTCCTGAGGACAACAATCAGTATCAGGTATTTCTGAGGTTGTGCCTAACACTGAAGAAGAATTCGTGTAAGATAGATTGTTCCAGTTGAAGTTTTCTTACTGAAATTGGTTAGAAAAAAACAACCTTAGGTACAGCAAGTTGTGAAGATGGTCCAGCACCAAAAGTGCTCAAGGTAAGGATCAATAAAGGATTCCCGTATCTCTCAGAAGGTGACAGAGGAGCCAACCTCAGCTGGCCTGAAACCCCTCCCAAGATACTTCACAGGAAAGAAAGAATGCCTGAGAGGAGGCAGATTCTAGGCCACACTGGAATGATTCTAGCCTTATGTAGCATCTCCTTGAGAAACAAGGAAAAGAGGGGAGAAGCCATGCTCACACAGACCACACAGATGTGACTTCCTCCCTCTGAAAGTCCTGTGGTTCAACATCCATACATATCAGCCTCCAAAAGTAGGAATTCTGCAAAGGGTTCGGTGAAGGAGGAAAACAATCTTGATTTGCCCTAAGAGGAACATGTTCTCACTGCATTCTCTTCATTCTCTGAACACACTGTGCATAGAATGGAGTCCCCTGTGAAATATAAGAGTTCAAATACAATGTTCAAGTCATCCTGGACTTTTGCAGTTGCCATTGAACAAAACTGGATAGTTTTGTTTATCAACCTGTAGCCTTCGGATCCTAAATATTAACAATATATCATATTTTGACAGAACTTCTAGCCCTGATATGGTCATCCTTATAACTAGACTTTGTCCCTTAATAAAGATGCCTTCTTTTAGAATGCTGCCAACTTCTTGACCATGTGAAGCTGGTGACCACATATTTAACTCAAGAATCTGACTCTTAACCTTTAAGAACACAGGCATTTGAACATTTTTATCGTGGAAGGCTTTTTTTCTGTCTGTCTGTCTGCCTATCTGTCTTTCTTTCAACAACAAAAGAGCTGTTTACGAAAGACCAATTTAACAACATTCATCTCCAAAGTAATTTTCTTTCTGTAGGCTGTAAATACATTTGCAAAATCATGTAACTTCGTGGTAATAACATGACCTGGAAATTACAAGGTAATTAAACTCAAAGCATCTAAGTATAGCGCTCTAAGAATAATTTACTTCTTGGTGCCAAGAGTCAAGCTTTTCTGCTGCTAAGCATTAATGCAAAATGAATTAGTACTGCATGTTCCAAGCTGCTGTGCGCTAGGAATTATGGGAGCTGCTTCTGGGGCTGCAAACTGTGAGTGATGACTACCTGAAGCAAAAGCAAAGGTGGTGTATGAATGCCCAGAAATAGCACGGGAAACATTGACTATGGGCTTTTATTTCTGTTTGTGCTCGGGGTTTATGTGTTCACAAGAGTATGTACTACAGTGTGTGTGTGTGTGTGTGTGTGTGTGTGTGTGTGTGTGTGTGTGTGTGTGTACACAGGTGTGGAAGTCAAAGATTGATGTCCTGTGTCTTCCTCAAACACGTCCCCCTTATTGTTTGAGATGTCTTTAAGTGGAGCCAGAACTTACCAACTGGCAAGGTTGGCTAGCCAGCAAGCCCTGTGGGGCCTCCTGAACTTATCTCCTTAGTTCTGGGATTACAGACCAAACTGTCGTGCTCATCTTTTGATGTGGGAACTATGGATCCAGTCCAATGCTTGCATGTGAGCTCTTTACTGACTGAGCCATCTCCCCAGCCCCTATTGTAATTTAGAGCAACTTCTGTTGCTTGTGGGAGGTGAACATAGTTTCTCTGAGGCTTGTAGAAGTGACTGTTGTCCTAGGAGTCAGAGTTTAGTTGAACCCAGATGCACAGAAGGTTTGAAAATGAATATAATGTAAGAATCTGATAACACAACTCGATTATGCATGGTATTATAGAGAACTTCCTACCAAGACGAAATGAAAATTATTCAGATTATAACTTAGACTATCTTGTCCTGCTGGGGAACATGCCTCAATCTGCAGTGTTCCTAAAATATAAAAATTCTCTCATGAAGTGCAGTGATTGCATTAATAATTGGAAATCAATCCTATCCTGGTCCCCAAAGAGAAGGAGTATAAACTATGCCGAGAGGAGAATGAATGGGCAGTTAGGTTCTCAAGAGTTGGTGAAGTTCAGAGGCCCATGCACCTGGGTCAGAACTTGAGAAAAAATCACACAGAGAAGCATCATACAACCTCCCAGAACTCAAGTAACCAGACAAGCAAATATCCAACCTAGGAATGCCATGTGACCTCCATCCTTTGTTGTAGCTATGACTTGGGCACAGGAACACTACCCAACCACAGGCAGTGCCTGTGTGACACGTCTGTGTGTGACACGCACTGAGAGTACCTAGTCTGTAGGCTGGAAAATCTGTGACATGTCTGGAGCAAGCCTGCACGGAGCGAGCACCCATGCACAGTTAAGCACAGAGATGCAAAAGTGAGAGATTCACAAACTCCCACATGCGTAGCTCTCTGTGGCTGGGGTCTAAAGAAACAAGGCTACATTTTTCTCAGTCTTGGGCCTTTTATTCATTTTATTTATTTTGTCAGCTAGATTTACTAGTGTCCAGAGGAGAGGTGATAAACTTTTTTCCTTATGATGCTGTTCACCAATCTCTACCTTAGCACTTTTTTTTTTTTTTGATCGATCCAACCTACCTGTTTTGTATCCCGTTTCCTGATCTAGGTTTTCCAAGGTGACAGTTATTGTTTCAGTTAATTTACCCTAAAACATTATTGATTTAGAGTGAATTAATATTTTTCAGAATCCATAGGCTATATCTAGAAAGCCCTTGCTACTTGCGAATAGCTTCAGTTGGTTTTTAATTCTATTTGTAATTCCAAGAGACCACTAATGCCTTTGCGGCCATCTTTAATGTGCTGTTGGTATGGTGTGTGTGTCTGTTTGTATTTATGGCAGTTTGCGTGGGTGAGGGCTCCACTTCTGAGAACTTGTCATTAGAGATTCTTCTGGATTAACTCAAACCCATATGTGTTCCACCAGGGGGAAGGAACTGAAGGCAGATGTGGGTCAAAGCATCCAGGTGAGGTTCAGATCTCCTTTGAAGTTGCAGTGTGTGTTATACAGTAAGATAATGGCCTACAATTGTTGCCTCCTTCTACCCCACCCTGGCTTTTAGGTAAGGCCACCCTCTTTCTGAGGAAGCATTATGCCATAACTGAGCCATATAGTGGCCATGAGTTAACCTTTCCTGCCCAATGCAGGACTCCTTTGAAGGGAAGTCATCATCTATAGATTGTTCCTCCACCTTTCTTTTTCTGCTTTGCTCTAAAAACCTACTTCCCAGCGAACCTCTGCACCTCTCACCCAGGGTAACCATATGCTTCCCAGAGGAGCTGCCAGACATCAGACTTAACAGAAGATGCCAATTCTGATCTCATTCTGTACTTCCTTTCCAGGTTGCCTCTGTCACCCTTCCATGATTTGGGCTGGCAAGATGGTGCCTCCAGTAAAGTGTTGGCTGCAAAAGTCTAAGCATGTGTGCTCCATCTCCAGGTTCCACACAAAGGTGGAAGGAGAGAGATGACTCCTCTGACCCCCACACCCATTGCATGGCTCACATGTCCCCACCACCCACATATCACACACACACACACACACACACACACACACACACACACACACACACGTTAAATAAATGTTTTAAAGATGAAGATTTTGTTTCAACATAGGAATCAGATATTATTTCAGCAGCCTTTGAATTAAGAGATCTGACAGACTCATCAGTAGGGTCAAGATGTCCTTGCTCTTCAGCGCTGTTCAGCTATCAGTGTCCTATGTGATTGAATCCCTTGCCATTGAGGCACAGTGTTCTACCACAGGTGCTTCCGCAACCCTCTCCTAAGCCACTTCCTGGAAATAACTCACTGGTTCCACAGGGCATCCATCTATCTCCGTATAAGGAGAGACCATGCAAGAAGGAAGCAGTATTTTCCTGCTTGCAAATGGAAGGATTTGAGAGCTTTGGCTCTGTCTATGCCTTTACCACTAGTGACTATGGCCTCATAAATCGTGCTTAGGTAGAGAGTAAGTGACAGAGTGAAGCGAGGTCATATACAAGCCAATAAACACGGCAATTGCTATGATTAGAGAAAATAATACAGATCACAATGGCCGAAGCTGTCCTTAAACCACTTGCATTGCTCAGAGGAGTGACCTAAGGTATCCAAAATGCCACTATCCATTTCATGCAAACTCCCAGATTTAGAATTTTGCATCTCAGTCTGGTAGTAATATTCTTTTTATTTTTAATTTTTTAACTTTTATGTTTTTAATTTATTTTGTTTTACTTTATGCTCTATCTGCATATATACTTGTGTGCCAGAAGAGGGCATCAGATCCCATTATAGATGGGTGTGAGCCACCAAGTGGTTGCTGGGAATTGAACTCAGGACCTCTGGAAGAGCAGCCAGTGCTCTTAACCCCTGAGCCATCTCTCCAACTTCTGTAGCGATAACTGGCTGCACTGTGCATACACCAGCAGTCATGTGCCTTACAAGAGGATGCTAGTAATGGTACCAAGAAAGGTTGACATCCTAGTGAGCCACAGCTGGTATTTCAAAGCCTGGAGTTTCTAACAAGTAGGTTGAGCTGTTGTTAACCACAACCTATTCTATTGATGATGAGCAGTGAAGCAATTAGATCCACTTTCTTTAAGCCTTTGCAGTCTCTGTGTTAAGGTAGCAACTTTAACACTGGCTGTGATTTCTCCACAATTGGGAGAAGCAGGTGCAGGGGGGAAGACTGAAGAGACACTACATTGGTGTTCCTAACAGAAAGTAGGGAGTTCAACACTTGGGGATTCAGTGACTTTGGGGTCTCTGTTAAGGTGTCCACTGGCCCTTGGTGATTTGAAACTTGTCTCCTTCTCTCTCTCTCCATATGTCCTGCAGATAATTCCAGATGTCCGGGTGGAGAAGTGTCTGGAAGAGGTGAGCAGGTCGACGTGCTGTCATTAATCACTTGCAGACAGCTGGCCCTATAGTTCTTCCAGCCCTGCCCTGCCCTGCCATGATCTACAGCATCTCACTCCAGCAAGGCGGGAGAAGGTACAGCTCCTCCTGGGCATCTGTCTTCTCCAGATGCCAATGTCAGACTGTTTTCTTGGGGGAGGAAAACACATGTCTTACTGTTCCTTTATAACAAAAGCATCCTTTTTTCATGTGCCCTTAGGAAAAAAAAGACTAGCTTGTTTCCTCCAACTAGCTGAGCCAATCCAGAAAGTCAGATAGTTGGAGTGAATTTGCGGATTTGTGGCTTAAGCACATTTGCATTATACAAGTGGACACAGATATTATTCTCTTTTTTCTCTCATTTATTAATTTATTTACTTACCTTGCATCCTGCAGCCCCCCTCCTCTCTTTCCAGTCCCACATTCACAAATCCCTCCCTCCATTATGCCCCTTTCTCCTCAGAGAATGAGAAGGCCCACTTGGGTACCCACCTGTCCTGGGACATCAAGTCCCAGCAGGATTAAGCACATCCTCTCTCACAGAGGCCCGACCAGTCAGTCCAGCTAAGGGAAGGGAATCCAGTGGCAAGGAAAAGAGTCAGAGACAGTCCTCTCTCTGTTAGGAAACCCACATAAAGACCAAGCTGCACATCCACTACAAATGTGTAGGGGGCCTAAGTCCAGCCCCTGCATGTTCTTTAATTGGTCATTCAGTCTCTGTGAGCCCCCATGGCCCAGGTCAGTTTACTCTGTAGGTCTTCTTGTGGTATCCTCCTTGACCCCTCTGCCTCACTCAATCCTTCCCCAACTCATCCACAAGACTCCCCAGACCTCCACTTGATGTTTGGCTGGGGGTCTCTGCATCTGTTTCCATCCAATGCTGGATGGAGCCTCTCAGGAGACAGTTATTCTAGGCTCCTGTCTGCAAGCATAGCAGAATATCATTGATAGTGTCAGGGGTTGGCTCTCTCTCCCATGGGATGGGTCTCAAGTTGAGCCAGTCATTGGTTGACTGTTCCCTTAATCTCTGTTCTACTTTTTACCCCTGCACATCTTGTAGGTGGGACAAATTTTGGGTAGAAAGTTCTGAGGACCAGTTGATATTCTCCTCCCTCCTAGAAGACCTGCCTAGCTACAGGAGGTGGCCACGTCAGTCTCTGTATCTCCTGCTACTAGGAGTCTCAGCTAGGATCATCCCTGGGAGTCCCCTCCTCCAGGTCTCCTGCTAGTACCAGAGATGCCACTGCCCCACCGATTTAAAATCTCTCCTCCAGCCCTCTCCTGTCCTCCCTTGTCTCCCTACACCTAATCCCCATTCCCCTTTCCCTCCTCACCCCTTCTCTCACCTAATTCCCTCCCTCCATCCACCTCCTATATCTATTTTGTTGCTCCTTTTGACTGATACTCATGCTTCCACTCTTGGGTACTCATTACTTAGTTTCCTTGGTTCTGTGGACTGTAGCACGACTATCCTGTACTTTATGTTTAATGTCCACTTATAAGTGAGCACATACCATGTGTGTCTTTCTGAGTCTGAGTTACCTCACTCAGGCTGATATTCTCTAGTCCTAACCATTTGCCTGCAAATTTCATCACCTCAGTTTTTAATAGCTGAGTAGTATTTCATTGTGTGAATGTACCACATTTTCTTTATCTATTGTTGGGGGGCACCTAGGTTATTCCTAGTTTCTGACTATTATGAATAAAGTTGTAATATAGTGGGTGGGGCACCTTCTCAGTATAAGCCCAGGAATGGTATGGGAGAGTCTTGGGCTAGAACTATTCTCAAATTTCTGAAAAACTGCCAAATTGATTTCCAAAGTGGTTGTACTAGTTTGCCTTCCCACCAGAAATGAGTGTGCCTCTGGCTCGACACCCTCATCAGCCTGTGCTCTCGATTGAGCTTTTGATCTTAGCCATTCTGATAGGTATCAGATGAATCTCAGGGATTTTCATTTTGATTTTCCCAATGACTAAGGATGTTGAACATTTTTATGTGCTCATCCATTAGAGAGTCCTCTGTTGAGAATTCTCTATATAGCCCTATACCCCATCTTCAATTGAATTATTTGGGTGTTAATGTCCAACTTCTTGAGTTCTTTATATATTTTGGATATTTGTCCTCTGCTGGATATAGGGTTGATGAAGATCTTTTCCCATTCTGTAGGCTGTCATTTTGTCCTATTGATGGTGCCCTTAGCCTTGCAGAAGCGTTTCGGTTTCGTGAGGTCCCATTTATTAATTGTTGATTTTAGTGCCTGAGCTGTTGGTGTTCTGGAAATTGTTTCCTGTGCCAATGTGTTCAAGGCAGTTTCCCATTTTCTCTTCTATAGGAGTTAGTGTGTCCAGTTTTATGTTGAGGTCCTTGATCCATCTGCTTGGACTTGAGTTTTGCGCAGGATGATAAATATAGATCTATTTGCATTCTTCTACATGTAGACATCCACTTAGACCAGCACCATTTGGTGAAGAGAGTTTCTTTTTCTTCCATTGTATAGTTTTGACTTCGTCAAAAATCAAGTGTATATAGATGTGTAGGTTTATTTCTGGGTCTTCAATACCATTCCATTGATTCCTATCTGTTTTTATTCCAATATCATGTAATTTTTATTATTATAGCTCTGCATTACAGCTTGAAATCAAGAATTGTGATATCTCTGGAAGAACTTTTATTGTGTAGGATTGTTTGAGCTATCTTGAGTTTTTTATTTTTCCATATGAAGTTGAGAATTGCTCTTTCCTGGTCTCTAAAGAATTGTGTTTGAATTTTTATAAGAATTGCACTGAATCTGTAAATTGCTTTTGGTAAGGTGGTCCATTTTACTATGACGGAGATCCATGAGCATGGGACATCTTTCCATCTTCTGATATCTTTTTCTATTTCTTTTTTCAGTGATTTGAAGTTCTTTTTTTTTAGGTTTATTTATTTATTGTATACATTGTAGCTATCTTCAGACATACCAGAAGAGGGCATCAGATCTTATTACAGATGGTAGTAAGCCACCATGTGTTTGCTGGGATTTGAACTCAGGATCTTTGGAAGAGCAGTCGGTACTCTTAACCACTGAGCCATCTCTCCAGCCCTGATTTGAAGTTCTTATCATACAAGTTTTTCATTTGTTTGGTTAGAGTTACAGCAGGATATTTATATTATTTGTTGCCATTGTAAAGGGTGTTGCTTCACTAATTTCTTTCTCACTTCACTTATCATTTGTATAAAGGAGGGCTATTGATTTTTTTTTTTGAGTTGATTTTGTATCCAGCCACTTTGCTGAAGGTGTTTATCAGCTGTAGGATTTCTCTGGTAGAATTTTGGGGTCACTTATATATTCTATCATCTATGAATAGCAATACTTTAACTTTATCCTTTCCAATTTGTATCCCCTTGATCTTCTTTAGTTGCTTTATTACTCTAGCTAGAACTCCAAGTACTATGTTGAAAAGTCAGAGAGTGGACAGCCTTATTTCTAATTTTAGTGACATTGCTTTGAGTTTCCGTTTAATTTCGTGTTGGCTGTAAGTTTGCTGTATATTGCCTTATTATGTTTAAATATGCCTTTATACCTGATCTCTTTAAGACTTTTGTCACGAAGGGGTGCTGAACTTTGTCAAAGGCTTCTTCAGCATCTAATGAGAAGGGAATGTCAGGTTTTATTCTTCTCAGTTTTTTTATATGGTGAATTACATTGATAGATTTTCACTTGTTGAATCATCCCTGCATCTCTGGGATGAAGCCCATCATTGTGGATGATGTTTTTGATGAGTCCTTGGATTTAGTTTGCAAGCATTTTGTCCAGTATTTTTGCACCAGTGTTCATAAGGAAAATTGGTCTGAAATTCTCTTTCTTTGTTGAGTCTTTGTGTGATTATTAGAGTGACTGTAACCTCATAGAATGAGTCTGGCAATGTTCTTTCTGTTTCTGTTTTGTGTAATAGTTTGAGCAGTATTGGTATTGACTCTTTAAAAGTCTCATAGAATTCTGAGCTAAAACCACCCGGCCCTGTTTGTTTGTTTGTTTGTTTGTTTGTGGTTCAGAGACTTTTAATGACTGCTTCTGTTTCCTTAGGGGTTATAGGACTATTTAAATTGTTCACCTGATCTTGATTTAACTTTGGTAAGTGGTATCTACCAAGAAAGTCATCCAGTTCGTTTAAATTTTCCAATTTGTGGAGTATAGACTTTTGAAGTAAGACCTAATGATTCTTTGAATTTATTTAGTGTCTGTTGTTATGTCTTCCATTTCATTTTTTATTTTATTAAATTACATACTGATTATATGTCTTTTAATTAGTTTGACTAAAAGGTTTGTCCATCTTGTAGATTTTTCTCAAGAAAAACAGCTCTCAGTTCTTTCTCTTTTAATTCTTTATACTGTTCTTTTTCTTTCTCCTTGGTTGATTTCAGTCCTGAGTTTGATTATTTCCTTTCATCTACTCCTCTTAGGTGAGTTTGCCTCACCTCAACCCCAAAAACTTTCAGGTGTGCTTTTAAGTTGCTAGTACGAGACCTCTCTAATTTCCTTATGCATGTGCTTAATGCTGTGGACTTTTCTCCTAGCATTGCTTTCATTGTGTCCCATAAATTTGGGTATATTGTGCCTTAATTTTTATTGAATTCTAGAAAATCTTTAATTTCTTTATTTCTTCCCTGACCCAGTGGTCATTCAGTTTCCATGAGTTTGCAGGCTTTCTGTTGTTTCTATTCTTGTTGAATTTCAGCTTTAATCCATGGTGGTCTGATAAAATACAAGGGTTATTTCAATTTTGTTCTATCTATTTTGTTCAGTTTTGTTCTAAGCTATTGAGGTTTGCTTTGTGACTGGCTGACTATATGGTCCAATTTGGAGAAGGTTCCATGAGGTTCTGAGAAGGTTTTTTGGGTTTATTTTTTAATTGTTGTTGTTTTGGGATTTTGTTTGTTTGTTTGTTTTTAGGGTTTGAGTTTTTTGTTTTGTTTTGTTTTTTGTTTTTGGGTGAGATATACTATAAATATCTGTTAAGTCCATTTGATTCAGAACCTCTGCTCATTTCAATATTTCTTTGTTTAGTTTCTGTCTTATCTGTCCATGATGAGAGTTGGAGCTGAAGTCCCCTACTACTACTATTGTGTGGGGTTACATGACACTAGTCAATGTGTCATTTAATTTTCAGTAAAGTTTCTTATACAGGTGCCTTTGCATTGTGAGCATAGATATTCAGAATTGAGAAATCTTGGTGAATTTTTCCTATGATGAATATGAAGTGTTTTTCCCCATATCTTTTGATTACTTTTGGTTGAAAGACTATTTATTAGATATTAGAATGGCTAGTTCACCTTGGTTCTTGGGTCTGTTTTCTTGGAAAACTTTTTTCTAGCCCTTTACTTTGAGGTGATGTCTATCTTTGTTGCTGAGACATGTTTCTTATATGCAGCAGAATGAAGGATCCTGTTTTTGCATCCATTCTGTTAGCCTGTGTCTTTTTATTAGGGAATTGAGTTTATTGATGTTTTGACACATTAGTGACCAACAATTGTTAATTCCTGTTATTTTGATAGTAGTGGTGGTAGTGTGTGTGTGTGTGTGTGTGTGTGTGTGTGTGTGTGTGTGCGCGCGCGCGCGCGCGCATGCATGCGCAAATAAGAACACTTCCCTTTCTTTGGTTTGCTGGTGTGGGGTTATTTATTTCCTGTGCTTTCTCAGGAGTAGTTAGCCTACTTGGGTTTGAGTTTTCCTTATATTATCCTCTTTAGGGCTGCATTAGTGGAAAGATGGTTTAAATTTGTTTTTTCATGGAATTTCTTCATTTCTCCATATGTGGTGATTAAAAATTTTTCTGGGTATGGTACTTTAGGTTGATATCTGTGGTCTCCTAGGGTCTGAAAGACCTATGCTCAGGCCCTTTTGGCTTTAAGAGTATCTGTTGAGAAGTCAGGTATCATATAAAAATCTGTCTTTATATGTTACTTGTCCTTTTTCCCTTGAAGCTTTTAATATTCTTTCTGTACATTTCTGTAATATTTGTTCTGTACACTTAGTGTTTTGAGTATTATGTAGTAGGAGGATTTTCATTTCTTGTCCAATCTATTTGGTGTTCTGTAAGCTTCTTGTATATAAATGCATATCTTTGTTTAGGTCAGGGTAATTTTTTTCTATGGTTTTGTTGAAAATAATTTTTGGGCCTAGTAGCTGGGAATCTTTCCCTTCTTCTAACCCTAATATTCTTAAGTTAGGTTTTTTTCATGGTATCCCATATTTCTTGGATGTTTTGTATCATGATCTTTTTAGATTTAGCATTTTCTTTGTCTGATGTGTCAATTTCTTCAATTGTATCCTTCTACGCCTGAGATTATTCCCTCTTCTGTCCTTTGTATTTTATTCCTGCTGCTTGCTTGCATCTGTAGTTCCTGTTTTCTTTCCTAGGTTTTCTATTTCCAGTATTGCGTTTGTTTGTGTTTTCATTATTACAATTATTTCCATTTTTAGTTTTTGAACATTTTTATTCATTTCCTTCACTGTTTGTATTTTCCTGTATTTCTTTAAGGGGTTTATTCATTTCCTCTTTAAAGGCATCTATCATCTTTTTAAGATTGGATTTAAAGTCATCTTTTTTGTGCTTTTGCTGTGTTAGGATATCCAGGGCTTACTGTAGCAGGATATCTGGGTTCTGGTTCTACCATAATACCCTGGCTCATGTTGATTGTGTCCTTACACTCTTCTTTAGCCATCTGGTTGTCCCTGGTGTAGGCTGAATGTTTATGATGGCAGCAGGACTCCTCAAGGAGGCAGGCAGAACCTGACAATGGATCTGAGGGAATAGGACACTACTCACCTCTGTGCCCCAGGTGGATCCGACTGGCTGGATAAGATTTTCTTAAGTCACAACTTTCTGAGATGCTTTTCTTCGTACTCAGAATACTTCACGTTGGCAGGTGCACTTCAAACTATTGAGCCCAGGGATGTATTTCCAGTGAGAAAGAGTATGTATGCCTACAGAATTAGCATCAGAAGCTAATCTGTGCTTATGTTTTAACTGGGGCTCCGTTTAAATTGTCCCATCTCATAATGTTAGAGTTTCATGGGAAGCTTCAATAAAGGGAGGAGATGAGCAATATAGCTTCTTTTCAATGCTCCCTAGCAAGAGGGATGCTGTTGGCCTGCCCCTTCAACTACACCCAGTACTTCCCAATTCTCCCAAGCACTCCAATGCTTTCTGACACTGCTGATGTCTGAGTGTTACTATTTTGTCATTATTTTGTTTTTCAACTCAGATCAGTTTGCAAGCTTGCATCTTTCTGAGGACCAGTAACTAACTATACACAAGCCCCAAGTGTGTACACGTAGGCAAGTGGAATTGCTGTGGAATGCATGAGGTAAATTGATTTGCACCTACAATTTGCATTTGTTTTCAGGTATGTTTGACACTAATGTCATGACTGAAGGACTGTGATGAAGATTAATAGTGTAAACATTTTTTGCTGATTTTGTAAGCAGCCATGTTGGTTGTCATATTTTATTTTTCAAGCTTGATGCCTAATAATAGGATGGGGAGCATTTCTTTTTTTTCCCCCAGCAATTTTATAGATTGAGTATCCCCAAGCAACCTTGCTTAATAGACTGGGGCAAGGTGTCTGCCAACCCAGGTGTTCTAGCTAAATAGACTGTGCATCAAGAGCTCATAAACATTTGGATTTGAGCAGGGGTCCCCCAAATAATTCTGTCACTGGAATGGAGCTTAAGACATCTGGTCATAGTGTAGGGACATCTTGGAGTTTCAGGGAAATCCTAGGAAGTGGTTGAATGATCACATGGTCACAGTTCTCAAAAGTGTTCCTGCTGTTGGATTTCCTGTCTGTGCCCAGAAACAGGGTATCTACACCCACATACTTCTGTGCCTACTGCACCTCATCCTGATTACTAATCACCACATATCCACTTCCGCTTTCAGCCCTTGCTGAGACTGAGGAAGAAGTTTAACTGTTCCATTTTATACTGAATGTAGACTCGTTAATGACACAGTGTGCTAGATCGGGGGAAGATATGGGTGGACAGCTGTGTCCAGCTTTCAACCTCCAGAGGAAATGTTGTCATCTACAAAGCTCACAATGGAGAACTAAGCAATCCCCCTTATAAAAAACATTTGCAAAAATATGTCATAATTCTTTAATTTTGTTTATGATTCTATGTTGGATGGCATCCATAGCATCCAGACACCAACCAGCAGAAGGCCAAACCCAAGCCATTATTTTGTAAATAAAGTTTTATTGGCTCACAGCTGTGTTCAATTGTTTACATTTCCTAGTTTTTTTCTCTTCCATTATAACAGCAAGGTCAAGGAATTTTGTGGCCTACAGAGCCAAACACATTTGTTATTTGGCCCTCCTAGAAAAGTTTATAGCACTCCAAGCTGGAGCACAGGGACAGAGTGGAGACTAACAGAGCAGGTCTATCATCTCAAGGTCAGGGACACAGAATGACAGATACTCGGAGCTCTCATCCCAGCATGTCACATGGGAAACCAAGGAGCCTCTTGTCTTTATAACTTGCAGACATAATTCAGCATAATTCAGGGTTTGTTTTACCTGGAAGCAATAGTATGGGGTTTGGAGTATAAGGCATTATATTAATGGAGAGCAGGATGAAAATAATTTACTTGCATGAAGCCTCTGTGGCTTGTGGAAGATGAACTCGCACACAAACCCAGGTCCTAGGCTCTGCACAGGTTCCTGCAGTTCTTAAATCAGCGTCTCATCTTCCCTGTCCACCTGTAAGCTGTAAGCTACAACAGGCTCCCTGTCTCTCACCCCCAAGGGACCTCCTCTACCACAACTGCCTGGTGTGAATCTTGTTTCACTGTAAATGGACACACATGATTCCAATGGAGAATTGCCCCAGACTGGTACTACAGGTGGGAGCTTCAAGGACGCACACGAAGCTTCTATTTAACATTGTTGGGAAGGGGTTGATTTCACATTAGCTCCTGAGCGACTTGGAGAGGCTGAACCCTGGAGCGTATCGGTGAAGGAGAAAGCGTGCAGTGCCTTTCCACCCTGTCAGGCCTGGAATTGTGAATGGACCAAAGACCAATGGGGTGAGGAGAGCAAGGAGAAACTAGAGGGTTGGGGTTAGAGTAAAAAGAATCCTGGGCTCTTGGTTTGCTGATATGATGTCTGGGGCTTCTGTATTTGGAACTCGTGTGTGTGTGTGTGTGTGTGTGTGTGTGTGTGTGAACTGTTCTACTATCTCCAGCAGACATTTGAGTGCTTCTGTCCCATTGAGTTGGATTTGCAGCTCTACAAGGGTCATCTCTACAGCTGGGTTGTTGGGACAATGCTCAAAAAACCACCTGGTATCATCCGCCTTTGAGCTGTGTGTTTTTGTTGGTCCCTCCAACAGTAGAACACGACTTTGCCTTATTTTGAGCTCTTTGCTAAAAGAGACAATTTGGGGCATGGTGGTTTTTGTTTTACCGAGAGCACCAAACCTGAGAAAGATCGAGAATACTCACAAGGACATATGCATATTTTTGCAGAAATAAGGAAATCTTTCAAATAGCATGGCCCAAACCTCCAGATATATTTCTATGCACATAACTCAAGTTCCTGCAGCTATCAATAACCAATCACCATATTTCTGTTTGCTAAACCTGGACAAACCTCATGATCATTCTGAATGCTGTCTTTCTGTCGACACTACCAGGAAGTAAAACACTAGCTTAAATGGATTTATGACTTCCAAAGGCAAGTAGTACTTTTGAGTAGAAAACAGATCATGAATAATAATAGCTGACATGTATTGAGTTTTATTATGTGTCAGACATTGTTTAGGTTGACAAGGCGTCGCTTGGTGTATGCCACATAAATACGGGCTTTGTTTCAATTATTGTTCTACCAGTGTTCGCAATGGTCTCTGGTATATGGTGGTTCCTTAAAAATGCTTACTTAAATTTTAAGTTCTACAACCAGCCATTAAACATCTATTCTGAATGAAGAAATGGTGGCCCAGGTTACTCAGAATTTCTGAGGCTAGTGAAGGCTGGAGCCGTGACTTCCGACCACCTCATGTCTCTCTTAACACTTCTAACCTTTTTGTCCCACTATTTCCCACGGTAATGGTTCTTAATTCCAAATGGTTCTTAGTCCCAGCACGTTGATTGCCCAGTCTCCTGATCCTCTTTAGTATTCTTGGCATCCATCCTTTCTCATAGTTCAGAATGCCGTCTTTATATAAGAGGAAAAAAAGAACATGCTAGAATTGAAATCCAAATGCCCGTGGGTTTGATCAGAAGCTTCACCGGGAGAGCAGGCCAGGTGGCACAGGGTAGGGGGCTGGAGACATCCTGTGCCCCGACAGCTGCTCCTCAGTTCCAGCAACTACAGCTGTGGCTGATTCAAGCCAATACTGCCAGCGCCTCTCATTTTTCAAGGGAAGTAGGATATCTGGATTTGGTTTGAAAGTACTTACATGAGTTGTTTCATGTTTAAATTACTGACAAGCAAGGGGAATTAAAAAAAACAAAACAAAACAGAAAACGTTGTGTGCCCAATACACTAGCTGTGTGGGGTCAGTCTGCCCCATTGATCTGTCCTGAGCCACCTGTGGAAGATTAGTGACAAAATGAGAGCAGGGGAAAGGAGCTTTGGATAATTGGTTCTGTAGTCCTAGGCAGAGGAAAAGCATAGGAGATGGGTTGTAACTGTTTACTGTCTTAGATTAAAGGCTTCTGGGACTTAGAACTTCAGCCACGACTCTGGACACTTGGCACAACAGCACTAAATATTCCCACCTCACTTGTATATGTGCCCTTGAGTTTGCCTGCAGAGCGTGTGGATGGGCATCTCGCTTGGCCAATATGAAGTAATGCTGCTCCACCTGATCCGTTCTCCACTTGCTTTTCCTGAGCTGCACAGACTGGCAACAGTAATGACTAGCCCCTGATAGTTTGTTGTTCTCATAGGCCTGCATGGTTTCATCTCTTACAAATAAGAAATACAATAGACAGAACTGGTGCCCAATTACAGAAGACTATTCAGATAGGAAATAAAACAAAACAAAACAAAACAAAAAAATGGGGACTGTCATTGGAGGACACCGTGTAATGGCTTAGGCCTGTTATTCTTGGCAGACAGAGGTTCTTGATTTCCACTTGGCCCTCACCAAATCATCCCTAATTAACAAAAAAACCCGCACCTAGCAAGGGCCAAATAAATAATACAATTGTGTCCTAATCAGTGTGTACATCTCTAAATCCTCACCTAATGACTACCATTAGGTGGGCTGTGGCTACTCCAAGCATAGCTGTGGCCTGTCCTAGCTAAAAGCTCCATGCTTTGCATGCTCCAGAGAAACCAGTTACAATTAAGCAGATTTGAAAAAGGATTAGGAGGAGGCAGATTTTCTGATGGCTAGGTCTGTGTGGGCCTCTCCAATGGCAGTTCTGAGTGGGAAGGGCTGATGGCATTTGCTGCTTTCCTGCCAGGTTGTGTATGTGACAGCTGGGGTGTCTTTTTCCCAGCCACTGGTCTGACCACTGTCAGAAAGCCAATTAGAGTCTCAGGCAATTAATGTTATTTTTTTCCTCAAGGGCTCCTGGCAAGGCTTCCATCATGTAACACTTCCACATGAAATCTGTGACCTTTGGAAATACATGGCCAAGAGTGGCAGATAGGCTTGGCTGTGCGTCGACTGTGCTTCATTATATTACGAAGAATATGAAAATAAATTGGAGTTGCTGTGTGCAGAGATTTCTGTACAGCTCTTTCTATCCTAAGATCCCAAGCAATGAAGATGGATGTCGACACCAAAACCCAGATAAACCATAAAAGGCAGTAGATAGACTGAACGCCGGTGCGTTTACATATGTTCAGCAAATTATTTGACAAAATTTATGATTTGGAACATGTTCGGAATTGAGCTTCATAACTTCCAGTTTATACTTTTCTTACCACATTTTAAAGAAGGATGGTAACAAACTGAAAACAAAAAAGTAAGGCTCTGGCCGTTTTTTGAGGAGCAGGAGAGAATAGAGCTGCTTAATCCACAGATAGAAACTCTAGGGTACGTACATAGTAGGCGCATGTCCTGTAATGGGTGAAATGAACCGTCTGCAAGGAAAATTCTCTTGGTCCTCCCTCTCTGGGACCCTTGCTTGAGAAGGGTATGGAGGGCATAGTAGGCACTTCATAAAAATGGCTTGAATTTGTAAAATTAAATAAATGAATGAATTAATTACTCCAGCCAGGGAAGCAAAATTAGTACCTTGCTCAGCTGTCACCAGAGAAGCTTCCTCCTGCAACAGAGAAGAAGGAAAGCAGAGACCCTCAGCCAGACACTAAGCAGAGTGAACACTCAGCCCCAAACGGTATTGTCTCCATCAGATCCCTCTCCTCGGGACTGACAAAACCCCATGGAAGAGGAAGCAGAAAGAGTGTAAGGGCCAGAGGGGATGAGGAGGCTAAGAGGTCTTCTAAACAAACCCCCAGAGACGGACACCGTGCACAGGGTCTGCATCAGATGGGGGTCCTAGAGCAGAAAGGAGCAGTGAACATAGGCCCCAGTCCCAAACCCAGAAGCAATTCGCAATTAATAAGCAAATGAAAAAAATCTCAACTGGACAAACCGCTCTGAAGGAAAGGCTGCATGCCAAGCAATAGTTACCACACAGAAAACAAACTCCATGGCGTCTGTGGAGGGTACCTGCCTCATGACATCATGTCAGGGATTTTCCCTTTAAAAACCATTTTTAACTTCTATATACATGTGTGTGCATGTATGTATATATGCATGCATGTATTCTCTTCTCTTACCCTACAGGGCCTTTGCAAATATCTTCTGTATTGCAGTTTAGGGCCTTTATGAGCTTCCTCGGTATGAAAACAAGTGGGTCTCTGCATCTATATGTTTCTTTCACCTTTCCTCTGGTTCATTCCTTTCCGCTTGTTTGTTTTGTCCTGTTCCAATGTGTTAGTTTTGGTTTTATATTATGATCCCTTAGAAGCCTGAGACAAAAATGGGGTAGATAAGATGGGGAAGGACCGGGAGGAGTAAAACGAGGGGAAACTGCAGTCCAAAATATATTATGTTTCCAATAAAATGTCAAAAAGAAAATAATTACATAAAATGAATTGGATCAATAGTGCAGGATGACATGAAAAGAGAAACACATGTAGGAAGCCATGCGACATGTATCACATGGCATTGTAAGGCCTTCTATCATCTCATGAGCCAGCATTGCAAGCTGGCAGCTCTAGGTACCACAATCTTCACAGATATGGGGATTATCTATTCAGTGCTCTTTAAATTCTTATTAAAAATTAATTTATATAACCCACGTGCTCGCATGCACGCATACATGCGTGCACACACACATCCTCACTCTGACAGGAGCTGCAAGGCTGGCACTTCACTTGTCCTCGGTCCACACTATCTGCTCTTTCAGACAAAGCTCCATTGACTTCTTGCCCCTTGCAGTGGTTGAACATGACACCTTTGCTTAAAGAAGCAGCAGCCTCCTGTCCTGAGAGTGGGAGAGGTAGCTCCTAGGTTGGAAGGGGGAGCATAGGCCAGCTCTCCAGCCCTTCAGTTCCAGGAGGATGTATTCAGTGACTAACCATGTCTGTTCACCAGAGTGAGAATCCTCCTGATTGCTAGTTTGTATCAGTCCCATAGACTTTCAACCTGGCTAATCCCTGTTCCCCTGGCCTACGCAGGTCCAAATGGCAGTCCCAATGCTCAGAGAGTCCATCTTGTATCTCCCGAGGTGACTGACTGAGTTACATCTTCATCTCCACTCTTTTGTTCTCTCTCCTTTCTCCCACTGCACTCCCAGATCTACCCCTCCAGGAGCCAATCCACAGACTGCAGGAATGGAGTGCAGGAACTGATGGAGATGAATTGTGCCACCAATTAGAGACATGAGTGTTGAGAGAAGCTGGGACTGAGCAGGTTCACAGGGAGCTGGAATCAGGGGCTTGCTAGAATTTGAAGGTTGCCATGGCTTTGCTAAGTGATAATCATTCTCCATCACCCTGGATAATGGGTGCAGAATATTTGACTCCATTCCTTTTCAGCTATGCCAGGCTGGCTCCTAAGAGAGCTGCAAAATTCTGGCTCCAGCTGTGTCCCTCCCTTGTTGTGCCTCTTAAGGAGCATGAATTATTCTTAAATTCGGCTCCCTAAAATTTAGGTAATGATTCACGGGAGAGCTAGGGAGGCAGCTAGTGTAGAAAACAAACCGCCTGCTTAGGATTCAAGGCCCAATCATTGACAGCACACCTAATCAGATTGAATTGGTGCTAAAATGCTGCGTGTAAGTGCCTTCAGTGTCTTACAGATACCGCAGAACCAGATTGGAAAAGGCCAAATTGTCTTATTAGTCATCGGAGAACGGGAGGCAGTGAAATTTCTCAGGTGAACGTAATTTGCATTCACCTAGCAAATGCTGAAGAACCCCGCCAGCAATTCCGGGGAGGTGGTTGTCGTGGATCCAGCAGGGTGTTCATCTGGGTTAAGACTTCTGTGGTTTTCACAATCCCTCAGGTGCCATAAGCAAGTGGCTGGATGGTGTCCTTGGGTCACACATGTGTTGGTTCTCAAGTCAGTGTCCGATATGTCAGGCCATCAAGGCAGATGGTGAGCCAGAAAGTGCTACTGAACTTTGGAAAATATACCACTTGAGAGCCCAGCTGGGGAAATGCCTGAAATTGGAAAATAATGTAATAGAATATTTGATTTGCCACCAAAGACCTGAACTGGGAAGATTGCCACATTGAAATGATAGGACAGCTTGGCTGATTTCAATCAGGGTAGTAACTGTCTATCAGTGGACTGGGTCCGGGGCATCATCCTTGGGTGGACTGCTTCGCCTCCCCTCCCCCATCCACTGCATCTCCACAAGCATGCACCTGAACGAAGGCTTCCAGCTGGATCTGCTAAATTGCAGCATTATTAGCTGAGGTCTGGGTCTGATTAACCGGTTCCCTTTTTCTCTTTCTAAAAACTCTAGAAGGTGGCCATCAGAGTAGATGGCAAGGTAAATGAAATGTCATTTCCATTCAGTTCAATTTTTTGTCTCTCCAGGCTTTCAACTACTGGCCTGGCCCTCGCCTCTTGGAAGCAAACTTGTTTTCCTATGACTCACCAGAAACTCTCTGGACAAGAATATCTAAGTCTTCAAGGTTTAGCTTCATCGATCTACTAAGAAGCATGGTCCTATGTCCAAGGTAAGCCAGCAATCATCTTTCTACTTTTCTATGGAAAACTGCTCACTTAGAAACACCAATTCTCTAACCCTCACCTAGCTCCTTCCCAAGTAAAGGGCCATATTTGACAAGCCTAAACCTTGTGGGTTAATGGCTCCAAAAGAACCCTTCAGCCAGAGAGAGGCAGGAGGCCAGTAGAAAATACTATAGCTTCTTTGTCCCCTGTTGGGACAATTCTCTGAAGCTTGTTCTGCCCATAGTGTTTAGTGGAGTAATCTCCGGTTGTCCATAGTGATTTCTAACCTGAGAACATTTGAATGGACAAAGATGGGAACTCTTTGCATTAGACATCCTGCTTCTGCATCTGCTTAGGTGTAACCCACATGGAATCAGACACCACACAGCAGGAAGCAGATGTGAGTTTGATTGCGAGGTTGTACTTCAGGGCACTTGCATTTTTGTCCCAGGTCTGACATTATCAGAACACCTTGGCTTCCCCTACTTCTCAAAAAATAACTATACAGAAATGATCAGTAAATGTATATCAAGAAGGAAGAAAGGTGGCGTGTGGTAACATGTAAGGCTGGCTAACTTTCTATGGTTGATTAATGGCTATTTCCAACAGCAACGTGTAAGTCCTGCAGAGGACAAGCATGATGGTTCTGTTCAGCTCTGTGTCCCAGTGAAGTAGACAGTGATATTAAACATTGTTACTGCAATTGTAATGCCACTAATTGAGTTGTTTCTGTGTGTTAGCAAGTTCATTCACCCATCAAAGCTCCAACTCTTTGGGTACCAGAGCTCTATCGGCTAAAGGTATCTCTTTAATGGGAAGGAAATGTTTGGGATTAATTTCTAATTGATCCTATTCATTTCTTTGTATACTTCATTTCTATCCCATCCCACGTCTGCTTCTCTCCCTCGAAGTAGCCAGGCCTGTTGAGCACAGGGCTGGACTGGAGTGAGAGAAATTTAACTGGAACAGGTGGGGCCCCGCAGGATCTTGGCCAGCCAAGGAATGCACACCTACAAGGAGCTTCAGAGAACTGCTTCAGTGTATTGAGTGAACCAAGGCTATTTAAACCTTTAGGGGTGGGTAGGGGCTTTCAGGATGAGTGCACATCATTGGCTGGGGCTGTGGGGCTGTGGATAAGGAGGAAACCTATGTGCTGCTAGACATGATCTTACAAGGAGGAAGGAATTTAACCTGGGTATTGTCTGTGTGACCTCCTCTAATGGGGCAAGAGTTGGGGGCACAGGTCTATGTGTGCCAGGACATGCTGGCCCAGAGCAGGGAGATAGATCCTACTCCTGCTGAACTCAGGATGAGATTTCCAGGGTTTGGACTTGCCTTAACCCCACTCTTTTTCCAGGTCTACACCTCCTCATTTCATGACTCCTGGCCACGCACTTCATGTGAACAATTAAACAATTTGGTCATATATACACAGTCGCTAAGATCCATCTTAAAATGCTTCTATTATTCTCTGCCCATCACATTATTTCACAGCTATTGTCCCCTTCCTCAGCTTCAAGTGATTGCCAACTTTAAGTTTCTGTGGATTTCACTTTTATGGATACTACAGATAAGTGAGGTCGTGCAAATATGCTGTCTTCATGGCTGATGGCTTTTTAACTTAAAATATTTTTGGAGCTGCAGCCACGTTGCAGCCTACATTAGTACTTTATTAATTCTACTTTATTTCTTGACCAGTTCTGGTGCGTGTGTTCCTATTGTCTATGCATTCATGAGCTAACTGATATAGAAATGATCTCTTCCTGTTGGACATGCAGTGAATTGTTCTTGGATATCACATGGAAGTCTTTACTCAGGCGTGCATTCTCACCAAGGGTAGATTTGCTGAGTCACAGGGCAGCTGGATGCTTTTTTTAAGAACTCACCAAATGATTTTCTCCCACCAGCAAAGCATGAGGCGCCTCTCCACATGTCCATCAACACTGTGGCCAGTTTTTGTGATTATTGATTTCCTCCTGGCTGTGTTCAGATTGTCGCCTCCTCAGTTCCTTACGGTGTTGGACATTTTTCATGTATCTATTAGCAATTTATAAGTCTTACTTGGTAAATGTCTATTCATATATTTTGCTTATCTTTAACTGAACCTTTATTTAGTTGTGAGATACTCTGGACATACCTTTTGTCAGATATTGATCTTTGAGGTGTTCTCTTATTTTTTTGATCATTTTCTAGTGATATTCTCTGAAGTACAGAGGGTTTGGATTCTGACACGATTCTGTTTATCCTGGTGTCCTTTTGTAGTTTGTGCTTTTGGTATTGCATCTAGTAACTCTTTACACAACGCCACAATATTTTTTGTTTTATTATAAATGTTCTATGGTTTCAACTCTAATACTGAGAATTGTGATGGGTTGAGCACATATTCACGTGTTTTCTTTCTATTAACTTACCCTGGTATCTTTGCCTGAAATCACTTGCTTCCTCGTTCTGGGTTCTCAATTCTGTTCTTCATATTTATCCACATTGCCCCTTGTCTGGATTACATTGCTTAATTAATAGTATTTGTTGAGAAGCAAAGTTTGGAGACTACCATGGCAGATAATAATTTGAAGATTAGAGTGGTCAGGGCACCTCAGATATAGTGGTCAGAGACAGCTTTGGGGGAATCACATTCTAGTTAAAGCCAATCAGGAAGTAGTGGAGTACCCGTTAGCCTGCCAGGAGACCCTTTGCCAGGTTAAAAGAGAGGTCTCTCTCTAATCTTATCTACATACAATGATAAATCTTGAATTTTCAGCCCAAGATGCATCAAGTTTTCTACTCTACATCACCACACCACCAATCAATGATTTTCAAACTATAGGGTAGTTTCCAGTGTCATTTACTGTCATAGCATAGGCTATCCAATTACATAGTAGGGTAACTTCCAGAATTATTCACTGTCACAGCATAGGCTATCCTATTGCATAGTAGGACAGCTTCCAGAGTTATTTACTGTCATTCCATCTCCCATTCCATCACATAGCCAAGCAGGATCCACTGGCACATTCCTTCATTCATTCACTAAATATTTGACAGCGTCTCCTGAGTGTAAAGCATTATGCTGGCAGAACACTGAATGAAACTCTCGGTTTCATGAAATTTATAGGGCTCTTTCCTTGAACAGCCCTTGTATATATCATATCTCATACACACTTGCAAAATTTAAGTGCAGTGGTGTCAGAAGAAGAAATGAACACTCTCTCTCTCTCTCTCTCTCTCTCTCTCTCTCTCTCTCTCTCTCTCTCTCTCTCTCTCCATAACTACCAGGGTTCTCAATTACTTATAAAGACAGCAGAATCAACAGAGGTATTCTCAAAAGAAATGTGTCACAGAGTGCTACCTTTTAAACCTTTTTCTATTTATCGTGTGGATGTATGTGTATGCGGGTTTGCACAAGCCCCACAATGCACGTGTAGAAGTCAGAAGATGATGTGCCTGAGTTGGTACCTGAAGGTCAAACTTAGATCATCAGGCTTGGCAACCTTTCTCAGCTAAGCCATCCGACTGGTTCACAGTGCTGAATATTATACACGAATCAGCAGCTTCAGACATATGCTTTGCTAGTTAACACCTTATTTTCTCTCAGCTCAAACATTTCTGCCTACAGCTTCTGTGATATACTTGCTGAGACCTGTAAACATTTCTCTCAGCTAGCTGGCAGAACGTGAGGTTTTATCAAAACAAGGGACTGGAAGGATCCTGAAAGGAGAGGAAAGATACTTAATTCTGGGGTTCAGTCTTCCATAAGTACCAAGTAACCTGGGCAGGCCAATTCCCAGACATCCCAGAGCCATGCTTCCATGACTATAGCTGATTGATTCTGAGCAATGTCTACCCCCTTGACCCTGACAGTGGCAGGCTAGGCCTAGAGATGACTATAGTCTATGTCTCTTAGCAAACTACTCTGAGAGGCCCATTGTATGAGTCACTTTTCTTCTCTCTGTGACAAAATGCCTGACAAACACAACTTGGAGAAGGAAGGTTTGCTTGAGGACATAGTTCGTTGTGACAGGGAGAAAACAGTAGCTGAGCCCAGGGCGGCTGGTCACTTGACCTCTTAAAGACTCCACCAACTCCCAAGAGCCACTTCCTAAAGACCCAACCCTTGGGACGAAAGCCTCTGGAGGACTTTCAAACCTAGAAACAGATCTACCAATGGCCCAGATACCCCACTCCTGGGTATAGCTGTGGCCCAGAGGTTGTTCCTGGCTCAGGGTATAGATATTCAGGCTGAAGTCGATGTATGCAAGACTCTGACAGCATAAGATGGAGCCATAGTGAACTGTCACATGAACTCCTGTTCTGGAATGTTCTTTAATGTCTCCAGACATAAAAAGCAAGCATTTTCCATAAACTCGCAGAACTTAAGGTCCATCATATTCCACTTCAGCCGTTCATTCTCTTACTCTTTCATTCATTCATCAAGTATTTCTTGAATGCTAACTACATCAATCTCTGAGGAGAAAGGATGGAATATCGTTCAGCTCACAGGCACAGGAAAAGGCTTTCTGAACAGGACCCTGGTAGTTCAGGCATTAAATCAACAATTGACAAATGGGAGCCTGTGAAACTAAAAATAAATTCCGAACGGAAGAGGACACATTATTAAAGTGAAAAGGCAGCCTTCAGGATAGAAAAGAAATCTTTACCAATTCTGTATCTGACAGTGCGTTAGTGTCTATAATCTACAAAGAACAAAAATAAAAAATAAACAATCAAAAATTAGAGCATGGAACTACAGAGTTCTCAAAAACTTTGCAAAGCCTGAAACATCTTTAAACATTATTCACTTTCTTCCTGAGAGGGTCTGTCAGAGCCTGACACATACAGGGGTAGATGCTTACAGCCAACCATTGAACTGAGAACAGTGTCCCAAATGGAGGAGTTAAAGGACTGAAGGAGCTAAAGGGGTTTGCAACCCCATAAGAAAAACAACAATATCAACCAACCAGACACACACCCCCAGAGCTACCAGAGACAAAACCACCATCCCAAGAGTACACAGGAATAGACCTATGTCTCCAGCCGCATATGTAGCAGAGGATTGCTTTGTTAGGCATCAGTGGGGGAGGAGAGGCCCTTGATCCTGTCAAGGCTTGATGCCCTAGTATAAGAAAATGTCAGGACTTGGAGGTGGGAGGAAGTGGTGGGTGGGTGAGGGAGCACCCTCAAAGAAGCAGGGGGAGAGGGGATGGGATAACGGGTTTCTGGAGGGGAAACCAGGAAAGATAGTAACATTTGTAATGTAAATTAAAAATATTCAGTAAAAATATCTAGTATGGTAAAAAAAATTATTCACATTTTTAACCATCAGGAAGATGTGAATTAAAACTTTTTTGAGAGTTTATTTCATCCCACATTCAGAATGGCTAAGTTTTGTTGTTGTTGTCCTTTTGTTTTGGTTTTTTTTTAACACAACAATTGCTGGCTTGGATATGTAGGAAAGGGGAAAACATTTTCCTTGTTGGTGACAATGGAAACAAAGCAACCACTGTGGAAATCAGTGTGGAAGTTACTCAAAACCTAGAAAGAAATCTACCATATGACCCACCTTTCCCACTCCTGGGCACATTCCCAAAGTTCTTTATATCCGACTGTAGAGACACTTGTTCATCCATTTTCATTTTAGCTTTAGTCACAGTAACAGTGGAAGCAGTCTAGATATCCATCATCTCATCAATCAATAAAGAGTACGTGGTACATATATACACTGGAATATTATTTTGCTGTAAGGAAAAGTGAAATTTTGAAAATTTTTGGTAAATAGAGTTGGAAATAATCATTCTGTGTGAATTAACCCAGACCTAGAAAGATAAATACTGCATGCTCTCCCTCACATGCCGCTGCTAGATTGAGATCTTAGGTGTGTATGTCTGAATTGGAGTACCCATAACAGTCAAATACTAGTACAGGTCTATTGGAGGGTAAACTAAGGCAAGGGGGGGATAGAGTGCAGCTGGGTGGCTTCTTCTAAATGGAGAATAGAAGTGCAGAACACAGGGGGAGGGGGAGGAGGAGGAGGAGAAGGAGGAGGAAGACTTGGTGAAGAGGAGCTGTTGTGATGCATAAGAGATCTTTTAGGCTCCTAGCTTTAAAATTTCTCCATTCTTCCCTCCTGATCTGTTTGTAAAGGGGAAAATGTGGCCTGGTTACATAGGTGCCTGGTTCAAGTCTTGGCTTAGCCACTTTCTAACTGTGTGATGTTGACTAAACACTTGACAAGCCTCATTCCTGTAACCTATACAGTGGGTAAAGTATAGACTATACTACGTATTTGTGAGTTAGTGTATAAAATACTTGGATAAATAGCAAGTGTGCCTCACGTCAGCTATTATAACAACAGAAACAATGATAAATGTCTAAATGCTACAAGGAGTAATGGTAGGCACAATAACAACAATGATAATAAATATGATGATGTAATGTTATTACACATTATGACTTACGTATTTACATGCCAAATTTCAGCTTTGATTTTTATTATTCATCTTACGTCCACTCACTGCCCCCCTTCCGGTCACCCCTTCCCACAATCCTTCCCCCATCTCTCCTTCCCCTTCTCCTCTGAGCAGTAGAGCCCCCCTTGGTATACTCCCACTCTGGCACTTCAAGTCTCTGCAAGGCACTTCCTCTCCCACTAAGACCAGACAAAGCAACCCAGCTAGAAGAACATACCCCACATATAGGCTGTTTAATTGTGCAGGTACTATTTCAGGCTTGGCTAGGTTAAGCCCCAAGTCATAGTTATCCAGTGGCAGAGCCTAGCATCCATGTGTAGCTAGGTACCAGAAACTTACAGTGCTTCAGGTTTACACATCCTCCTGTATGCCTCCATGTTGTAAAGCATTAGTGCAGAACTTCAGCTCAGGTCTTTTCTTTGCAGTCCCATTTCTCCAGCCTCAAACTGCACAAAGAAAGCCCTTCTAGATCTCGTACTTAAGTTACAATGGGATTCACTAGTTCTGATGTTCTCATGACTATACCTGACCCAGGATGGGGGAAGATGATAACCCCTTTGCCTAGAAAATTTCTTTCCCTCCTCCTCTTCCTCCTCTTCCTCTTCTCCCTCCTCTTCCTCCTCCTCTTCATGCTTCTCCTCCTGCCTCTCTTCCTCCTCCTTCTCTTCCTTCTTGTCCCCTTCCTCCTCCCCCT
Organism: Rattus rattus; assembly: GCF_011064425.1. NCBI lineage: Eukaryota > Metazoa > Chordata > Mammalia > Rodentia > Muridae > Rattus > Rattus rattus. Next base: position 51,621,940 of record NC_046159.1, read on the forward strand.
CATCCTTCTTGTCCCCTTCCTCCTCCCCCTCATCCTTCTTTTCCTCCCTCCACCCCTTCCGCCTCTCCTCCCCTTCCCCCCCTCCTCCTGCTTCTCCTCCTGCTTTCCTCATGCTTTTCCTCCTGCCTCTCTTCCTCCTCCTCCTCCTCCTCCTCCTCCTCCTCCTCCTCCCCTCCTCCTCCAATTTACTTAATCAGCATTTTACTTCCCCTCTTTTGCTGCCTAGAAGGAATGTAGGCTGGACTTCTTGCTAGTTTAAGTCCCCTAGTTTGAAGATGGGCCTTCCTGGTGTGGGACACATCTCCCAGTTCCTGCAAAATGACTTACGAAGTAGCAATCCACAGGGATGCACCCTGAAACAACAGGGTAATTGATTCATTCCCAGTAAGGTTCCCAGTGGACTGGTAGTCATCCCACCTCCCTTTTCTAGGATGTATTCTCTCGTTAGAATATCCCATGGTCTCATGGACTGTAGAGCACTTAGCACTGTTGGAGTCATTCTGATTTTTCTTATTACAGTTTTTCATTGATCCGTGTGTCCATGTTTGTGTCAGTGCCTTGCTGGTTTTATCACGATAGCTCGGTAGTATAACTTGAAATCGGGTATGGTAATACCACCAGCTTTGTTCTTTTTGCTTTGGCTGTCTGGGGTCTTTTGTGCTTCCTTGTGAATTTCAGGCTACTTTCATTTCTGTGAAGAATATTATTGGAATTATTAATGTAATTAATCTGAGTCAATGATCATTTGGCAATATAGCCACTTTCACCATGTAGGTACATAAAGTCATTTATATGTGATATCAAAAAACAAATAGGACCCTGAGGGAAGAGAGATACTAGCAGGAGAGATGGGGGAGGGGAGGGGAGGGAATACAGTCAATACGGTCAAAGTATATGATATGCTACTCATAAATTGTTATTATAAAACCCACCATTATTACAATATATGTAAAGCAATTTAAAAAAATAATTCAGTGTGGCAGCACATACCTTAGCTCCTGCAGTTGTGGGGCAGGGGCAGGGGCAGATCTCAGAGTTTACAGAACAATCTGTCTATATAGCAGGTTCCAGGCCAACCAGAACTGCACAGTGAGAGACTGCCAACAAAAAGTAGATAAATAAAACCAAGAGAAAAAACCCAAATGTATCCAAATGTAATGAGGTATACTCTTACCTTGACTATCTGGAGTCCCTAAGTACTGACATTTACCACTTGTTTTCCCTTTACTATTCCTGCCTACCCTTTGCCTAAGCTTTTGGAAAGTACAGCACTCATGGAAACCATGGTTGCCTGGTGAGTGGTTGTGACATGAATGTGCCTATTTTGGAGGCTTCACTTTGGCTCCTTTCCCATTGTACCCTCTGCTCTGAAAGGGATGCTATGGAGCATGCTACACATGCTCTACCCAAGCCACTCCAAGTACCATGAAAGCCACTTCTGCCCAAGTGATCAGTTAATTTCCAAAAGACAACATAAACTTCATCCCCCTGTGGCCTAGAGGATGCTTTTGAGCACAGGTATCCAGTCTGACGTCCATATACCTATGCAAGGCTCTAATGGTGTAGGACGGAGCCGCAGTGAACTGTCACCCGAACTCCTGTCCTGGGCACCAGATATTAAAAGTTAAGCGTGCTCCATGAACTCTCAATGCTTAAAGGACATCATACTCTGCTTCACTTATCCATTTGCTTACTCCTTCATTCATTTATCAAATATTTCCTGAATATTAACTACACCAAACTCTCAGAAAGTCACCCCAACAAATCAAAAATTTAAAAGCTATAAACAACTCAGTTAAGATTCAGGTTGATTCTGGCATCAAAGTCCTGCTTGAATACCATTTAACAGAATGTGAAGTCACAAACAGCAAAAAAAAAAAGATATAAATATATTAAATTAATTATTTTCATCTCTTTTCTATTCTACTATCTCTACTGCTTCCACCCCACCCTACACTAACTATTACCTAGTAGAATGGTTAGGCATGCACATGGGAAAATCTACATGTGAGGCATCCATGATCAATGGTATCTGACCATCAGTGGTTCTCAACCTTCCTAATCCCTTTAAAACAGTTCCTCATGTTGTGCTGACCACTAACCGTAAAATTATTTTTGCTTCTACTTCATACCTGTAATTTTACTACTGTTAGGAATTATAATATAAATATCTGATATGTGACCCCTGTGAAAGGGTCATTTGATCCCCACTCAATGGGATCACAACCCACAGGTTGACAGATGAAAAGGCACCAGGGACTTACAGGCTGGTTAAGGGACTGGGGAGCTGGAGGAAGGAGATCTTACTGGAGCTGGAAAGGAAGTAGACGATCTGGACCAACAAAAGAGCACCCAACTACTTAACAGAAGCAGCACCTTACTCCGGGTGGCACCTGTTGTGTGAGATGTTTTTGAGCAAGGTCTACCCAACTCCCAGAGTTTCCCAGGGGCAGTACGTCCCCCAGTAAAGGTAACTGGTTCAATAGCGTGCTCCATTGTTCCATTGGCTTCCCTCTCTTCCTCTTCTCCCTGATGCTTCCTAGGATCACCTCCCACGCAGACGAACTTGTGTTCAGTTCATTGTCTTAGTTCCTAAGAAAACAAACCCAGAATCTTTGTTTATCTCACATGTTACAGAACATGGCATACCAGATTCCAGTACAACATTTAAAAACCTTAAGTGAAAGACAAAGCGATGCAACTGTTTTCCCTTGAGCAACTTTTGAGGAGTGGCACTTGTTTTCATTCAGAGCTCATTGTCCATGAACGTGCTTAGACAGTTTACTACTTGGGGCTCATCAAGTTGTAATTAATACCTGTTTAAGATGCAATAGGTCTTTAAAGGGAGGATTGCACACCTCTTGCATGTCTTGCAGAGGCCCTGGTTCTGAAGGCGTGGTCTCAACAGGGATGGGAATGGGTGGAGCCATTGGTAGGGCCAAGTGGGAGATCCTATGTCATGTGTGCCAGGCCCTTAAAGGGGATTATGGGACCTACTGTCATGGTACTTTCTTTCACCCATTTGTTTCGTTATTTTGGTTTGTTTGCCCTTAACCTCACCACGGACTCCCACAATGGGGCCAAGAAATCAGGGACTGGAAACTCTAAAAGGGTGAAGCAGAACTCTTTCATTTATTTTAATGGATCAGTTGATTTTTCTCAAGTATTTATACATAGTGAGAGGAAGGGAACTGGTATAATACTGAATTGTCCTCTAAGGCCTGGACTAATTATATTACAGAGACAGCACAAAGTGGACAGCCATCTTTTTCATTTGAGGCTAAGATTCCCACATCTGTACTTTGTCTTAGCTGCTTCTCTCTGTAGATGGAATTTCCTCTCCAGTTTGTACAAATAAGCATGACCTTATGAAAATCTTGGATTTCAGTATTTTCTTTTTTTTTTCAACATTGTAAAGTTAAAACTCCAAGAAGAGAGCTCTGATACTACCTTGGTTTTAATTAAATATCATCCCTGAGCCAGTCAGCAGTGGTGATGGTGTGTATGTGTGAGGGACAGGTAGTTCCCACCCACCTGCTGAAGAGCATCTAACTGGGACGCTCAAGATAGCTAAGGCCTGCGAGCACCCCATTTGGACATAATTTGTACATTTGATGGTATTGCCTACTTCTAAGGAGGTCAACTTCCAAATAGATACACAAAAGGTTTGACATATGATTCACAATACAAAAATGCCACCAACCAACACCAATCTGAAGAGAGAGGTAGTCTATGAAATGCTTTAACCTAGGGAAAGAGCAAAAAACATGGGGTATAGCCACCACCTGTCATTTCTGATGAATATTGCCTCTGCAGCAGGTGGAGCAGCCTACTTTGGGTGACCTTGAAAGTTTAGTTTCACTGTGTATTCACTGAAACAGAGGGCCAGCTTTCCCATAATTTATCAGGAGATACTGGATCATTAATTGATAGAGAAACTGCCTACCATATTGGAGGAGGCCTTTAGCCATGGTGTGTTGAAAACTAACTATCGTCGTTGCTCTTTCTAATCCACTGAGTGCTGGTTTTCATTAAAACAGTCAGCATGGGAAGGTTGCAGAGATGCTTCAGTAGGTAAAGAGCTTACCCAGCCAACATGAGGACCTGAGTTCAATGCCCCACAACCTACATGAAAAAGCCAGCAGTGGGCTCATGCCTTTATAATCCTAGCACCAGGGAGACTGAGAAAGACATATCCAAGGAACATGTTGGCCAGTCAACCTAGCAGAGTTAGAGAGCCCCAGCCCCAGGAGAGTTTGCTCTCCACAGAAATATACATAAATACTCATGGATCATACATACTGTGTCACTGGACTTATCTCAGTTGAAAGGATATCCCTATAGGATTAGGTTAAATCCAGTTAATTAGCACTGAGGCCAAGTACCAAAAAATCCTATTCTTCCTCAAGGTAAAATTAAGCCTGCTTTGAGCATAAAGCACCAGTCAGAGGCCAGATTCCCTAGCTCAGAGGAAATATTCCAAACTAAGAGATTCACGCATCTGCATTTCGGCTAGCTTACTGTGTAGGTGGCAGTAAGAGGAATGCTCATTTCATCCTGTTTCTGGGCATTAGTCAAGCCAGGGCTTTGAATCCTAGCCTGTCTGCTTCTTCAGCTGAATTTGTGTTTGTTTCTGTAATGCTGGTAAACTTAGTGCCAAGCCCTTACCTTTACCGTCTTCTTACATACGTAATGGAGATCTTGGATCAAAGTGCAGAAACTGGGACCAGCCCACAAAGCAATGCTGAGGTGGACTCTGGTTATGAACAGGAGACTTGCCTTTGGGTTCCCCAGTGTTCAATTTTCAGCTGTGAATAACCCTTGATCAGCAATTACCTGAGCACGATACGTCCCTTCCTTCATTTACAGAACACAGGTCTTGATGGTATCCCCTCTGTGGGATGTCAATAGCACAGAAATTAGAACCATGCAGAAAGCACTCCAAGCATTAAGATCAACAGGGCTCAGTACGATGGCTCCATTGGTAAAGTGCTGTGGTGCAAGCATGAGGACCTGAGTTCAAGACCCAGGACCCCACATAAAAATCAAACACGGTGAACATCTGTAATCTCAGCTCTGGAGAGGCAGACACAAGAGGATCCTCAAGGATTGCTGGGCAGTCAGTCTAGCCAAATTGGTGAACCCCAGGTTCATGAGAGATCCTGTCTCCAAAAATAAAAGGAGGTAAGCAATCGAGGAAGATACCCAATATTGACCTTTGACCTCTGACTCTACAACTGTGCAGACATAGGTAAACATGCACAAGCACATACTTACAGGACACTATTACAGTAGCCATAGAACACTTGCATTTCACAGATGAGAAAACTGGGGTGTTTTTTTGGGGGGGGGGACTTTTTTTTTATTGGCTACTTTTTGAATTACATCTCAAATGTTATCCCCTTTCCCAGTTTCCCCTCCAGAAACCCACTATCTTCCCCTGCTTCTATGAGGGTGCTCCCCACCCAGCCACTCCCTCCCACCTCACTACACCAGGGCATGAAGCCTTGACAGGACCAAAGGCCTCTGGGAGGAATATCTTAGAGCTTGTGGCCACTGTGTCCCCAGAACATTCAGAACTGTATTAAACTATACTCAAATGAGCTTAGACTGAGGTCATACTTCCAGTAGAAGCTAAGAGTTTGCAACTGTTTTCTATATGATGTAATTTAGTGAAACTAGCCAAAAGATTCCTGGGACCACAAACATTGGCTCTTACCTGATTCTTTTGCTAGCTCCCTCTGGGAGCCATGGGCAACTGGAGGTCATTGCTTGGCTCCCACAAGGAAGTACACTTTTAGCAGTTATGATATTTGAAAAACTAATCTTAGAAAAATGAATGCAGTACTTGAGAGCCCTCCAAAGTGGAGCAGTAAGGGAATCTGCCGATCAGGGCTGCCTTAAGGATCAAATAAGACAATGCATGCAGTGTTTATAAGTGCAGACAGGCTGTCAACAAGCACAAGGGCACGGGTAAGTGGTGGCTAGGCAGGAAGAAAAGCAACTCGGAGCAGATGGGGGAGCCCACTATCTCCAACAGACCAACCGAGGGGAAGCACATACATTGTCTACCTGCTCCATAAATGAGAGGGAAAATCCGCTCCTTTTGTGTGTCCCTTTAAGACTGAACCCAGCACAGAGGTCAGGCTTCGACTGAGGTCAAACCACTATTAATCTAAGTGCTTGCAGGCTGTGCCTGTTGACCAGGAGCTGCTCAGATTGTAGAGCTACAATAAAATAAGAAGCCAGAGTCTCCCTAGCCACTTGGCAGCTTCTTACTGCTTCAGTAACTGAAATCTGTGCTTCAAGGTGTTTTCTGCCATTTGCACTTTAGTTAAGATCTTTTCCTCAAGAGCCTTCTGGGTGGACTGGTTTATGGAGACAGGGGTTTCGTGCCTGCTGAGGGCTGGTTTGCATAGACGTGTCTGAGACCTGCTGAAGGTCTGGCTTGCATAGTCGAGGTGTCAAATCTGCTGTAAATTCTTTCCACACTTTACTGGCTTTTTTTCAAATCACGTCTGCTCCCCAACTCTTCCATTTCCTTGTCTGAAAGATGATGATGAGGAAGCTGACAATGACAACAACTATGATGAGGATGGTGGTATCATCAAGCCACAAGGCTGTCTTAAACTTCTAGAGGGATGCTTCATTCCGCTCTTTAAATGAGCAGGCACGCACTGGGTGTTCATAAACCGTGCAATGCTACATTTTCGTCTTTGCAAATTACATCTTTACATGCTTGAGCAGGACAGGGGGACTGCGTCTCCATTCTTAGTTAAAATAAAATGTCCAGACGGAAAACCCACCACAGTCAGACAGTAGATACACTGGCTGAGTAGGATGCAAAGGCTTGCCAGTTAGGAATTCATGTTTGCCTTCTAGGTCCGATTTGATGGATTGTTTTAAGAGAGCTGTTACTGTCACACTGGGAAAAAAAAAATCACCAAAGCACACTAAGGAAGGGATGTTTGGGGGGACAGGTTGGAGCACTGACAGTGCTCTGCCCCAGCCACCCCAACTGTGCTACGATTCCTTATGAGTCCTAGCAGGAGTGCCACAAATCACCGTAAATTGACTGTTATGTCACCATGGGCATTGGGATGACGAATAACGCAGAGTAACCTCATGGATTCTAAGCAGAAAGTTTTCTTGCTTGTGTCAACCCACATAGAAGTACTTAGGAGTGGGGCTGAATTGATGCTCTATCTTTATGAGCCTCTTTCACAAAATGAGAGTTGGAAGGAGTTAGTTTCTGCCTTGCCCATAAGTGGTGGTGTGGGAACATGCCCTGGATCCTGAGCTGGGAACGAGCCAAGGACCCCAAGCTGTCCTCGCTGTCTTCAGCTCTGTTCAAACTATGTCCTGGGAGTTAAAAAAAAACATGAACTACCAGTGAAAATACACATTTAAAACTGTCTATTGGGGATCGCAGGAAGTCAGGACAATACTGAGATGAGCAGCTGGGGGCTCCATGGAGGCCATAAATGTGCTAATGCCAGGTCTCAAGAGTGACTTCTAGTCCCTCCAGCTAATCCTCGGAGCAGGCAGGGAATGAAAAGTTATTCAAGGATAGGGCTATGTACCCTTTATGAATTATGCATCTTAAACAAACTTGGACAAACTAGAGCGCTCAAGTGGAAGGCTTTTAGCTAGAGAGCCCACTGAACAGCTCTGCTATAGGTCTCTGTGGGTTTTTTTAGCGGCACATCTTGTCCTGAGTTATCAGGCCGAGGGTGAGAGTGTCCAGCAATGCTCTGACTCATTTCTAGCTGCTATCTACTCCCCGTCCCTCGTGGCCTGCCACACTCACAGCCTTTCCATCTTGGAGGTTTCAAAAGGCTACCGTCCTTGGAATGAGAGTCACAAGGGTCACCAATTTCTTGTTCGAGGGGTTTTATTATAGACTATACAATGTCGTACAGCCTCCTTAACAGCTGCGACACCTCTGGCATCAATTCCAGAGATAAAAAGAAGCAGCATGGGAAGTGGAGCGTTTTTCATGAGGTAGAAACAGCAAAAAAGTGTGTATCTTGAGTGTAGATGCCGCCAAGGGATAAGTAGGATGTTAGTGTTATCAGCTGTTCGCCTCAATGGAAGACAGTGGAATTCAATGATGGATAAGTTAGAGTTTAATAAGAAATGCACACCTTTGTGTGGGGGGAGGGGTTAGACATTTAGCATATTGGATACCTCAAGAGTCAGTAGCTAAAATAAATTTTAGTTGGACAGGATTGAGTTGAAGTGAACTAAATTCTTTTGACCTCAGAGTTATCATCAGCTCGTTGACTTTGGGCATTGCTACTAAAATCTAACATTGAGTGCCTGGCTGAGGCTTTAGATCAGTGCATGAGTTCTGCCACTTAGGCCTCCCAGCCACTCGCTGGGGCAGACACTGTATTCTTTCCATTCTGGAAGCGAGGAAATTGAGGCTGAGAAGAGGCTAAGCACTTTTTCGGGACATCCAGTCAGAAAATTACAAGACTGAGCTGAGCAAACTGTTTTCCTCTTGCATGGTGCCTTCGTTAAATTTCTTTTGTCATGGTAACAAATTACCTGAAGCAGATTATTTAGGAAGAATGGAAGTTTATTCAATTCACAGTTCTGCATATCCAAAGGCATGGATGACACTGACATGTGCCTGGCTCTGGTAAAAACCTCACAGGAGTGCATGTGGAGGAGAAAATCAGACAAGTGAATTATAAATGAAGAAAAAGATTTGAGAAGAGGTACAGGCTTGGGATTGTATGCTTATCTTCTCCAGCACTTACCAGGTTCCCCTAATTACCACCTAATCCCTTTAGAGAAAATAGCCTCAGTTTACCAGAAGTCTAAGTACCACATAACACCTTATCCCAGAGGGGACGTCGGGAAGACAGGTGTTGGGAGTGGAGTATTGGCTCTGCCTCCTAAGAGCTTCTTGAGGTTACATGTGCTAGTTTCTGAAAACTACATCGTGTGCTGCCTGGGACCTCAACAGGTACCTTGTATCAGGATGGTGTTTCTGTCCTTGACAGTGGCTTCTCTTCAGTTGCCCCCTAGGCTCTGATATAGAAACCCAGCAACTCATGGCTACTAGGCTCATCTGTGAGCCACTGATGTACAGAAATTACCATGATGAGACACCAGGGACAGCGGGGATAGACCGCCTGGGAATCAGTGTGCAGCACCTCTTGGTGGCTGCGATGGTGGGAGCGAGGATTGCATAGTCCTCCTAATCAAGCCTCATCCTTGTCTCTCACCACACTGATGAGCAGTAGAGTTCTCTTTTCTCAGTGAAACTGGCTGCTCCCATCTTTGGGAGAAATTGGGCACCTCCTCTTCTGGGATCATTTTATTCCCCTGTGAGTCCAATCAGTGACTATGTTGATTACTGAAAAAAGAAAAATGTCTAATATTATACCACAGCTTATATCTAGTCCTTCTTACTTTGCCTGCCTTCGTCCTTGTCCATCCTCTGTGGTCAGCGTGACCAGGGGAGGGTTCCCAACAGTAGAGGTATCTGTCATAGTCCTCATCCCACATGGCAGGTACACTGTATCCTGCATGCGCCTGACTCCCCTCCCATTCCCATGGACTCTACACACTGTAAAGTTCTGCCTCCCTCCAGGTCTCACAGACTGTAAGGTCCTGTCTTACTTGGCAGCAACTTTCATACAATCTGCTTTCCACACTGTGCCCAGGGTTGGCAGTGCAGGAGAAGAACTGACGTATAAACGCAGACCATATGATCTAAACCCACATATCACCGGGCTCCCGGTACTCACAGTGATGCTAGTGATAAGAAAATCCAGTGTCTTTCCAATACTTCAAGTGTTATGAAATTTTAAGGGACTCAAATATGGTCAGTCAGTTAAAATGACAAGGTTGCAACTTGGGTTGAGGGGATGCTTTAAGAGCCGTGTGAATCTTCAGCTGTTGGTCCTCAGCCTCTGACCTTGTTTGGAGAGAGTTAAGATGTGACTCTGGGAACCACAAGTAAAGGGAATGTTTGTCTGAGGATTTGAGTTGTGGCACATTGAGGAACAGTTTTTAAACCTTTATTTCTAATTAGCATACTGAAAATATGTTAGTGTGTATTAACAAAACCCGACTTCAAATTTTCCCTTTTCTTTTAACTGTATTAGTATGGTTGGTGTGTGTGTGTGTGTGTGTGTGTGTGTGTGTGTGTGTGTGTCCATTAGTTTAGGGAAAACAGTAGACCTCACAGGATTAAAATATCCTTGAGACTGCCATGCTGAGAGAAGGGAAAAGCTAAGGTTTGGTGCTTCATGGGAACCTGCCTCCCAGAAGGACATAGCATGCATTTCCCACCACATATCAGACACCTTGCAGGAGAGACAGGGTTGAGACAGAGATGGGTAAACTGTGGGCAGAACCATACCTTGACCAGGACTGCTTAACTATGCTTGCCTTTTGCTTCCACTTAAGCATAACCCCCTGAGGACGGGTTTGAGAGTGGGTGGGTCCCTCATCTCTTCATCTTCTCAGTGTGACTACATTGACTCAGTCTCTCTCTGCTTTCAGTGCTATTTGTGTAGTCGATACAGGGGACAGGTGGCCAAGCCTGCCTAGCCTGCTGGAGCTACTGGAGCCTAAGCTCTTACTCTAGAAACTGGGATCTCATGATTCGATTCTTAGTTTTAAATCTCCTGCTCAAAACACCAGGCATTCATCAGAGTGATGTGACTGTGAAACTCCGGCCTGCTTGGGCTCTCACGTATGACTGTACTACATGGATGTGTACAGCATGTATGTAAATATCCTTGGCCCTGTGTCTGTACCAAATGCTGGCGTTCATACGGACCTGGGAGACTTGCTCATAAGACTTCTGTGAAGCTTATGCCTAGTGACATCCTGTGACTTCAGACTGCCTGAACACAGAGTGTAGAAGGTTAAGAGGGAATTATTCCTACTGTGCTAGGCAAATACATATTTAATTGCTAACATTTCCTTGTACAAAAATGTCTGAATTGGGTGATTTTTAAAAGTTTGACCCTCGGCGGTCTTTAATCATTCCTTTGATCAGCTATTCCCCGGAGGGACTCTGCCAAGCTCTCAGAATGTCTCCCTTAGCTCGTACCTGCCTCTGTGCTGACGGAGCGTGGCTGCCCGTTAGGTGCTCAGCTTTGGAGAGCATGTTTAAATTATTAAATTATTTATGATCACTGGGCCAGCCCAACCTTCTCTGGCTCACTGCATTCTCCTCCTCTAGGCTGGCGCTTCCTCCCTTTTTAGGCTCTCTGGTGAAAAGGTCATTATGTTGGAGAAATACATTGCAACTTACATATTTTTAAATCCCATGACTTCTCTCTCGGCTCCATCCTGTGTGTCAGCGGAGAGCATTCCGTCTTGACAGAGGATGCCCGTGTGCCTGATAGTGTATTTCTACCCCAGTCTGCATTCTCTGAGCAGGGTGTTGTGACTTTTAGGTTTTCTAGAAACAAGATCACACGTTTGTAGCTACATTTCATGTTCTTTTAAAAGCAAAGTTGGTGACTTCTCATCACTGAATTATAAGTTTTAACCTTCGTCAGTGTTATCAGCCTTTGTTTGTGTGTATCATCTGTGTAGCACAGGGGGTACATTATGGATGAATGAATATGTGTGGAGCTGATAGCCATACAGATAGTAAATAGTGTGCTAGTTCGTTGGAATTTCAGCAAAATCCCATCAGTGCATGAAAGATTATGACCTCACAGAACGAAACTTATTTCTTGATTCTTCAATCCATTTTAGTGGAGTATGCAAGATAGAGATGGGCTTGAAAATGCTCTACTCATTTCAAAATGGATGGCAACCTAGATATTGAGTTCATTTTCCTCTAACTGGGAAAAAACTCATTGCAAAAGACCTTGGGTTCCATCCCCACTACTGCAACAAATGAACAAGAATAGCAGTGGTAACAACGATGATTTTGGATAAAATATCCTTAATAGAATATCATCTTTATAGATAGGGTTCCCCTCAGTCACCAGCAGATTCAGTAGTAACACACTTTAGGGCAGGAGAGAGACAATCCCTGTGGCTATGCCGATGTGGCTCATCTGTTCTCTGGTCATCTTTGTCACTTGTCATTCTTCCTCTGTCTGTGTCTGTCTGTGTCTGTCTGTGTCTGTCTGTGTCTGTCTGTCTGTCTGTGTCTGTCTGTCTGTCTGTGTCTGTCTGTGTCTGTCTGTGTCTGTCTGTGTCTGTCTGTGTCTGTCTGTGTCTGTCTGTCTCTGTCTGTCTGTCTGTCTCTGTCTGTGTCTGTGTCTCTGTGTGTCTGTCTGTCTGTCTCTGTCTCTGTCTGTCTCTGTCAGTCTCTGTCTCTGTCTGTCTCTGTCTGTCTGTCTCTGTCTGTCTCTCTCTCTGGAGTGTGTGTGGGGGTACATGCACATGAATGAACAAATGACTTAAAACACCAATGTAGACGCCAGAGCAGGATCTTGTGCATCTTCTGCTCTCTGCCTATTGTCTTGGGGCAATGTCTGTGGAACCTCACCTCTCTGTGTAGGTTATCTGGACAGTGAACTCTTAGGATCTGATTGTCTTCATCTTCCAATACTATAGTTACAGGCACTCAGCTATAACTGTCTTTGTCTATGAATGCTGGGGATTTGAACTCAGGTCTTTTTGTTTCTCCCCAAACCACCTCCTTAATGATTTTCAATTGATAATGTTCTGGCATATAATCAATGTAAAGATTTGTTAATGATCATCTAAAAGAATCTTCCTCTATCATTTTAGCTTTTAACACACAGTTTTTCTGAATCTGAATTTCATTTGGGTTTCTTGATGCTTTTATGTACATGTCTCAATTACCTTTACAAGTAGCTGTCATTTAATAAATGTAAAACTCAAAATATATCCTCATTTTCCACCTGACCCTTCCTCTTAAGCTCTTACTTAATTTAGCGAGGTAGTGGCTTATATGTCCATCTAGCTGTCCATCCAGCAAAAAAGATAGTGAGTAAACTATAAATGCCAGTCACATGCTAGATTCTGAGAAGACGCTCAGGACTAGTTACACTTCCCAATGTCATTAACAGCCTAAGGTGGTACCAGCTCAGTGACAGGGAATTCATGATGGGAGTGTATATGTCTTGAAAACTGATCAGAGGGAAGAAACACCAGGCTGGAAAGGTCCACGGGGATTTCTTATGGAGTGAATCTGAGTTGAAATAGATGGTTGTTTAGAATTTGAATAAACAAATTAGAAGAAATGCAAAAACGTCTGTTAACACAGTCCATAAAACAACGAAGGCTGCCTCACAACCTGTGGTAAGGAGGTGGATAAAGGTTCTGGAAAGACTGCAATCTGTGTGTGAAGAGCCTCACAGAATCAAATGGCTGATCACGCTGACAGGTTTAGCTAAGCATGGCAAACAAACGCTGAAGTCTTTAAAATCACATACGTAATTAATAAAATAGAATGGTCAACCACAGCACAATTTTTCCGTTCAGATGGGTTTAGACACACCAAAAGACAAATGTGAAGTAGTTATTTTATTCAATCTGACTAGAATCTGGAACTTGAACCAATTACATTGTCCTCACACATTTTCTGTTACTATAACAAAATACTTATGACTAAGTGAGCCTGGAAGTTAGGAAGTCCAAGATCATAATACTGGTACATGTTTGCATGATTCTGAGAAGACTCATGGTGGAAACATGGTAAGGGTGAGCAGTCATGCATCAAACAGCATGAGGAGTGAGGCAGCCTTGTTCTATAATAACACAGTGGGCGGTACCCAATTCAGTATCGAGAGCACTATTTCTAGAAATCAAGTGAGAGCTTGTTTTTCATGACCCAGACACCTATTGGGCTTTCTTCCAGAAGACTGCTATCTTAAGGAATTAACTGACTATGAATGTTGGTGTAGATAAATCATCCTCAAACCAGGGTACACATCCAACTTAAACATAAATATCAAGTAGAATCTAAAACAGAAAACTGAGACAGACAGAATTCACATTTGTAGACTTGAGAGTGAATTGGCCTCCATGGGCTCATGCGTTTAAGCACTTGGTTCTTAGCAAGTGGCACTGTTTGGGAAGGTTATAGAACCTTCAGGGGGTGGAGCCTTGCAAAGGAAGTGAGCCGTCAGGTCAAGCCTTAGTTAAAGCTTAATAGCAATAGTCCACCTATTTCCTGTCTGCTCCCTGGCTGCAGATATGATGTAACCAGCAGCTTCATTCCGCTGCCATGCCTGCCCTCACTGTGGTGAACTGAATCCCTTGAACCGTGAGCCAAAATTTCCCTTTCTTCTCTTAAAGATATTTGATCAAAACAACAAGAAAAGTAACTAATACATGTGTGTGCACATGCATGTGCTTAAGCACAGGCACATGTGTACCAGAACCTTGGGTATCAGTCATCATTTGTTTCCCTGGTTTGAGACAGTTTCTCTAGCTGGGTTGTGGACATCGGGGATTCTCTTCTCTCCACCTGCTATAGGAGCATGGGGATTGCACATGTATACTACTCCTCTTGGCTTTATGTAGGCTCAAAGGATTGGAATTCAGGTCCTGAGGCTTGCACAATAAGTGTTTTATCCAATAAGTCATCTCCCCTGTCCCTTGCACTTTATCTTTGGAAAGGTTAAGATCTTTAAGAGATTGAAACTAAAATGATTGTGATGATTTAATTTTCTTGACCAATTTCACTAAATAGGCAATATTCAATTAATGTTGGTGTATGTCCAAGTAGAAAAGGGTCTGTGCTAAAATTCCATTTTTCCCTCTAGAAACTTCTTTTATCAATTGTGACACCATTTATATTTCCCCTTCACAAATGATTAGTGACAATGTTAAAACTTAACGTGTGTAAAGAGACTGTCCTCCAAATTACTAGCACAAGTTTTTCAGCCATTCCCAATTTTAATCAGAAAACCAATCTTAATTTAATTTTATTTAGTTTAAATTAGTACATTTGTCCTTTTATCCCTCATAACCACTTGGGGCTTACACACACACACACACACACACACACACACACACACACACACACACACACACACTTTCTTTTTCTGGAGGAGATAGCAGAACAGGTATGCAATTATGCCATAATTAGGAAATAGATTACATTAAGGAATCATTCTTTCTTTACAGAAATCTAAAAGAATTTTTAGATCTCATGAGTCTTGTATTGAAAAGCAAATTCTTGGAGACTTCCTCTAAGTGAATTCTCTGGGCGTTGACAGTCTACAGAACTAAATAGCATGAGATAAATAGATCATATTGGCTAGTTTTATAAATAAAATATATCCAATGTTTTCCATTGTGATGTTCTGACTCACCACAGGCCTGCAGTGAAGGGTCAAAGAATCAGGACCTGAGACCTCTGAAAAGATGAGTCTAAACAACCTTTTCCTCCTTGTAAGTTGATTAGCTCAGATATTTTGTCACAGCAATGGAAGCTAACCTGCCATTCTAAGTCATTCTCCACATAAACTACACAAGTGGTTAAAATTCCAACACCATCAAGGCCTCGACATGCTTGTTTCGTGGAAGTTGCTACCGAACCAAACCGGATGTCCAAATCTCAGATACCATCATTCTTGCTTCTTTCAATTGTACTGTACACATCTAGACTATACATGCTTAAATAAGATGCTCTTATCCCTTCTGCATAATTCACAATAATTCCGCAGTATGATCTGCTACCTAATTAATATAGAAAATCTTCCCCTTGCTTCAGGAAAATCGATTCGTAGTTTATGTAAACCAGGAGCAAGGAAATTACCTTGTTTTGTTGTTCATTAAATCTGTGTGCTGAACAATCTTTGGTTTCAAGATCCCTGACTCAGGGCCTTGGTGATCAGGCCCCATCCTGGACATCTTGCCTGTCACTCAAAATGATAAGAGAACAAAGGAGTGGCCAAAGGTCATGCCAGGCAATCATTAAAGACATTTATAATTTGTCCCTTAGTTGATAACAGTCAACTTTCTTTATATTCTTTACTAGTTGACAGACAAATAATGCACATGGAACAGCAGAACAGGAGCTGGTCCCTGGGCCAGGGAACATGAATTCAGTTTGACCCTGGCAGCAAGGTGGAGAAGTTGTCCTTGAGATGGCTAGATTCAAACAACTGTCTCCTTCCACCAGTACCCTATCCTTACACCACAGGATCAGAGATCAAGAAAAAAACTTGCTTGTGAATTTCTTTTAGCCTGCTTTTTTTTTTTTCATTCATATGCCCTCTGTTCTTTTTGCTCAATTTTACGATATTAATGTAAAATTTACCATCTTAAATATTTTTAAAATATCCAGTGTGGTGATGGTAAGTATATTCATAGTTCTGACAAATATCTTGACAGTTCATCTTGCAAAATTGACATTTTATATCCCTTAGACAATATTCCCCTCACCTCCAGCCCCTTGAAACTAATACTTCTGTAAAATTGACAGGGCTAGGTGCCTACTGTGAAATCTTTGTGGCTGGTTTCTTTTTGGTAGGTTGATCTATGTTTGCCATGAGTAGCAATTTCCTACAATGTTGAAACATTCTATCCTTCAAGGAAGCTCATTAAAACTGGAAGTAAACAATTCAAAATAGTTCCAGGAAGTACCTAAAACTGACCAGATTCACTAAGTTCCTCCCTCTCCAAGAATATAGAAACAATAAATATTGTGAAGACTCACTGCCAGACAAGCCAAGTTGCAAAAACAGGACTTTTGAGACAGACTTAGCTGCCCGGATGAAGCAGAGAATGGCATATTATAAAGGATATATGTGTATGTTTTCCAGAAATGTGAAGCATGTGTTCTAGTCTGGGTTGGGGTTTTGTGTTGCCGAGAATTGTCTCTGGTTTCTACCAAATAGATAGCCTCTCTCCCCTAGCAAAAATGTCTGCTGACCATAGCCAAATGTCCCATGAGAGACAACAGCACCTGCTTTCCATTCTCCTGGTTGATTTATGTGTTGAGTTTCTCCTAAACTTAGGCCCTTCTTCCACAGTCTTCATTCCATTCCTATTCCATCATGACCTCTAGTCTGTTAGGCATGCATGTCTTTGGTGTGCACAGGCACATTTCATCTCAAGAGCAAACTTAAGTCATCAGCTCACAAGACAAGGAGGCTTGAGTGGGTGATGTCCCATGTTCACCCTAAGATCTGCACCTGCCTTGTCTGTACTTAAACAGTTCACAAAGGGCAATGAGAAGTGAGGAGTTACTTAACAAAAGCTAAAGGAAAGCACATCAGAAGAATCAAGCTCATTCCAGTCCCTCTGATGTGTGTGTACATGTCAGGCAGGAACTGCTGCTGCTGAGGAACCTTCTAGAAGGGGAGAGACAGACACAGTCTAAACTTACACATCAAGGAAGACGACCTCACAGCCATAAGAAGCACTTAAGACCTGAAGTGGTATTTAGAGTGGGGAGAGCTAGCCTACAGGCCTTAAAAGAACACAGTAAAATGACATTTGAGTTTAAAACTGGGGCTGTCACATGCTGCTCGTGACATAAAAATTGGTTCAGCACTCTAGGAAAGTAATTTGTCAATCTATGTCAAGTGTTATAACATGCCCATTTCAGCCAATCATTTAATGGCTACAGGGCATCAGAAAATGTGGCTGTTCTACCAAAAGAAATGTGGAAAATGTTGTGTAAACTACCCTGATGCCACAAATACTTTCAAATAATTGGTTGAGAAAAACATTTAAAATACAAAGTTATAAAATATGTAGGGTATTTAAGATATAACCTTAAAACGTTGTCAATTTTTCAATGGATTATTGTATATAAGACCTGATATGAAAGAAAATAAGTAAATAAAAATTAACAGAATGATAACAACCACATAGAAGGTGCCTTTTATTAGAAATCCCCCCCCCTTTGTGAATTCATTTTTACAGGCTGAGTATCTCTGGTCTGAAATGCTAAGGACCAGGAATGTTTCAGGTCTCGGTTTTTAAAATGGAACTCATTCACGATCTTTACTGGGTTGAAACTCCTTAATTGGTAAGTTCAAAACAAAGTAAGCTTTTTAAGAAGTTTCGGATTTTGCATTTCAGAATTTGGGATTCCAGGTACTTAAACTGTAACCTCCTGCCTCAGACTTCTCATCATATTTATTAACCTGCTGAGAGGAGGAACTGGAATCTTTTTTTTTTCTTCCAAAACAGCAAAAACAATGAGTTGGTAGAGATTTTCCAAATAAAATATTTGCATGGCCAGCAGTTATCTTTATTCCCTAAAAAGCACATGATACAGCTCACAAACTGTCCAGCCGTAAAGACCATTAAAATCTTTGTGTTGCGCTCTGCAGTGTGGACTTCTCCATTGACTGCCATTCAAGCGCCACAGCCACACTGCTCGAAGGAATGACCTGGCAAACACACGGCTCGAATTTCCACACTCTGTGAAGTCCCTCTGGTGCAGGTTCTAACTGCTAACATAAACTTCGGATAGTAAAGGCACCTTCGCTTTTTCCAACCACGGAGCTCAGCTCGAGCAATGGGGTCTTTCATCTAAACATTTTACAGATTTCTAGATGCTTGCATTTTGAAGTCTGCCTTATGAATCCGAGCCTTTAGCTTCACCTGAGAGACTGTTAGGGAACTGTGGAATTGTGATATTCCCTGCTCCTGTCTGACCTACAGAGTCCTGTTCACCTGCTTAATGAGCCCTCCAGGTGGCTGGTGTGTTGTTAAAACCGGAAACCCCCGCTCAAGTCCAGGATCCAACCTCCGCATCATTAGAATTGTGTACAGATGACTTAGAGGGTGCTATTATGCAACTCGCCTGTGTCTTTGCTTTGTCTGGGGCAGATAAAGAACTAGGTAGGTTGATTCTGAATTTCGGTGTCCTGTTAGATTTTTCTGAATCTGCTGTAATTTAGGGACAATGCCCTAACAGGATAGATGGCATAAAGAAATCTTCTGCCCCTAACATAAATCACGAAGTCAATAAAGAAATTCACGAACGACTAAAGAACTCTTGACTAATGACTTAAAGCCAACCTAAGTCTGACGATCCAATTTTAGAACAATGGGCATGTCTCTAGTCTCAGGGACAGCAAAGAAGGTGACAGCTTGAAGCTATTTTCCTTAAACTCAGGAATTCTCTCAAACACCTCTTAACAGTCTAAATACTCTAACGGTAATTATAGATAAATATTCAAATGGATAAGAACAAACAACTCCATGACACTTGAAGAAAAATATTCACTCTGCCTTTCCCCCAACCTCCACATGCTTGCACTGATGAATTCAAGCATATTTATGGCTTGTGAGCCAACCGAAGGGTAAAAGCACTTGTGGATGTAAAGCAGTTCTTCCCAGAGGTTCGAACTGCTTTCTAGACATTAGCTCATTAATTGCTCCTTTAAATCTTTCTCATTGATTTTTATATATATTTTTTGAAACAACAAATTCACTGTTTTGCATACAAAGGAAAGAGTTCATATCAATTAGAAAGTACGGTCTTAAATATCTTCTAAGACAGACCGAATGGACTTAAAGGGGGCTGAATCATGTTATCTATTTATGAACCCACCCAAAAGTTCCAGAATATCTTGGAAATATTGCATCAGAAATGTGAATACTTGAATAAGGGCCTTTCCTGTATCCGTCAGAAAGGATGCATCTGAAGGTTAGCGCTGGTAAGTCTCTCCGTCTGGAAAGGAATATAAATGCTGGTATATATCATTAGAGAAGCTGCAAAACAATGAAGCAGGGATGAGAGTGACCAGTGGAGGTCACTGCCAAGGTCAAGGTCATTCCAAGCTGGCTACTGTCAAAGTGAAACTTTGTAATAACTTTCAATCTTTAGCAAGTCACTAGAGTTCTTGGAGTGGGTGCTGATGTCCATTTATTACCATACTTCCCCAGTTATTCTGAGCAAGAGACTAATTAGCTCACATCAAGCACTGATACTCCCTGTACACGCTCTCCTATCAGCTGCAGCTAGGATCTTCAGGTGCAGAGACGGAAAGAGTGTTCTGTTGTTGTTGCGTGTTAGATTAAAATAAGTAAATTGAACCAGTTGTATAGTGTGAAGTTTTATGCATTACAATTATCTTATATATTATGTAGTATATATTATGTATTATTATATTATGTATTATGTGAATAAGGGCAAGGCACAGCAAGGTAGGATGAAACTTTCCTTCTGCTAACCTGAGGGCAATAGCATGTAAAGAGGGTTAAGAATTGGGAGACACATGTGAAGGAAGCCTTCATTTTTCTCTATATGCTACCTTCTACACATTTTAATTTTTACAGTGAATATGTATCCCAATGTATGTTTCTAATTCAAAAATGAAGACAATATTTATTTACTTTGGAGGAACAGAGATATAGCTCAGCTAACATTAACCTCTTCTTCCAATTGAGAAACACCAAGACAGTATATCCAAAGGGCCATCTCAGCCGAGTACATACATGTGCCTTGTCCTTTTCATTTTCAGAGACCCTTCACACGAGATACTACTCTCCAGCTTGGTCACTGACTAGTTCTGATCTTGAGTCTAAGTCTGACTTCCTGCCTTATTTCAGAGGCCCAACAGTCATCAATGATGAGAAGAAAGCCTTTTCACTCCTCTAAGATATTGACTACAGAAGGAGAGAGCAATAGACTAATAGAAACTAGAAAAGATTCTCAGGCAGCCGGAGTTGGCCAATTTTGAACAGGTGTTCTCTGGACATCTTATTGTCTCTCCACTGATGTCCGCTGCAGGGAGCTAGCAGGCAAGATATGCAAAAGTCATACAATGATAGTGAATGATAGTCACAGGCAACATTCACGCGCTCACTCTGTGCCATACACACAGGAAATGGGAGTTTCTGCTGCCGTCTTCATGTGGTAGACTGAGATGAAGAAATTAAGGCGTTATCCAAGATCACACAGCCTGAACAGTGAAGGGACTCCAACCCTAGAACTTCATTTCTGTTCACTGGTGTATGGCTTTGGAAAGAACAGGGTAATGTAGATGCGAATGAATGGAGGCAATGGTTTCACAGTTAACAGCATACTATCATAAACACGGCATTTTAATCGAACAGCTTTCTCAAGTGAATAGGCAAGCATCAGTTGCTATGCCTTTCTTTTTCAAGGTGGGATCAGAGATTTAAATAGTAAATGGGCAAAAAACTCAGACATATCTGGTTTATCCATTAGAATATAACAGTATTTCATTGACTATTTATATTCCTTCCTGAATTAGGGAAAGGTAGACACACACGGGATTTTGTGTTTTGTTTTGTTTGTTTTGTTATATTCTTATATGCAGGTAGATACACTTGATTTGGAGTTTTTGAGTGTTTCTGAAGATTCAGACTTTAAAATAATTTAGAATACCACAAGATATTTTAATGTCCAAATAGCACACATACAGAAAGGTTTAATCTGTGGAAAGAAAGGAGACTCAAACAAAGGAAGATAAGAGAGCTGCAAATCACAATGAGCTATTACATCATACACATTAGCAAGCTACAATAAAACCTGGGAAGTAATGAGTGTTGGCAAGGGTATGGAGACACTGTAACCATTCTACAGTCTTGGTTTCCAGTGATACAGCTACTGTGGAAGACAATATGCTAGTTCCTGGAAAGATTAAAACAGAACCGCCATAGTAGCTGGTTCTTTCATATCTGTGTATGAGATAGTTATGTGTCCATAACAAAATGCCGGAGTAATAAACTCAAAGAAATAAACAATTGTTTGTCCTTGGGTTTCACAGCTCTCGGGCTTTGGTTGGCTGACTCCGTTGCTTAGGAGCCTATGGCAAGGCAGAATCATGGTGGTACTGCAGAGATATGCTCACGTCATGATGCCCAAGGAGCAGAGAGCAAATAGCAAGAAGTGTCTAGCATGACAAAGGCATGTCACCCTGTGGCCTACCCCCTCTAGTTACATCCCATCTCCTCATTTCTATGATCTTTCATTAAGGTCATTAAAATTGAAAAAAATAATTAAAATATTATTGTCGTTTCTCCTTTCCCTTTCCTGCCACTAATCCTTCCAATGTAACCCTCTCACTTTCAAATTCATGATCTCTTTTTCTTTAATTTCATTGCATATACCTAAACATATTAATATAACCTTCTTAGTTTGTATAAAATTATTTGCATGCATATCTTTTCAGGGATAACCAGTTGGTACTGGATAACCATTGGTTGTGCTCTTCCCTGGAAAAGAACTACTTTTGCAGCTCTCAACATTCCTTAATTGCCTGGGGTTCTTTGTCTAGGATTGGTACTCTATAACATTACCCACCCCATGGTAACATGACTATAAACCACACCTTTGTTCATGCATTTTTCAGCAGTCATGTTGGTGAAACTTCTTGGGCACAGCTTCTCCAACATTTCAGAAGACAGTCTCACAGCAAATGTTCTGTCCTCTGAATTATACAATCTGTCTGCCCCTTTTCCTGTATGATCCCTGAGCCTTAGGTGCAGGCGATGTGGTGTAGATGTATCAGTTGAGGTTGGGTATCACAGATCACTTGTTCACTGAATTTGATCAGTTGTGGTTTTTTTTTTTTAATGATCTCCAATGAAAAAATAAGTGTTTCTTTTTTGGGGAGGTAAGACCTATAAGTTATCTGTGAACATAAAAGTTAATAATTTATAAAGTAGCTAGGAATCATGCCGAGGGTATGTAAAAGGGATGCTGCAGTCTCATCCAAGGTCGATAACTTTCCTAGCCCTAGGTGTTTGACTAGGTTTCCAGTACCAGACATGACATTTGTCTTGTTGAGTGGAACTTAAGTCCAGTGAGAGACCTTTTGGTTACTGCCAAGGTATGTGTACCACTATTGCACCCTTAGGAATAGTATGCCATTCTCTTTATTGTAGTTCATAAGCATCATAGCTGTGAGGTCTTTGTCTAGGACTATTGATTGCTTACCTTCCTTGGAAACTTGAATGGCACCTTCCAGTACTGTGAGAGCTAGTCCTCAGGGAGGAAGGTTTTAGGTCAGGTCCAGGCCAATTCCTCCAGGCCCTGTGTCTTTGGTAATAGTAAGTAAAAGTAAGTCCCGTATTTTCAGCCTCTAGAGGGAACCATGGGCAGTGCAATATCCTATAATGCTTTGGGAGTCTCTCGGACTTTTAACTCCTAATCAACTTAAGGATTAGATCAGATTCCTCATATTCCACTCACTTCTTAGCAGTGCCACCGGTTAGGGACTAAACCTTAAACATATAACATTTGGAGGCATTACATTTGGAGGCATTATAGATAACATCTAAAAAGAATTGCAATCAGAGTCTTAAAGAGGGATTTGTGTTTCCTATTCACACTAGTGTGACATCAGTCACACTAGTAGTAGTCACCCCAGAGACCACTGATGCCTGTAGCTACTTCCCTCCTTATTCACATTTGAGACCAAAGACAAAAGTAACTTAATGGCAGCTACATGTTTTGAGCTATAGTTTGAGAGGACACAGTCCATTTTAGAAGGGGAATAATGGTAGCGGACCATGGAGTGACTGGTCACACTGTGCCCACAGTCAGAAAGCAGAGAAAGTTACGTGTTATGTTCAGTCTCCTTTCGCCATGTTTTTCAGGCTGGGACCTTCCTGCTAGCTCATTTGGTCTGAGCCTCTTCTGGGCAGATCAGCTTATCAGAGCGTCTTCTGGGCAGCTCATCTGAACTCTGCTTCTTCCAAGTAGCTTGGCTTCGCGGAGAGTGATTCTCAGAAATCTTGACTGTTTAGATGCTCTTGGGGAGAGGGGCCTTAATCTTGTCAGCTTCGCAAACTTCCTAAAGCAATTTTGAGTTATTTACTTCCTATCTTACTAAGCTTCCATGCAGCTTGGAGTATTTCAGATGCCCCTTAGACTATCCTACTGTTTTACCTCCCTATTCATACCCTATGTGTTAGAAAGTTTCCCTCCAGGAAAGTTTTAATTAAAACAAAAAAAACTGCTGTGGAGCACATGGGAAGGTGATTCTCTGTATCCTTTCCCTGTGTGCTTCTAAGGATGTTCTCTTGGGACTGAAGGGCTCAGGTGCCCTAGTGTAGCCATAGAAAGACTCTGCCAACATCTCCAGTGGCAAGCATTTGCTTTGTGTGTCTTTATTATAGCAAGCTTGTTAACTTAAACATTTTAGTCTAGAGAGAAGAAGAAAGGAAACATATCCATACTGGGGGAAAACTGTCTTCAAAATTGCCTTCCCTTTACTAGTAGGCGGTAGACTCTCTGGTTCTCTTTGTTTCCCTTTGGAGCTCCCCAAACTAATTGAAAGCTAGGGCCACCTGGGAAATTGTTTGTTCCAATTTTTCTCTATCATTTAAAATAGGACTTCAACAAAGGGTGAGGGTTCTTCCAATGACCCTCATCTCTGTGCCTTTGTTCCATGATGTGGGCTTATTGCCTCTTATTCAAATACATCTTTCAGGACCAGGGGAATGGCTTAGTCAGTAAGCACTCGACTTTATTTAGTCACTTGTAATCCCAGTCCTGGGAAGGTAGAGACAAGGAAACCTCTGGGACTCACTGGCAGCCAGCCTAGTTGAATTGGTGAGTCCAAGGACAATGAACAACCATGTCCCTAAAAATGAAATGGAGAGCAATTGGGGATAAGACCCAAGGCAGACTAAGTCTTGTCACTCGTACACATAAAGCACCAGCATGTACACCTACATAGACAAAATCAAGCAGACACCATTCAAAACCGACTCTCCAGAGTCCTCGGTGTGCTGTGGTTGGTGTGCCTTTCCTCTCATCACTGGGCTCGGGTTCGCTCCTGATTTACAAGGATAGATGCTTCCTACCACCTCCCCGGTCAGCCACATGAGATGGGTTGCACCAGTCTGTCTGCAGGTAGTGCCGCCTGCCCCAGGTTAGAGTGGGAAAATGAAGCTTTGATGTATGCTTGCCGTGGTTTATTGATCCTATTAACATTAGCGCTCGGGAAAATCAATGCTTCGGTCTTGCAGGAGGTGTATAAATAAAATGATAAAAATAAATCAAGGTCAATTGTTTCCTGATGGAAAAATAAGAGGTAAATTATGACAGTCTGTGATCAAGAGCAAGGGATATTTTGAAGCTCATGAAGATTTAGGAGTGAGTACCAGGACTCTGTTTGGCCATTCCATGGCACTGCTATTTAGTCCATTTGAATAACAATCTTATCTCAATTATCTGGCTGGTATTGTCCCTTAGACATCATGCTTTGCTTTAATTGGAACCAATACTATTCAATTTTCCTATTTATTTTACTTTAGTGAATAACTAAAACTTTGTGCCTAGTCACATACTTCTAACCATTATGTACTAGTCACTTCAGTGGCTGTGACAAAACACTATGACTAAGGCTACTTAGAAAAGAAAACATTTAATTTTGAGTTCACTCTTCTAGAGGGTTAGAGTCCATGGCTGTCATGATGGGGGGCAACTCAGAAGGGAAACAGGCATGGAATTGGGAGCAGTAGCAGAGAGCTAGCATCTAGATTCATAAGCACAGGCAGAGAGAGAACAGAATGGTTTGGGCTCTTGAAAAGTTAAAGTCTTCCCTACAGTGACACACTTCCTCCAAGACCAGATCTCCTTATCCATCCCAATCAGTTCCACCCAATAGGGAACAAATATTCAAACATATAAGCTTATGGGGGCCATTCTCATTTACCATGCATTATAAGGGTGATAATATCAAACTATTACTGGAAGGTCCTGCATGCCAGTTGAGTTATGCGGCAATGGTTTTTGAATACCTGTGCTGTCATGGATAATGTTAATTTGTGGTAATACCTGCAGTATAGTGACCAGCAAGACAGACTCACTCCCTGACTTCATAGAATTTGCCAATGGATGAGTGTGCAGTCACCAAGCAGTCAAGTGTAATATGATGTCAAAAATGATTAATGTTGTGTAAAGAATATGGCAGAGGAAAAGGCTAGCCAGGAACTATCAGGCAAGAATAGAGGGGAGGTCAGGGAGAGTTTCTGTTAGTTGACACCAGAGCAGAGACCCATGTCAGAGGCAGGAAAACTCTCATCTATTACAAAATGCATTCCCAGGACTGAGCGCACATGGCAGGCTAGAGATAGCCTGGAAAATTCTGAGCTTTGGAAACAGGAGTTTGATCCTATTGTACTTCTGATCAGTTCTGTGACTGGGAAGTCAAGTAGCCTCTCTGTTCTGTTTTCTCCAGAGAGAAGAAATGCCCATGTGCCCTTTACAAGCTGCTTTGGAGCTTGAATAAGAGTAAGAAGTTTCAAACACAGGAACTAAAACACAGGAAGCTCTCAGAAAAATGCTAGTTCCCTTTCACAATGCCAGGGATGCTGGGAGGTAGCATGGCAGATATTTAAGGCAGCATTTATCCAGAGAGGGACTGCCATTTACATGTATGTCAATCAGAATGTGAGTGAGTACCTTCTGTGTGCTAAACACACTAAAGAGACCTTGGTAGACAAGGCAAGCATTGTACCTGGCCTTGTGCAGTTTGTTACTAAAATGCAGACTATGAAAATAGGGCAGTAAGGGTGCAAATCCCTGGTTCTTCCACTTTATAGCTATTTCAACTTGGCAAATCATTTTTGTCTTTACTTCTCATCTGCAAATGGGATGCCATTGATCCATTTGAGTCCTAGTAATTCAGTGAGTTTCTAGAAATGTCTTATACATGACAAGAATTATAAAAGTATTTCAAAATTGAAGTTAAGCATGTTACCATGCGTGGTTGTAAAAGATGCATGCTAAGCTCCCAGCTTGTGCCCTGTGCTGTGGGGCATGCTACTGCCTTGTCCCCTTTAATCATCCCAAATGGTTCATTTTATAAATGAAGAGATTGATACAGGCAGCATTAAATGTTTGCTCAGTCATACCCACTCCTCCCATATTCTGCTAGGATAGCTAAGAAAGCTACCACAGATGAGCAAAATGATGCCCTATTCCGAAGAGGCTTTGAAGTAAAGAGAAAGACTGTAATGGGCCAAACCACTTACCAATATCTCAGCAGCAACAAGTCCAATTACAAGTTTCCAGCTCAAATGTAAAGAGACTGTGTTGCCCTGTTCTTAGAATCAAACTCAGCAAGCACTTATTAAATGCTTGCATATTTTTTAAAAATCGGAAACCTCCCTGATAAACTCAGTTGGATGGTGATATAGATGGGTCTCTCTCTGGGCCATACCATGATGTCCTCCAAAGCTAGGATGAGAGAGAACCAAATGGTTCTCTCCAGGGCATACCACAATGACCTCTAAGCCTGGACCAAGTGAAACTATTCTTTTAAGTAAGCTTGTCATTGGAGCTTAGCTAGAGTCACAGGGAGAGTTGTGAGGGGGTACAGTACCATTCATCATTTCCTTTACATTAGAAACTTATTACATCTCCAAGGTACGCTCATCAGAAAGAAGACACTAACGTTGGTGTCTTCTTATTAACTGGACTCCAGGCTGTACTCCGACCCCATCAGTTTTTCCATGGGTGCCTTCATCAGGGTGTACTCCTGGATCCCAACATGAATTTAAGGAATCTCTCTGGAAGAAGTTGGGTACTCCGCCCCCATCAACCCGTCCTTAATTCTGTTCCTGTGATATAGAGATACTGCCTGTCAGTTACTTAGTCTTCCTGGTCTATTTAGGAAGGTCAGGCAGCTCAAGATTTCTTTATAACTTTAAAAAGGTCAGAAAATCCAATGAAAATATTGCCTAAGATGTCCTCCTTTTTGATTTATTGAGCTTTTATTACAAAGACAAAATGGATTTGTAATGCGTTGATTTATGGCTTTATGAAATCTAGTTTATTTTTAAAAAGTGTGTGTGTGTGTATGTGAGAGAGAGAGAGAGAGAGAGAGAGAGAGAGAGAGAGAGAGAGAGAGAGACTATAATCCCCACAAGAGCCAGAAAAGGGCATGAGAACCCCTGAAGCTGGGTTTACAGGCATTTGTTAACCACATGTGGTTGCTCTGAACTGAACTGAAGGCTTCTAAAAGCACAGTCAATGCTCTAAACCACTGAGCTATGTCTCTAGGCTCCCGTGTGTGTGTGTGTGTGTGTGTGTGTGTGTGTGTGTGTGTGTGTGTGCGTGCACACGCACTTTTCTCTAAACAGTAGTTTCTCCAACTACTGAGGATACAGTAGCACTAACTAGAGAAAGCACATAAAACAGTTCTTTGAGTTTCATATGCATTTTTAAAATGTGATTTTTGTCTGCAGCGTTGGCTGAACTGGATGCATAATGTGACCTTCCTATATTTGCATCTTACTTGCACTGGCTTCTCAGTTTGTTTTTAACCAGAAACCTTGACTGACCTTGAGCCATCAGAAATACTGTTCTCACATGGGTGAATGGTTTATGTACATTTCTCCTGTGTATTAAGCAAGCATTGGCTTGTCTCCTTACCAACATGGTGCTATTCCTCTTTAAACTCTTGTGGATTTGTGTCAACAGAATTAATTACGACCATTATGGGAAAAAGCAAATCTCGAAGCATCTTGTATTCATGCTGAAGTTCCTGGGTGGTTTTTCTTGCAGTAGCGTGTACAGAGGGAGCAGGTATCATTTGATTATTCCAAGTCTTTCCCTGGCTTGGTCATTTTTATTACAATACTAGGGCTTCTACATTTTATTTTAGATGTGTATCCCAAGCTGCCTGGCCTTGAATTTCCTTTGTAGCAGAGGATGGCCTTGGGCTTCCAATCTTTCTACTTTCACCAATGAGTGTTAGGATTACAGGCATGGGCCCCTAACACCTTGTTTAGACAGACCTGAGGATTGAACTCAGGGGTCATTGAATTGGGCAAGTCATTATAAACTGAGCTATAATCCCGTATAGACCGTAATGTGACAAATAGACCCATTTGTGACATGCCTGTGTCTATCCAGTCATCTTATCCTTGTAACTTAGCTTGTTCTTTATAACAGGAACATAATATGATTCTTACCTGAATCAGTAAAGGCTACTTGGGTAGACTTTAACTTTTCAGAGGTAAAAAATAAAGATGGGAACCAGTAGAGTTGGGCATCATTCCTCACCATTACAGCTCCATAATCTCACCCACTGGCTGGGGATTTCCCACTGTAGCATCCTCTATGCCCGCAGTGCACCCTAGGAACACATATAGGGAACACCACCTTTGAGGAGCAAGTCTCTGTTATCTGCTCCTGGGCCTCCATTTGGGCCGCCCACTTCTTCATTTACAGACGTTCCTAGCTTTATCTCCACACTCTGAATATCTGGTGCTTTTCCTTCTCCCTCTCTATATGAAGTTGTTTTCATTCTTCCAGAGTTTCTTCAGAATGATTTCCCATTTCTCTCCATTTATCCATCCTCAGATAGTGTTTGTGGTGCAAACCATATGTTCTCAGTGTAGGGAGTGCTCTATCATTTCCAGATAACAAAAAGAAGATTTGAAGCATCATACACACACATGGAGTTGAGAAAGAATGAAAGCACAGAACACGGTATATCTAGCTATTATGTTTTCATAGAGGGAAATGATGGGGAAGCTGTCTCCAAATGCTACTGACAGGTACAGTCCTGGGTATGTTAGGGAGAAAGTGGGATAGACCACTCCATGGCTATTTACTTTTTCCAGCATCAGGGCTCATACTTCCAGCAGTTGTGTCTTCTTAGTGTCCTCAGGAAAACCAAACAAGAGAGGTTTGACAGAAGAGGACAGACATGACCATGCTGTGAGAAGCAGCTACTGTGTCAGCCTACCCATCCACCCACTGCCATGGAAGAAATGCTGTCTGCCCTTTCATGTGTCCTGGTTTATAAAGCCACTGGTATGTGTTATTGTGCATACATATTGTAGATGTCCAAACATCAGGTGTCCACATGCCCAGATCTATGTGGCAACATGGGAAATGGAGATAGTGTCTGATACCTTTGTGCCACAGTGACCACAATATCTCATAGGCATAATCTGAAGGGACAAAGACTTTTTGTGGCTTGTGGTTTTCTGTCCATCATGGTGGAGCGTGGAGGAGGAGTAACTCAGGTCAGGGCTGTAGGCATGTGTGACAATGACGACACACATGAGAGCCCAGCAAACAAGTCAAGCATGATGGGAACCAGACACCAGTTCCTAGTTGCAGTGACTCATTCCTAGTCCATGCCCTTGCTACCACTTCCACTTGCCTTGCTAAAGGTTCCAAAGCCTCCCCAAACAGTGCCACCAACTATGAAGTGAGAATTCAGAACATGAGCCTATGGGGGAAATTTCAGATTTAAATTAAAATAGAAATGTCTTATAGCCATTATGGGAGCAGTTGAAGGGAGAATAAGAAATGAGAGAAAAATTATCATTCAAATGGCAAGCAAAATAAGAAGGAGCAAGTTTGGTTAAAAAAGAGTGACTTAGTCTCTTTATCCGTATGACTGACTCACTGTGGTGCTTAAATATGGTTGGCCCAAGGAGTGGCACCATTAGGAGGTGTGGTCTTCCTTGGTTCTGTCAAGGCTAGATGCCTCAATGTAGGGGAATGTCAGGGCAAGGAGGTGGGTGGATGGGGGAGCACCCCTATAGAAGCAGGGGGAAGGGGGAGGGGATTTCTGATTTGTGAAGGGGAAACTAAGAAAGGAGATAACATTTGAAATGTAAATTAAAAGTCCAATTAAAAAAAGGAGGCCTGGCCTTGTTGGGGTAGCTGTGGCCTGTTGGGTAAGTGTGTCACTGCTGGGGTGGGCAATGAGACCCTCCTCCTAACCACCTGAGAGCCAGTCTTCTCCTGTTTGCCTTTGGAATCCGATGTTGAACTCTCAGCTTCTACTGCATCATGCCAGCTTGTTGGCCTCCATGTTACCCCCTTGATGATGATGGACTGAACCTCTGAACCTGTAAGCCAGCCCCAGTTAAATGCTGTTTGGAAACCTGGAAAAGTAATAACATTTGAACTGTAAATAAGAAATACCCAATTTAATAAAGATGGGGGAGAAAAAGAGTTGCCTTGGTTATGGTATCTGTTCACAGCAGTGAAATCCTAAGACACTCTCCCCCACAAAACAAAGCACAACAACAACAACAACAACAACACAGCCACTCTTTAAGTAAGGGTTGGCCATGTCGGAGATCTTGGATAAAGTTTCTGTTAATGGAATTAGTATGATTTCTCTCTAGAAGCATCAACAGCACCTATCTGTTCCTTCTCATTCTGCCTTTGAAGGCAAATATAGTGTTAGGATTTGGCAACCACCTTATAGTCACAAGGGAGCAAATGAAAAGACAAACCCCTGTATGTCATGGGTAGCACAATGAGAAGCAAGACATTGGGTCTCTGACCGCATAGTTGACAGGCAAACCAAGGTCAAGGCTGCCCTGCTGTCCCATGTTGTAATAAGTTCCACTACTCCAGACAATATTATTTGGATTTTTTTTCCTGAGGGAAATACATGCCTAACTGAGGTAAGAAACAATGTCAGCGGACTTCCAAACAGTTTTCTATTCTACCCTCTAGATCTAAGTGATTTCTAAGTGAATTGTAATCCTCCACGTGATGTTTCTACCATCAGGTCTCTGCAATCTTAGCTCCCTATTATCTGCTGGCGAGGAACATGGCCTCCCTTGCTTGTAGTTACTGTGTCTGAAATTGCAAAGCAGATCCAAAGCCCTAGGATCTTGGAAGGTCAAGAATATAAAAATTTTCTGATCATCTGTTTCATGCCTTGTGCCCTTAATTCTGTTTAGCATTTGTGAAATCTGAGCATCCTTCAATCTCCAAGGCAACAACGGTTCTACCATTACTGGTTAAGCCTAGGAAGAAAGAGGACACCAACGTCCTCTCACCATCTCCCCTGATTCTGCCCTTACTTCTCAACTGAACAAATCCTGAAGGCAGCTCAACACAGTGTACCACATACATCTGTAGTACCATACAGTAGACAGACTCCCACAAATTTCAGTGCCATCCCTGGCCAGCCAGGGAGGTTTCACCTTGGTTGGTGCTCAATGGTGGAACCCAATAGAAGTTCCCACTGAAGGGCAGACTTTCTTACAAGTACAATATATAAACTGCCATTAGCAAAAAGCAAACAAACACTGCTGGTCAGTTTACAGTGGCATTTTGGTCCCTACTTGTGTAAATGAATAGTTTAGCCCTTAATATTTAGCATCATTTATGATGCCTTATTTAAAAAAAAGCATATGTATTTCTCTCTCTCTGTCTCTCTGTCTCTCTGTCTCTCTGTCTCTCTGTCTCTCTCTCTCTCTCTCTCTCTCTCTCTGTGTGTGTGTGTGTGTGTGTGTGTGTGTGTGTGTCATAAGAAATTGACAAACTACAGAATAAAAAGAAAACAATTTTTGGGTGCAAACTTTTTCCAGGTTTTGCACATTTATAGCTAGAAATGTGTATATAAAAAGAGTTCAGTCATGCAACCATATTTTCATTTGTTGATAACATCTGTCATTAGATGTTGTAACATCCTGCTTTGAGATAGTATCAGGAGGTTTTATTATAGAGAAATGAGTTATATGAAAAGTCTCAACTACTGATAGACCTCAGTGTTTTTATTTTCAACATAAATATTGCTATATGGAATGTTTCTATGAATTAACTATTGAGCATGCCTTAGAGTCATTTAAAATATTTTTTTAGGTTTATAGCTTACTGAAACCTGAAATTAACCATAATAAATGTATTTTATCTTCACCTCACATATCAATAGCATGTTACTCTTCCCGAGGTTGTGTCCCTTTACTGAAGCCATCAATCTGATTTATTCCACATGCCAATATGTCTATGTTCTTGTGGCTTTAAACTTTTGGGGTAAAACTTTAGGTAAAACCAGTCCAATAAGCCCACATTATTCTTTAGAACCCAGAACACGGAGTCCTGACTGCCAGGTGATTACATGCTGACTGTAATGCTCAGATAACCATGTGCTAGCCTGTGGTACCCCATCTCAAAGAAATAGATGAACTAATTAAAATTAGTATTCGGGATAAAAGACTGTAGTTCTGAGAGGATAGAGTGGTTTTCTTCTGAAGTTTCTCTATAAAATCTAAGCTATATTTTTTAAAATTTTATATTGTTGGTATATATTCATTGCCTGTGGTGACAGGTTTTATGAAGACATTTTCACACAAGTGCACCATGTCCTTTGACCATGTTGACTCCTATATTCCCTCCGCCCCTGTTCCTTGACTGGTCTTGTTTATTCCCTGACAGACTGTCTCAGTCTCACTCCAGTGTGTGAGTGCGAGTGTGTGTGTGTGTGTGCGAGTGTGTGTGTGTGTGTGTGTGTGTGTGTCCTTTTTCCACTGAACTGTTGATGAGCACCAAACTGACTCCAAACTGGTTATCGTCAGCATTCTTTCCATAAAGAATATATATGCAAGTTTCGATGTAATATATTGACTTAGAGTTCAATGGGTATATTCCCAAGACTAATACAGCTGATCATATAGCAGTTCTATTTTTAGTTTTTTGGAGGAACTACCGTATGGGCTAGTTCACA
The DNA here is from genome assembly GCF_011064425.1 of Rattus rattus. Taxonomy (NCBI): domain Eukaryota; kingdom Metazoa; phylum Chordata; class Mammalia; order Rodentia; family Muridae; genus Rattus; species Rattus rattus. Next base: position 51,655,293 of record NC_046159.1, read on the forward strand.
CTACAGTTAGCCACGAATAGGGTTCTTTTTGATTTTTTTTTTAATTTCTGCTTTTGCTGATAGCCATTATATCTAGAATGAGTTAGAACATCAATGTATTTTAATTAGCATTTCCCTATAATTAATATTGAATATTTTCCATATGTTCATTGACCATTTATATTTGATCTTATGAGAGCAATCTCATTTTATTAGCTCATTTATTGATTGAATTGTTTTTTTGCTAATTAGGATTTATTTATTTATTGTGTATGCATGCAAACATGGCATATTTATATATCTGTGCACATGAGTCCGTGGGTACACATACATACATGCTCATGTGTGTGTATGCATGTGTGCGTGTGTGTGTATATGTGTGTGAGTGTGCACGTGCACACATGTGTGTGTAGGTGTGTGTGAGTGTGCATGACACGTGTGCGCGCACATGTGTGTGTGTCTGCATGTATACACATGGATGTATGTCATAGTGTGGAAGTCAGATGACAGTTCTAAGGAATCAGATTTCTCCTTCACTACATGGGTTTTATAGATTAAACTCAATTTATCTAGCTTGGTGAGGGGAACCTTTACACACTGAGCCATATTGTCAGCCGTGGTGTTTAGGTTTTTTAGTTCTTTGTATATTCTAGAGAGTAATCCTCTGTCTGATATACAGCTAATAAAGTTTTTCTCCAGTTTCTGTAGTTTGTCTCTTCACTCATTTGTTGCCTTGCTGTACAGAAGATTGTTAATTTCCCATAATCCCATTTGCCAGTTCTTGGTTTTATTTCCTGAGTGACTAGAGTCCTTTTCAGAGAGTTGCGGCCAGTCCTACACCTTGAAATGGTCTGTCTGTGTTTTCCTCCAAATGTTTCAGGTTTACATTAAGGTCTTTGATTCACTGGGAACTGATTTTTGTACTGAGTGGGAAATAAAGATCTGCTTATGAATAACCAACTTCCCTCACACCATCCACTGAAGCCAGCTTTTCCCCAGTGTGGTGGTAGGAGTGTGGGTTCTCAGTCCTCTAGTATGTTCTCCTGTTACATTTGTCTATATGGCGCCATTCCCACACTTCCTAGATCACCAGGGCTCTGGGTGTAATTTGAAATCAGGTGTTGTGGTATCTTCTGCGGTGTCCTTTTTTCAGGATTGCTTTAGCTATTGAGGATCGTTTATGTTCCCATCTGAATTTTAGAATTATTTTTTTAATAGTTCTATGAGTAATGTCATTGGAATGGTTATGTTAATTACCTTGGATCTGTAGATTGCTTTCAATAATACAGCAATTTACACCGTATTGATCCTGCCAATCCTAAGCACAAGCTATCATTTTCCTCTCTGAAATTTCCGTTGTGGAGGTGCTCTACTTCTTTGGTTAGGATTATTCTTTCGAAGCTGTTGGGAGTGAGATTCTTCCCCTGATTTCTTTGTTCATTATTGGGCTATAAGAGTCTCGGACTTTTTTATTTGATTTTTATCCTGCTACTTTGTTGAGGTTTTAGATCTAGGTTTCTGGTAATGTCTACAGTTTCTTACATGTATGCTCACATCACCTGCAAATATGAATACGTTTTATTTCTTCATTTCCTAATTATGTTCTTTTTTCATTTCTCTTTTCTATTTTTCTAGTTGTTGCTTTGAATACGAGGGGAATAAGAGGGGAGAGATTGGACACCCTTGTCCTCATCCCAATGTTACAGAAAAGGCTCTCAGTTTTTCCTCATTTAGTATAATGTTGGCTGTAGGCTTGTCTTATAGGCCTCTGTTACTGAGGTGTATAATCTCTAGTTTTTTTATGGCTTTTCTCATGAAAAGATATTAGGCTTCATCAAGGATCTTTTCTGTATCCATTGGTATGATCATATGATCTCAATCCTTGAATCTATTCGCATGATATTTTATATTTATTGATTCATATATGCTGCACCACCCCTGGAATGAAGCTAGTGTGATAACGGTCACACTGTTGTTTAATTCAGCTTATAAATATTTTTTTCTAAAAGTTTCTGCTTCTATGTTCTTAAAAAATGGCTTAGAATTTCTACTTTCTGTTTCTTGATCTGATATTGGTGTCCAAGTAATGCTGGCTTTGTAAAACGGGTTGGTAACATTCCCTCCATTCTCTTTTGTGGACTAATTTGAGGTGTCTTGGTTGGCTCTTTAAGGGTTTGGTAGAGCTCAGTATGAATTACCTGGGGCTGGGCTTGTCTTTAGCTGTGAAACCTTTTCTGCTTGCTTCACTGTCCTGTTATCATGGATGTGTTGTTGCTGTTGTTGATGCTTATATTCCCTTGGTTTGCATGTCTAGAAATCCAGTTATTTCTTTTGACCTTTCAAATTTATTGGAATATAAAATTTAATATGGAATATAAAATATAATGAATTTCATTGATATCTGTAGTAATATGTCACTAACTTGGGTCTTTTATCTCTTTCTTTTGGTTAGTTTGACTGTGTCTATTATCTTTTCATAGAATCAATTCCTTGTTTCATTATTTCTCTATTGTTCCTTTCAGTTCTGTTTGATCAATTTCTTCCCAGATCTTTACAATTTCTTCCAGTGTGTAGATTTTTGCCTCTACCTTGTTCTTGGTTTTGTTTTGCTTGGTTGGTTTTTGTTGCTGTTGTTGTTTTTAAGATACTGAGGTATGTCATCAAGTGATTGAGAAATGGGCCTGACTGATTATTAACATAGCCATTTGCATGTATACATTTCCCTGCCAAAGCTGCATTCATGTAGTTCACACACTCTGGAGTGTTGTGCTTTCATTTTCTTTTGATTTTAGGAATTTTTAAATTCCCTGTTTGATTGTTTTGACTTATCCATCCTCAATGGTGTCTTGTCAGTCCCTGTTACTTTGTTTTCTCTAGTTTCTCTTCCTATTTCTACTTTTATTTTATCGTGATCGATCACACAAGATATTCTTTTCTTGTTCTTGTATTTATTATGATTCATTCCCTATCCCAAACTGTGCACTATTTTAGAGAATAGTCTCTAGGTACTGGGAATGTTGAGAATATTCTACAATGTTTGGGTAGAGTAAGTAGTCTGAAGTTCATTTGACCTGTCTAAATTCTAGCCCTGATTCTCTTGTTCTTCAGTTTTGGCCTGGATAATGTGTCTGTTGATGGGAATGGATGTTGCTCTAATCACCTGGTGGTGGCAGCAGCTCATATTCCTCACTTCCTGCCCCAATGCTCTGGATTCCTGAATGAAAGACATACACATGCAGCCTTATATTTAATATGCCTTAATCTGCTCAATGATTGGGCCACTCCCACACTTCCACTTTGCTGGCGCCTCCCCTCCAAAGCTCCTGAGTTATCACTTACTAAAATCCGTATTCCATCTTTGCTACCCTAGACCCAGTGGGGAAGGCGCTCTTCCCTAGCTCTTACGCATTTACATGCCTCTGGTTCTGAGGCTCTGAAGCCCAGATCTTATTCCTTTCATGACACAGCGATTCTGCATTTCCTCCTTCCTGCTTTCCTTGCCTGGGAATTTTAAAAGTCCTGCCACTGTCTCCCTCCCCAGCCACTGGCTACCAATTAAAGCCAACTGGAGGCAAGGCCCTCAGCATCTGACATGCAGACATGTAGCTTCCTGTGTAAGTTTTGGGGACTGAATTAATATAAGTAGTGTTAGACCCAATCCACAACAAATGGGATATTGGTGTCACCCACTATTGTGTTAAGATTAGCCTGGGTCTTTACATCCAGTAGTATTTGTCCTATGGAATTAGGTGTACCCACATCCAGAGTGTATGTATTCAGACCTGTTATATCCACTTGTTGTGCTTGTTCCCTTAGTCTAACGTGATCTTTATCTCACCAAGTTTTGCTCTGAAATGTGCTTCTTCCAATTTCACTATCTAAAGCTTTGATGTGGCAACACCAATGTTTGCTTGTGCCCGCCTTTGCAGCTGATTGTGTCTAAAGGGATTGAGTAGCTTCGGTGCCAGAGTCTGCCATCTTGGCATGAGAATTTGAATTTCCATTCTATTCGGCTCCTATGGGATGCCATGTGACTGTCCAGGTCTTCTGCTCTGAGAGTGGATGGGGAACTTTGGATTTTGAAGACACACTTGTAGGATTTCTCGTTCTTCTACAGAGCAGCTTGAGTTCTCATGTGTCTCAGGACAACAGATGGCAAAGCAGGTGGCCAGCACTGGGATTGCCCAGCCTTTACTTCATGAACTTAATGCTCTGTCCCCGCAAAGTTTGGTTTTGTGTGATGCTTGTCTTTATCTGGGACACAGAGCAAAGCTGATGAGTTCAGCCACTCCATCACGCTCTATTCAATGCTGTAGGCCAGAGTCTTTTTCCTTTATTGACCTGATGATTCTTTATTTTATCCATTGCAGTTTGAATAAGAACAGCCCCCATAGGCTAATAAATTCAAATGCTTCGTCTTTAGGGAGTGGCATGACTTGACAAAAATTAGGAGGTGTGGCCTTGTTGGAGTGGGTGTGGCCTTGTTGGAGTGGGTGTGGCCTTGTTGGAGTGGGTGTGGCCTTGTTGGAGGAAGTGTGCCACTGTGGGTGGGCTTTGGGGATTTTTATGTTCAAGCTATGCCCAGTATCACTCATTCTTCGTGCTGCCTGCTGATCCAGATGTAGAAATCTCAGCTCTTGAACACCATGTCAACCTGCATGCTGCCATGCTTCCTGCCACAGCACTAATGGGCTAAACCTCTGAACCTGTACGCGGACCTCAGTAAAATGCTTTCCTTTATAAGAGTTGCCAAGGACCTAGTGTCTTCACAGCAGTAGAATCCTAACTAGGACATTATCTCACCTGTCTCCCTTGCCTTTCCACTGTTCTTCCCCTTTGAAGTCACAGACAAAACATCTTCCCTCAACTTTGTGGGGACAAAACAGAGTGAGCCTAACCTATTTCTACTCTACCACCTTCCTCTCTGCTATAGTAACTTTGACTAACCCACTTTTGTGAATATACTTCTGGTTTTGTTCAGTCCAGAACCTGGAGTCATCTATGTTTTTAATCTCTTCTCTGGTCTGCAGTAAAAATTCTTTCATTTTGTTCCAAAATTGAAACAGTAACCACAACACCACTTTCAAGGAGGTAACTACAGTGTTGTGTATTTCCAAGTGGGATTTCCATACCCACTTGAATTAAAGCATATGTATTATTTTTCATTCATTGTCACATTGTAACTGCTGGTGCATTTTATTCTTGAATGCACTGTTGTAATCTTTATGGAATATCTGATGAAAAATATGCCATTATTTAATCAGGGATTCTAATAAAACTGTCTATTCTTCTTAAAATTGTATTTCACTGACCAGAATACTTCTGAAATGAATATCCTTGATCTCCTCTGTCAAAACATGAAACTAATTCCATTAAGATTTCTTAAAGCGAAATGACTAGACTGGAGATTAGAAACTGTTGTGTGTTTTTTTAATAACATATAGTTAAATTGCTTTGCAGAACGTAATTCACACTTCTTCCTAAAAATAAGAAAATCTCTGTCTCATGGTATCTGTCAGCTCAGTTTAGTTTTTTTAAATATTTTTTACCAATTTATAAGCAAAATAGTTTAATCAAGGGTATGCAGGTATGTGTGTGTGTGTGTGTGTGTGTGTGTATTCAGAAGAGTTTTTTATGTATAGGCCAAAATAAAAAATAGGATGGCTTTCTTTCTATCATTCTCAACTTTATTCCCTTGAAAAGAAGAATCACTCAGCCAGATACTGTTTTCATGGTTGCTGGGATTTGAACATGGGTTCTAATCCTTGAAAAAAGGCTATTCTTGCCTCTTGAAGCATCTCTTTATCCCTGTATTGCTCTAAAACAGCATCGTACATTTATTGATTATTTGTATTTTTTTTCTGGGAAATATAAAGTCACCTATTTCTGCTACAGTAGGTTATGAGGCACAAAGGGGAGTGAACAAACACTTGAGAGCCACGGAGAGTGTGTTCAGTAGAAGTTGCGGACGCACATACTCAGCTACCGTAGAAACTGGCCTGAAATCACTCATGCCACAGGGATAAAAATTTTAGATATTGAAAAGAAGCCCAAACAGTTCTAATAGGGTATATAAATAGTTTTCCTTTCTTTAAAGACAATCTTGAAAAAGAGAAGAAAGCCTTAGCAATCAAAACTCAGGAACGACAAAGGAAGAATTGGGAAAACTTGGCTGCAGATTCCAGATTACATCACAAGTAAATACCTCCTTAATTCTGTAGACCTTGGTCATCATGATGATTTTTGCAAGTCCTCTGTTACCATGGCATCCTGTGAACTTGTTCACTGAGTGGCTAGTTCCGGGAGTAGGGTCTTCTTCTAAAGTCCCAAGGACAAACAAGACACAAATCCATCAAAGTCTGCTCCGAGGAAGCAGTGAGTTTATTGGGCTCCCTTAAAGAGCCTAGGTGAGGGACTATTCACGGGGATGCCAATGCTCCTCCCTTTAATGGGCCAATCCTACAAAGCCTTTGCACAGCAGAGATGAGGGCTTCGCGATAGCCACATAGATGGAGCACACTTCTCCTAGTTCTCCTTGGCTATAAATACCCTAACCCTTCCCCAAGGTCACATGCAACTAAGTCAGACTTGCATAGAACAGGTGGTATGGATGGCAGCTACCCACATGAGGTTCTGCTGACTGTTCCCACTACGCCTCAAGAGCTTGAAAACATTCAGCAGTGCTCGGCTGGAGGATAGTCACAGGGGCCAGAGGTTGCCTTTTGATGTCATTGGTCCTCTTGTCTCCTGGATACTCATCCACTTGAACGCCCATCTGTGTACATGTATGGTGAAAGGGGAGGACCTTAGCTATAATAATCTAAAAAAGAAAACTTCTAATATTCTCATCTTTCAAAGAGTGTTGAAATGTGCATGTTTCACTACAATGGAGGCAGCTGCCTTTTATCACTTAGTTCTTTGTAAGCATGTGTTCGTTCTCTCTCTCTCTCTCTCTCTCTCTCTCTCTCTCTCTCTCTCTCAGACAAATCAATCATACATTGCTAATATCTGGCTCTTCATCTAAATGACACTGACCCATAGATGAGATTTCTGCTTTTAAGTAAAGTTCCACTAAGTTATAAATAGCTAATGACTCTGAACTCCTCTGGTTTACAGGCAAAATAATTTAATGAGGCCTCAGATTACTTTGTGTGGCTTTGTTAATGTAAATGAGTAATGTGTATTGATTTTTCACAGCTTAAGAATCTTTTCGTTCATCTTCTGCTGGAAAGTCTGTTAAAGAATTATTAATGATGACATAATTGCTTTAAGATCTATGCCCTAATTAAAACAGTAAATTCTTTATTACATCTTTATTTTAATTAGATGTACAGAAAGACAATAATTTTTACAAGAAATGCTGTGTAAAATAAAATTACCTCATTTAGAAATGCTTCAAAAAGCCAGTGGGTATGCTACTCAGAGAGACTTAAAGACAAAACATTTCCAGGCCCAACTTCTCAGCCCTGGTTGGAATAAGGAACATGGACAAGACTTTGTTAGACCTTTGGTCCATGAGTAACCTATGCCAGTAATATGTGATTAGAAAAAAATTTCCAATTGTTAAAGGAGAGAAAAAAAATCAAGTCTGAAAGGCTTTATTAAGGATAAGGAGGAAAATACATTTATTGTCATGAAGAATATCTCCAGTCTTCTGCTCGTTGTTCTGTGGTTATGTTGGGCTCTGTTTCTTCAGTCTGTGAAATGATACTTTTGAATGATTTGTCCTGAGTTGTGTGTATGGAAAAAGCATCATACAAACCAGTGACAACCTTCTGGCTCCTGTGTCTCTCACATCTTTTGTTTCTACCGTGTGTGTGTGTGTGTGTGTGTGTGTGTGTGTGTGTGTATTCATGTATATGGGAATCCATAGTGGTGCTTGTACCACAGTGCCTGTAGAGTTTGATCTAGTGTCCTTCATTAATGGTCAGGTAGACTAGGCTGTAGTGATCAGTAGGCCCCAGAGATCTTCTTATCTCTGTCTACCTACTGCTGAGATTAGAAGTGGCCACCACCATGCCTGGCATTTTTAACGTGGTTCTAGAGATCAAACGCAGCCTTCATGGGCGAGGCCAGCACTTTAGTAACTGAGCTATTCCCCAGGATTCTTGTTTAGTCTCTGATTAATGTGTGCAATCCATTGAGGCAACCGTGCTCCATTGTGAACTGTGGTCACTGATTTGAAGGAGTGGGGGATGACTGAACAGGGAAGTGTAGAGCTCATGCTAACCACTACTGGGACATTTCACAATTTTTATTCAGTCCTCAGAACCACAGAAACCAGTAAGCTCTCTGGAGCTTTAGGGATCTGCTAAACTAAATCATCTAAACTGGGAAGACTAATGCTAGAATCCAGCTCTTGCAGCAGCCTTCTGCCCCATCCACAGACACCTCCCAGGCTCCTCACTGAGACATCCTCTGTAAGTTCCTAGCTAACTGATAGTCCCATTCTGTGCCAAGACTTCACCTACACAGTAAGTGAATTCCTAAGAGTGTAGATGCACATCTGTGCTCTCTAGTAGACAACAGTCCTTTGTGAGGCAGATGTCCTTTTAATTATCTTCCATTACCTTGGAACTTCAACCAAACACAGGTTTTGTAGACAGTTGATTTTCCTTAATTGGGTAGTAATGAAAGGCAATACAATGTGTCGAGTATGTGTAGTAATTAGGCACCTTTGGGTCATTTTACATGTAGTAACATATTTCATCTCATTGCTACCACTTTTACTGATTGGAGTGACTAGAATATGGAAACAATATATGAACAAGTACTTAAATAGCTAGTAAGTGACAGAAGTAGGTTTTGAACGAAGGCAGTTCTTCGTTGACCAGTTAGCTATCCAATTTTCTAAATGATAAGTCTTTTCAGTAGCTGTTAAGTATGTTAAGTATATGAATTGGAAGCAAGTTTAAATCACAGCAAGTTACTAAAAGGCAGTTGGAAGTGTGGACTAGGTGCGAGACACATCCATTAATTGGCAGGCAAATAGGAAGAAGGACCACAATAGATAACCGCTTCTTCCTCATACCCTTGACTGGAGGCTAAAGCCGAAAGGCATGGTAGTCTCCCACCATCTGGCCTTCCAGCCTGTGGATTGCTTGAACAAGTTCAAGGCAAGACCAGGACATGTTTACTCCAAAGCTGTGGGCATATTAGCCTCCCCGTCTTTATTCAAACTAACCAATTAAGGAGAGTCCTCAAACAGACACCGGATTCCAGGCTTCCCAGTTCCCCATCTGTTCTACAGACCCTCTTCCTCTCTGTGAGCCTTGCTATGTGTATTTCCTTATCCTTAATAAAAAGCCTTTCTGCACTGGTGGATTCTGTCTGCTGTTGTCCAAGAGTTTTATGTTCAAGTACTTTTCTACATTTTATTTAGCTGACAGTGAAAAGGAGCCCAATCAAAACCCTAGGCTCTATGGACTGAGGGCTACGTTGCATCACTCTTGCTTCATGAAGGAGAAGAATCCATCTCTAATTTCATGTTGCTTAGAGTTTAATGGAGATACTAAGACAGATAATAACTTCTAGAGAGAAAAGAAATTGCATGGGAGTATTACCAGGTGAGCTTAGAAGTTCATGAAAAATGCTAGAAGCAGTGGTCTCTGGGAAAATTATGTATCTGGTGTTTGTGTTTTCTTAGATGTTATAGGTCCAATCTATTGGGTTTTCCAACCGTTGGGATAGAGAAGGAAAGAGTGGTTATAAATTGTAGGTCCACGGAGCCAGGCTTCATCTATTTGAATTGTGTGACCCTTAATCACCATCTAGCATTGACTGCAGGGCTCCTGGAGCACATTTACTTCTTGTGTGGAGTTGTAAACCAAGAGCAAAGCAGGAGACAGTAGTAGGGCATAATTTACACCTTATTTATTTACTTAAGGAAAATGATCTGCCTAGGCTTTTTATTTTTCTGAAAATAATTATTTCTAATTTTTATGCCTTGCTCAAAGTCTTTGAATTCCCAAAATACAACAATATAGGGTGTTGGTGACAGTAACAGTTCTCCCTCTGCCGCCCATCCTTAACTATCCCTGATATAGTCCAAGCCCCGCACAGTGTGGATGTGAGAAGGTATCTCATGGGCACAAGCTCAGTGACAGTCCTGAAGCAACCAGGTTCAGTTGTCAGCGAACATTATATTGTGGTTTGGATTTTTGCTTGTTCTTTTATCATTTCTTTCGATCTAGCCCCAGAAGGCATTTGTCTCATGCCCTTCTGATAGCTCAGGTGCCAGAGGCAAAGAACTTGTCTTTAGAAAACAAACAACCGTGACACAGATACTGTAGGTCATTTGGGGCCAGTTCAAGCTACCAAATAGTACGGAAATGTAGAATAAATTAGCACAGTGATTGTGGGGATGGATCCAGAAACTCAGTGCTGGTGTTTGTTTTGTGGCTGTTAGCTTATGAGTCACTTTGATCTAAAAATTTCTTCAAGAATAATGTGGTGAAAGCGTTTTGTTTTTGGTTTATAATAGGTTGTCCTAGAAGTTAAAAGTAACAAGAAATAAAATAGTACGTGGATTTTTCAACCTATTTTGTCTCTGTATTTTATTCCAGACTCCTCCTTACATGACAACTTAGTATGCCCCTCACTATATATTCAAAATAATTTAAATATAAATTTATGTGACATATAATTACTGTTACTTGGAGGAGACCTAGATGTTTAGCATTCTATAGTTAAACTTCGGGGGTTTCATTTGTTTTGTTTCTGTTACACTGGATTATTTAGCTCTCTGGTTTTTGTCTTTAAAGGGGGCAGCATCAAGATTTGACTTACTGAAATTCTCTCTTCAAAGTATTCCTCTACCTCACAAACACCCCAGCCATGTAAACAATTTAATGCACAACTTCATTCATATGCACCGATCCAGTCTGTAGGTGTTCTGTATAAATCAAGCTGACATTCTATTTTCTATGCCATAAGATGAATACTGTCTTTGTAATGTAGAAAAATACAGTTAATTATGAAATTGTTGATTGCGGAGATGAAATCGTTTTCCTTGTAAGCCAAGATGATTAAAAAGCAGAACTTAAAGTTTCTAGTATTCTTTGTTTGAAGTCTTAGTCTACTTATGTTCAATATTGACAATGACTATAATAGCAATTATCTCTACTACCTAGAGATCAATACATTGTGCTGTTTATAATGTTAACATGTTTACATATTAGTATACTTTATTAAAATATATTTTATTATTTTCTAATAACACTTAATGAATATAAATGACCAGACTTTGAGAGAGTAGCATACTTTCTCTTGTGCATAAGTTCATAAGTCATAAGCTGTAAGCAGATTGAGGCGTTGTTATGCAAATGAGTCAGAATGTGTTGCCATGAATTGTTAATAGCCACCTAAAAGGCAGGATGTGTAAGGAACCATTTTATTTTGAATGTCAAAAGCATTTCTATGCCAGAGGAAGACAGTGTCTAAATTTATTACTAATGTTCACAGGTTTAATGGAAATTTCCAGTATTTAATAATACCAGGGGAAGACTATGGAGGGAGATGTAGGCTTTAGCAGTGAGACAGGTTAGAAACAGCTCAACAAGTACTGGTATAAAATGGCCAGGGACCATCAGAGCAAAGGACATCTCCTTAGAAGGCACGGAGAAGCAAGACTGGTGTGAGGTTCAGAAGCATTCTGGATACCTTTTAGCAGTGTTGGGATGGCTGTGCGAAAGGAGAAGGCAGTCCTGAATCAATTAGGGATTAGTACCAAGTAGATCATTATTAAAATGGGATGATACCGTCATGACAGATGATACTCTAAACTGAAAGTAATTAGGAATATTTTTGTCCAGAGCATTAACTTGCTTTATACTCACATTCTGCCTCCCAGTGTGAGTGCCCTTTGACCTTGTCCCATGCACCTCATAGAGTGACTTGCTATCAATGAAGCTGCCAGCTGGTGATAGCACTGAATTATGGGGCCTGCGATGATTCACAGACAAGTAGCTGAGTCTCGGCATCATGGGCATGAGTGATGGCAGCTCTAGAACATCTGTTCCCCAAATTTAACTGAGCGCCCTCACAGCATGCATTTCCCTTGAAGCCCTCTGTAGCCATCTTGCTGCCAGGCAATATCAGAAAGAAGAAACGGAGGCAGAGTTACTCCTAGAAGAGAAAAATCTTGACCATTCATAGATTCATATTATGATCTGATAGTGAAATACATCCACACAGAATACAATGTGCCATAGATCCCCAAGAAAGGCAGAAATATGTATAAAAAAACCTCATGGAGCTGGAAGGGCTAAACTCCATTGAAATACACATAGGGACCTTACTACAGGACAGGCTATGTGGGACAAGGGAAGCATAGACAGCTGCTTACTGTGCACAGGTTCATCTGTGTCCAAACAGATGCACATGAGGACACTAAGCCACCAGCAAGCCCAGGAAGTTGCTGACCCCAGCAAGAGCTGAAAGCTTTGGTCATAGTAGCCAGGGTCTTGGCGGGTCCCTTCTTGGCATAGGTTCCGGTGATTACATAAGTTCCTTCCCTGGAGGGAAGTCTCCAGTTATCCAGAAGCCCTGGGTTTGGGAGTTCCACATTGAAGAGAAGGCGCAAATCCTAGCAGAGAAGTTCTGGAGTCTCAATGTGGAAGGCATAGCAGTGAATTACGTTACCCAGGTTCCCTCTGCGGTTGTATGCTGACTGGAGCTACTGGCTAATTGAAGGGGGCCACAAAATGTGAATCACGTTTTTGCCATTGAGAGAGTAAATACCTAGGTTTTACAGAATAGCTTTGGGTCACAGAGGCTACCACTCCTTTGTCAGAGTTTGGCTCTGCAACAAGGAAGACTAGAGATCAGGGGGTCTCCAGGTCTGAAATCTCTCCCTTTCTGCCTTTTATGCATGAGGGGTCCAGTTTGTAACCTCCTCACTCACAGTTTTGCCCTCACCCCCTTTCTTCTTCAAAATTAAATTCTGTTAGGTGTTCTCCCATCCCTTTGATACTTTTTTGGTCTTTATGTTTCAGTTAATTTTTTTTAATTGTTTTATTGGATATTTTATGTATTTACAATTCAAATGCTATCCCCTGTCCCGTTTACCCTTCTCCCCGGCTTTTATGGAGATGTTCCCCCTCCCAACCACCCATATTCCCACCTCAACACCTTTACATTCCCTTACACTAGGGAAACCAGCCTTGACAGGACCAAGGGCCTCTCCTCCCACTGATGCTGAACAATCCCATCCTCCGCTACATATGCGGCTATGAGAGTTGGTCTTCGGGAAGGAGACTTCCAGATTACCTTCAGCTAGATTTCGTCAAGTTCTGTATCTAAAGTGTGTGGTGTCTTCAGCAATAGATCTTACCTTCAAGTTGTAGGAGACAACCAAGGGCAATGACAATATCCTACATTGTTTGAGGAATCTCTTGGACCCCCCCAGACCAACAACCCAACAGGGTGTTTTCCATGCCTAGCACTGGAATTTTAATAGTTTATGGTCCTAGTAGGGAGTGTTATCATGCTGTGTGGCATAACTACATTTAAACTAACACTCACAAGAGTGCGCGCACACACACACACACACACACACACACACACAACACACACAAGAAAAAGTTCCCCTGTCAATTTTTATCCTTAGTGTTATTTATCTCTCCTCCCTCTGTGTTAACTCCCCTCCCTTTCCCAATTAAATCCCTCCTCCCCGTTTTCTCACTTTCACCTTTGGAGAAATATTAAAGGTATCTACAATCAGTGAAAATGTACAGAGTAAGTGACCATATGGTGTTTAACTCCAATTGATAATGTCTACAACACAGGCCCTATACCTAAGGCTTGGAACATCAGAGGGTGCAGGGGGCCAGGTTTGCAACTGCACAATAGTATCTTCTAAACTAAACTGCACCCATGGAATCTCAACATTATGGTTGCCTAAAGAAGATGCATATGAGGACAAGACCAGTTTTCTTTTTTTAAAAGGTTTATTTATTTTATTTAAATGAGTATACCATAGTTATCTCCAGACACACCAGAAGAGGGCATCAGATCCCATTACAGATGGTTAGGAGCCACCATGTGGTTGCTGGGAATTGAACTCAGGACCTCTGGAAGGGCAGTCAGTGCTCTTAACCACTGAGCCATGTCTTCAGCCCAAGACCAGTTTTCATACCAACATGGACAGGGGAAGTTTCTCAAGCTTCCATTCCTACATGAAAAACTATAAAGAGATCAGTTTTATGAGTTCCTTCATAACAGATTGCATAAACGAACTCAGAACGTTTAGTTATAGATACATATGTGTATGGGTATGTGCATATGGATGTAACAATAATAATTAAAGAGGAAGTTGTGAATGTGAGAGGGAGTTGGGGGCATGGGCAGAGCTGGAGAGGAGCAAGGGAGGGATGTAAGACGGCATCACACCCTTGGCCAAAAATACTTTTGGTTTCTCCTTAGAACAAATGTTGGCAGCAAAGAAAATTTACATATGAACATATACAGCTCTTTAAATATAATTTCATCTCATCTGAAAATCTCATAAAAACCTGTGTCAATGGGGAGTTTGTTTTAGAGAAATGTGTAAAGACTAATATGTAGTAAAATAAATAGAAAGTTAATATTATGGCAACAACCTTCAGTATCACAACAGGAGATAATACAACTCAATTCTGTCTCCAGAGGGTTTTGCTCACAAAGGAACTGTATACAGAAGCACAAGCAGGAATTACAAAGCCAGAGCCGGTATCACCACCTGCGCCAACTCATTGAGCCCGAGGGAGGCAAAGGTAGAGGGATATGACTGGCAAGAGGGTTCAAAAGGTAAAAGTGTTTGGCTGTACGAGCTGACACCTGAGTTCTGTTGCTAAAACTCATGCACAAAAGTTAGATTCAGTGGCTCATGTCTGTAAGCACAGCTTTCGAGATGAGAGGGAATGAGAGGTCGAGACTAGAGAATCAACTCAAAGCTTGCAAGCACACATAGCATTAGCAGTAAAAGTGATGAGAGAAACACTGTGTTAACACAGTAGAGAAAACCAACCTTTGAAAGTTTTCCTATGACCTTCATATGTGTGTGTGTGTGTGTGTGTGTGTACCCACACAATATGCACACAGACATACATCTCTGCTTTAAAATGTAGAATTACTAGCAAAAGCCAGGAGAGGCTTCTGAAGGCAAACATCTCTACCAGCAATGACTTTAGGACAAAGGACACAGCTAGTTTCAAAGACACAGACTGTGACCTCAAAATGTATAAAGCCAGATAATTTATGCACTCACTCCACCCCTTATCTGAGGTATCGGTTTGCATTGTTTCAGTGGCATGTTGACAAATGTCACTCTAAAACAGTAAATGGATGATTCCAGAATGAAGCCATTTGATTTAGTCACCTCTGTTGCTGTGATAAAAAGGAAACCTAGAGAAGGAAGGTTTACTTGGGTTTACAGTTCCAGGGCAGATAAAAGGCATATCAGGGAATCAGCAGACATGATAACAGTAGAAGGTCAGGACTTATCCAGAACCGCAAGCAAGGTGCAAAGAGCCTATACTAAGAAGGTTGACTTTTGAAACTTTCAAGTCTGCCCCTAGAACCTGTTTATAGCCAGATCCTACCTCTTAACCTTCCCAAAGAAGACCACAACTGGGAACCAAATATTCAAAATCTGAGCCTATGGGGGACATTCTCAGTCAAATCCATGTCCTATTCATATATTTTGAGAAGCTTCTTATTAACATACTGAAATCCTTTGCCATTCTGCTCCACTATATTTAGAGCATGAATTATCCTTAATTCAGTGTATCAATCCTGTATATATCACTTTCTCAGTAATATTTTAGTGTCTGTTGTGGTTTTCAGATAGACTGTCATGGTGTCAGTGCCTATCTTCAAGAATTGACTATTTTATGTAAAAAAAAAAAAAAAAAAAAGCACAAGGATGGGAACAGTGGTGCTAGAAGCTTGGGTCTATTCAAGGGAAGCCAGTATGCTTCATTTAGAAGAAAAGACATTCTCAAGTTAGGAAAGAAAGTAATCATAACAGAAGTTGTTAAGATTTATGGTTAAAAAGTCTTCTAACTGTAGAACTGTAGAGAAACCCACCCCAATTTTGTTATTAGATCTCAAATGGCAAGTTTAGAGCGTACATATGTGCTCAGTGGAGCTTGAAAAGGGGTTAAGATAGATGGTTCTGTGATGTACATGGGCTCAGACATCTACCAAAAGGTTCTGGGCATCCTCTTTGGATAAGGGGTCCATGACCATACCCTGGTTTCTTTTTGGTGGGGTTGCCACAGGCCAAATCAGTCAGTGGCAGGCTACACGGTTCAAGCAAAGGAGCACTAGAGCAGAAAACAGGTTAAATAAGGGAACAAGCATGTGCCTGAATGGATAAACAAAAGATAGGGCAGCCCTTAAGGGTTAGGGATGCATCCATCCACAATATGCAGCTATCGATGTCTCAAGGCTAAGGGTTCTTCACTGAGGGTATGTGTAATATGATGCTGTGTTTGTCCACATAATGGATTTTTCTCGTGTCATCAGTTCTTCACAGTGGCTGTGCTACCTTTCCAGAAATCACCAACAAAAGCTAATTAACAGCGCACCCTTGTTAACACATGCAGATTTGGCATTATTAGTCTAATTAAAAGGATTTTAACAGTCACTACTCCCCCAACCCCCAACTCCTGCATATCCTAGTGAAAGTAAATTAAACCCATTAATCAAAGTGGTAAAAATGATAGAAGGTGCAGGTTATGACAGAGCTGAGAAGACGCTAACAGCTCTCATTATGTTTCATTTTGTTCTCCAGTAAAGGATAATAAATTCAAGTTGTAACACCACAATAAAATATTTAATTATTCAAGAGCAGGGTATGGCATGTTATAATTAGCTCCTTATTGTGTATCTTCTTTTAGGTAGCAAATGATGCAGTCTAGTAGCCCTGCCAGTCTGAAACCAAAGATCTGAAGTGAAATGACAGTCACTTTGTCACCATGGAGAATGTCCTATGTAGAGTTGACCTTTGAATGTAGATGCATGGTGACTTGGGTGTGGGCCCATCTAATCTTTCTCTAGTCCAAAGAACTTGGTTAAGTACCAGGTGCCTGTGAGGCAAAATCTGGGCAATGTATTATTGAGTGAATAAGCAGAATTTGATGCTTAATCTTGATACTGTTGGGTGTGCCTCTGGGGGTGTTTGCAGAGAATGACATGCATGTAAACATCTGAGGGAGAAACCTATCCAATATGAGTAGTTTCGTTCAATAGGTTGAGACTACATGGAATAAAATTAGGCAAAGAAAAAGCCAGCCAGTTCATAAACGCTTCATTCTCCATGCTGCAGGTACACCATGAGCATAACACTCCAGCTTCTTCAGCCTTTCTATACAGCCCCACACCAGTGACTCCACTGAGAATCTGGGCCTTTGATGTTGGAGTGGAATTATATCAATGGTCTACCCTGTTTTGAAGCTGCCAGAATTTTGAACTGGATAGTTTGGGGGTCTCTGTATCTTCCAGTATGCAGACAGGCAAAGGTGGGATTCCTCAACTTCTAACTAGATAAGCCTGGCCAATAACAACCCCCCCCCAATAAATACACACTATTTTTTCTTGTGATAGTTAATGTTACTGGCAGTATTTATAATTACCTAGTAGACATAACTCTATAAATGTTTATGTGAGTGTTTTCAGATGGCTGTGACTAAGGTAGGACCAACCACACTGAACTCATGGATGGCATTCTGCAAAAGAAGTACTTGTCTGTCTTTCTCTTTTGCACTATATTTGTGATGTATATTAATATAAAAGATTCTCAATATGTTTATGTGGCTGAAGAGGATCACGTTTTCTAAATATAGCAATAATAGTAGATTCCATGGAATGTTTTCCTGAAACATAATCAGATAATAGAGACAAATTCTCTACCTCTCCTGCGAGCAATAGTATGCGATTGGCATGATGTTGTAAAACTTCAGAGCCTAGTCATGACAGGAGGCACATCTTGCCTTCTGAGTAATCAGAGACCCTGGAACTACCCACCCCACCTCTAGCTGTTTCAGCTCTGCAGTCAAAGTGCAACTCATTGCTTCTGGTCTAGTTCAGAATAGAGAAACCGTGCAATCAGGAAAAAAAATCTATCAGTGCCTCAATGCTTTGATCATGTATATGTATTCCAGAAGAGTATAGACTTTGTCCCACAGTGGAAGTTATTCTTTGTACCAAGCGTGTTAATACCTAAGAGAGCATCTAAAGAGAAGTGGTTCAGAAGACTGGAGAGATCGTTCAGTAGTTCAGAGCACTAACTGCTCTTGCCGAGGCTCGGAATCCGTTCCCAGCACCCAAACAGCAGTTCACGGCCATCTGTCACTGCAGTTCTAAAGGATCTAACACTTGGTACTGCATGCATGTGGTGAACTTCACTTACATACATGCAGGCAAAACACCCATGCACATAAAAAAATTTAAGGAGATAAGAGGTTTATTTTGGCACATAGTCTATGGTCCCTTTGCAGTTTCTTTTGAGCCTAAAATGAGGCAACATGCCACAGTGGGTGAATCAAAGTGGTTTACCCCGTGACTACGGTGTGAAAGAGAAACCAGGATGCCATAATCTAATCTGCTTTGGGAGTCCCCTTCAGTGACCTCAGGCTCTCGTTACAGGCCCCACCTCTCAGTGGTTCTGGTTGTTCCCATTGGTACCATTGGCCAGGAACCAATCCCTCAGCACCTGAGTCTTCAGAGTCATCGCAGGACCAAAGATAGCAATAAGCCAAGGTAGTTATTCCTAAGTATTTACAGTGCTCTTGCCTGCTAACCGTGTTTGCCATAATTCTTTATGAGCACACAAGTGTTGTCCATGTAAACTTGAAGGAGACTGTCTCCCAACATTCTGTAAATCATCACGGAGTGTCCTCACCCCTGCCCTACTGTAGGATTTCTGCAAAACTTGGCAGAGTGTGAGAATTTTCCAAGCTGAAAACATCTGTTTTATCTTGGAACTTTTTGAACCGTTTAAATTGTATAAGAACATCTCTTCCTATCTCTCGTTGAAGCATTGGTATCTCTCTGGTTACTGTAACTTTGTACTGCTTGATAAGTCATCCCGGGGTTGTCTATTGATATGGCTTTATGGGGTATTTGCTATGTATAAGCATCCCGGGCTTTTAAGAAAGCTTTTCTAATCGGTGGTATACTCTATGACCCTGAAGCCCTGGATCTGCAGCTTCCCTTCCTCTGATGATGTTTCATGATTTGGGATTTTTATGCTTGTGTTTGCTTTCTGTTTTGTTCTTAACTATGCCGAGGATTAAACATGGGATCTTACACTTGTTAAGCACTCGACCCCCTCAGCCACACCCCAGCCCAGATTTATACCCTTCTACGTCTCATCCTTACCTATCTCCGTGTTTCTATTCTTAGCTATAAAAATTGGTAGACACTGATATTATTCACTTGGAGCCAAGCTGAGGAAATTTCACTTCTTTTTGGCTAAAGTCATTTATTTATAATTTCAAACACGGCTTCATCAGGCAGTCTTTCCCAGTTCCCTACGTGGCTAATGGTCAGTCTTTCAGAATTGGTATATTAGTTGAAAAATGTTAGAAAATGTTAGAGATGTCTGTTATTCTGTGTGATATAATTATTTTCCAACTACTTGAAGTCTTCCAATTATAGCAAATCTCCCTGAGGGCAGAACCATCTCTGACTCCTCTTAATGTCCCCCACAGTGCTTAATAAAATAAGCCTCCTTAGAGATGATTTAGCAGATTTGAAATATGGCTGTGCATATTCACTTTAAATTTTTTTTCTAGCACACACTCACTACTAGAGCATCTGTATACACACACACACACACACACACACACACACATTCATCTTTGTATACTTGAAACAAGAAAATATAATATATCAGAGGACATTCTGGTTAATAAGCTATCCTTCCTAAGTCAGGAATGAACCAAGTCACTCCAGTAAGTGGCGTTTGCATGAGCACAAGGGGAAGATTATCTTTGTCAAAAAATTTAGAAGCATTGAAACTAACATTCATTACATAGGGTCCAAGAAGGATAAGCATATTGGAATGTGGTAACAGTCTTATGTAAGATTATCCTGATAAACATGTCCTTAGTGAGAATGCCACTAGACTGTTTGCCTGGCTTGTTCTTGATGGACAACCTCATAATAGTCACTTACTCTGCACCAGGCACTGACTATAATACGATCTTCCTGAGAGTGATTCTCCAAGTTTAGCCTATTCGAATCACCAGGAAGTTGGATTAAAATGTAGATCTCACCAGGCTGTGGTGGCATGTGCTGTTAATCTCAGCTTGTAAGATAGAGGGAGGTGAATATCTATGAGTTTAAGGCCTGCCTTGTCTACAGAATGAGTTCCAGGACAGGTAAGGCTATACAGAAACCTTGTCTGGAAAAAGAACAAAAACAAACAAAACAAAAATATGTAGGTCTCAGGCCCCCATCCCTAGAATTTTGTGATCGGTGGCTGTGCAGTGACATTGATCAAGATTTTGTTCTATTTGATTTAGCAAGATGATTCCGCTGCTGGGCAAGGTCCACATTTTCAGGACCACCGATAAATCAACTAACTTTATGGTTAATACCATCTATTCTCTCCTTAAACACATTGTTCAGATGAGAAAGACAAACTGGACAGGGATAAGTAAATCATTTTTCTGTATATATTCTGTTTTTCTAAATAATTAGCATTTGAGCACAGATGTCAGGAATACTGTGTAACAGAAAAGTCAGGAAATCATTCATGCACTTGGACAGTGTTCAAGGTTAAAGTGATGTTTCTTAGATGTTTATTTTAGTTATGGTTGCTATTTCTGTGAGGAGACACCATGACAGAAAGCAATTTGAGGAGGAAAGGGTTGATTTAATTTTGCAGAGTGTAGTCCATCATCCAGGGAAGTCAAGGCAGGAACTGATACAAAGGTGTGGAAGCATGCTGCTTACTGGCTTGTCCTCTATGGCTTGCTCAGCCCCCATTTTATAGAACCCAGGACCAACTGCAGGCTTGGCTCCACCCACAATGGGCTGTGCCCTCCCACACCAATCACTGATTAAGAAAAT
This sequence comes from Rattus rattus, assembly GCF_011064425.1. Taxonomy (NCBI): domain Eukaryota; kingdom Metazoa; phylum Chordata; class Mammalia; order Rodentia; family Muridae; genus Rattus; species Rattus rattus. The sequence continues at coordinate 51,676,335 of NC_046159.1, forward strand.
GCTGCAAAGGCTCCCCCTCCCAGATGACTCTACACTGTGTCAAGATGACATAAAAACTAGCCAGTGTTGGATCACTAGCTATAGCTATGTGAGCTTGAGAATCATTTAAAGTCTCTGAGCCTCTGCTTCCTTAACTTAAAATAGTGGTTATACCAGCCTCTTCCCCATAGTAATAGTGTACAGGATGGTGGGATAATGTATGAAAGCCTTCAGAACCTTCTATGCACAGAAGAAACAAATAAACAAGAGTTCTCTGGGAGTTCACATTTCGGAACAGCCAGCTAGAGATGTGGTAGAGAGGCTGTGAAAGAGTGGAACGTGAGAGTGGGAGCAGAGATGTTGAGATCTGAAGAGACTCCTCCTAAAATGATTCTTGAGCTGAGAACAAATGACAAGGAATAAGCCGAGCGAAGCTATAAAACTGAGTGCCCTAGGTAGAAGAAAGGCCTGATGCAGGGGTAAGCTCTCAGCATGGCAGAAGGAACGAGATGGAAGGTAGAGGAAGGAGCAGAGGGGAAGATACTTCAAAGGCTGGTGGCAATGCCGCAGGTGACCTTTCAAGGCACAATGAAAAGTGTGTGTTGTATTCAAAAGGAAAGCCATCAGGAGGCTTTTAGGCAAGGGGGTGACTCAGTTAGCTCGAGCTTAGTGTACACTCCGTTGCTGTGATAACACATCTCGACCAAAAGCAAGTTGGAGAAGAAAGAGCTTATTTCGAGTGTCAGCTTGTCACCATGAGAAGTCAGGACAGGAACTCATGGCTAGGACTAAAGCAGAGTCATGGAGGAACAATGCTTACCACCTTGCTCTCCTTGGCTTGCTCAGCCTGTTTCCTTATACTACCCAGGGTCATCATCTATCTAGGGTTGGCACTACTCACCATTGGGCTGGGTCCTTCTACATCAAACATTAATTTAAAAAGAAATGTGCTGCACATTTGCCTACAGGTGATCTAAGAGACGTGTTTTTCTTCTATTAGAGGTTTCTCTTCTTAGATGATTTCTAGTTTGTGAGGTGAACAAGAAAATCAACCAGGGCAGACTTGTATCTTAACATATCAGTGTACATACTATATCAAGTGTGGATTCTATTCTGCAATGGTATTAATATTGCCATAGCCCCTTGACGGTCATGGCCTGGGATTAAGAGAAAGAGGAGGCTCAGAGTTGATGTATAACATTTATAGAGGAGAGATGCTGGGTTTAGCAAGAGGTCAGTGGCTGACCAATATACTGTAATAGGGATATCTGAAGTTAGAGACACCTTAAGACTTTGAAATAAAAAGCTCTGTTTGGGTCTGTAAAGTTGGTACACTGGCCAGGGATATTTTCATCTTGATTACAGGGTTTGAGTTTCCTAAGTGTAGGCACAAGCTAAAAGTTACCACCTTGCACACTTTATATGCACCAAGTCAATGGTCCCCAATAAACTGTATAGTGAAGACATAATAAACAGAAACAAAAAGGAAGAGACCATATTTTCTCAGTGCCAAGTTGGAAAGTCAAGATGGCCGCTGGATAGACATGAGTTTGGAATTTAGATGGAAATATCTTGTGAGATTTTTCTGTGACGACTCTAGTAACTTTTTATTGGTGATGTTTGTTTTTGTTTTGTAGTTCCATTGTCCAGGCTGTCCTTAAGCCTGTGATCAGGTAGCTGGTGTTGGAATGCAGATATATGCTCTAATGCTTGGCTGACCTTGTCCTTTTCTTTGTTTTTCATTTGAATTGAAACATACTAGTTTACACACCCATGGGTACATATGATGTTTTAATATGTGCATGCACACTGTACAGTGGTCAAATCAGAGTAGTTAATATATCCCCCACCACCTCTGATTTATTCAGAATTCTCTCATTCGGCTATTTTGAAAGATCAAATTTCAAGTATTAGCAGTACCAGGGATCAGCTTGGCCAATTGAGGAATTAGAAGCTAGAATGTTTGCATTGTAGTTCCTGTCAGATGCCATATAACTGCTGAAATGTAAATACGCCACTGGATCAAAGTGGTTATATTTTAGGCCAATAAAGCAAGGAAGATCAGGGATGGAGAGATGGTTCCATGGACAAGAGTTTCTTCTCTTTCATAGGACCAGAGTTCAAGTTCCAGCACCCATGGTGAGGAGCTCACAACCAGAAGATCCAGATTCTTTTTCTTTGCATCTTTATGTAACATACACATACAGACATACATATGCAGATGCAGACACACAGACACATAAACAAACATGCACAGACATAAATACACACATACAGACATACACATACATATAGATACACACATAAACACATGTATACACCTATAAACACACAGATACATACAAACATACACAGACAAACATAGATAGACACACAGACATGTGTATGTATACATACATACAGACCCAGATAGATAGACACACACAGACCCAGACAGATACACACATAAACACACAGATACAACACATACACACACAGACACATACAAACATACACAGATACAGACAAACATAGACATACACACATATATATATGTATACACACACTATACACACACACACAGAGACACGCACATACAGACACGTTCATGAAGTCAGACACATACACACACATATAGTCAGACACACACATGAAGATAGACACACGCAGATTAGAGACAAACGAACACACATATACAAACAGACACATATGGATAGGCACACATGAAGACAAGCACAGACAGATATGCACAAACATAGACAGAGATATGCATGCAGACAAATACATAGAGATATATACAGATAGACACACACATATAGATACATACATATACACATATATGCAGACATACAGACTCATACAAATAAAAGTAAATATATATATATATATATATATGATCATCTTGACTGATAAAATATGTGAAGTTGTGGATGGTCTGGAAGAGTTACACATTATCTGCAAAGTGTGCTGTTGTTTGGAGGAAACATTTGGTCAAAACAGACTGTGAGAAAGAAACAGAGAAACATTCCCAACATGACCAGAAAAGAGCAGGAAATGTTGCATTAGCTTTATGGCCAGCATTCAACGTGAGTCCTATGTGACCCTGAAGAAAACAGAACTTAGAGTTCCTGTGTGCATGTTTCCAAAATCACTGTCTGCCAAGCACACATAATCTTATAGCCTTTAAAATATCATTAAATTATTAGTATGAGAATGTTGGGATGGGGATGGGCTCATTGATAGTCTAAGTATTCTATACTCCTTACAACACCTTTCTGCAGAATGTTTGGCCTTGTTTAGATACATTTAAAAATAAGAATGATATCCTGGGTTTCAGAGTTACACAGCAGCAGGTAGTCGTTGAAAGACTCATTAATCACTGGCCTAAATCCCCAGCTATCATGAATGCCTTATCTCTTGCCTGGAGTCATAAAGTGTAGACTGTTAAGACAGTCATACTGGCTTTCACATAATAGAGATGAGAATGTTATTTAAACTTGACTGCATACATGTAAGCTTAACTGAATTCAAGAAGGAATTATATGTCACAGAGAGAATCTAACATGGAGAGAGAGGAGTGAACTTAATATATTGCTTAATAAAGAGTATCACAAGATTTTCTTAAGCCATAAAGATTAAATTATAGTCACACTTATACATGTGTCCCACCCCCATGCTATCTTACTTCCCTTAAAGAGTGATCATTTCTAATGCTACATGGAAAACTGGGCTTCACTGAAAACTAAGGGATGAGGTCGTAGGAAAAAAAACCTTACCAATGTGTGGGGTGTCTGATCTAAAGAAAACTAAAGGATAACTGAATGCAAGCAATTTTCAACTAACATGCAAACTATTCGGTCCACTCTGCATAAGGGCTGATGCTTTTCTAGATAACCCATCTACTTGATCATCGCCTTTACCTGTTATTTATTCATTCATTCATTCATTCATTCATTTATATATGTGCATTGGGCGGAGGGTAAGTGTGTATGTTAGATGCATACACGTATGTTGGAAGAGGACAACTTCAGGTATCACTTCCTCAAGTGCCATCTACCTGTGTTTTGAACCAAGACTCTCACTAGCCTACTCTCAAGTAGGTTGAGGTAGCCTGAAAATCCCAGGGACCAACCATCTTGCCTCTCCCTCCCCAGGCTAAGGTTCCAAGTTTATAGCACCACAATTTGCTCTTATTTTTTTAAGCAGGGAACCTGATGATCAAACTCAGGGCCTCATGCTTGCAAGGCAAGCACGTTGGTGACTGAGCTGTCTTCCTGGCCCCCTCTGTGTACATGTGGACAGGAGGTGCTCAGCTGCATAGCTGCAGGCATATAGGAAACAACTAAAAAAAGGTTTCTGAACAAACACTGAGAGTTCTCTGAGGCTAAAATAGAACTCATTTTCATGGTGGTTTAAGGTTTTTAAGCACCCCAATAAAGGAGTTTTCTTAAATAATTAAGCAGTTTTAGAATCCGGTGTTGATTTCTTCAGAATACTATTTCTATGGATGTAATGGATGGTCGTTTACAGAGAGATAATGTTTTGTAATGGTGATAGTCTCAGCAAACTGACATACCACTTTATGACTTTGTAAGCAGAGCCATGAATTTATCCTGCAGATTGTTTAATTATTAATTTTTCTAGCACAGTTTAAACAAAGAAAATAATGGAAACTTTAGATTATAGGAAATTTGTAGTTCCTATCAATATTGAGCTGAAGCACAGCTGGAATTTACTCTGTGGTTTAATAATTTAATTTTCACATCTAGAACCACTTAGGTTAGCATTTAGGTGGTAATGTGGAAATGTTCTTCTTTATTCTTAGACAATACAGGAATATTTACAAGTAAAGAGGTTTGTACATAACTATTTTTTAGACAGAATCTTATTATGTAGCCCCAGCTTATCTGAAATTCACCATATATAGACTAGGATGACCTTAAACTCACAGAGATTTGCCTGCCTCTGCCTCCTAAGTTCTGGGGTTGAAGGCGTGCACAATCATGCCCAACCTTACAGAAAATTATTATAATTTTTAAAGTTCCAATTCACTTGAATTTTATTAGATGGAAACATCTTGTTGATGAAAGTACACAAAGAAAGGAAGGTAAATGTGAACAATTGTATTTATGGCACAGTGTCTGCTTCATTATACTCAATTGGTTATTGAGTATTTTCATAATCTATTGATATTTTAATAAAGAATACCCCAAACCAATACTCTATTAGTCCTGGTTCTCTGAAGGAACAGAACTGGTCGAGTAGATATATTTGTGTGTTATGTGTTATGTATTATTGTGGTGTGTGTGTGTGTGTGTGTATGTGTGGTGTGTGTATTTGTGGTGTGTGTATGTGTGTGTGTGTGCTGTGTGTTTATTTGTGTGTGTGTGTGGTGTGTGTGTGTGTCTCTGTGTGTCTTTGTGTATGGTGTGTGTGTGTGTATGGTGTGTGTGTGTGTGTGAGATTTATTAGATGGGCTAACAGGATGCAGTCCAACAAATGGCTGCCTCACATTGAAGAGGCTGAGACTCTTCCAGAGCCTGATAGCTGCTCAGGCCCTGAGACTAGACAGTGCATTACTTCTAGTCTAGAAATGAAGGACGGGGAATCATTGGTGAGCTGCTGGCCTTCCATCTGGGTTAAAAGCTCAAAGAAGTTGGTTCTAACATTGGTGAAGGAATGCAACAGCAGGATGGGTGAATTTGCCCATGAGAGTGAGGACAAGTAGGCAAAACACAAAGTGAGGTGCTTCCTCGTGTTTTAGGCGGGCTGCCGCCAGAAGGTGATACCCACGTTTAGGAAGAGCCTTCTTGCTTCAACTAATCTGATCAAGAAAAGTCTCTCAGGAGTGAGTGCCCAGTGGCCTGCATTTTAGTTCATTCTAGATTCTATCAAATTGAAATTGGCTGTCACACATAGGTATCACAGTGTAGAAAAGTTTGTTGAAGAGAATGTGTTGCCAGGGAAAGTACAGCAGGTATGGCATTTGCTGCCACAGGCTAAGATGAGCATCTGGTAGAGTAACACTCGGACAGCATCTGAGCCACGGGACACACTGGGACTGAGGGTTCTTTTCCTTTTGCTTGTCTCCCTCCCTCCCTCCCTTTGGTCCTGCTGCTTCTTTGTAACTCCTGCCCTCAGAATCAGGGCCTGAGGGCCAGGGCAGCCTTACCACTTCCCAGGCGATGGAAAGGGAATCATATATGTATGTGTATGTGTATGTATATGTATATGTATATGTGTGATCGTATATTTGTATTTATACTATATATTATATATATAAATAGTATGTTCTGCTTTGTTTTACCAAATATGTTCTGTATCTATTCAAAAGGAGAGGAGGAAGGGAAAGAGAAGAAAGAATAAAGAAATGAAGGGGAAAGGAAAGAGGAGAGAAGGGGGGAAAAGGAAAGGACTGCAGTCTTCATAGTCCTATCCTACTGCTCACTCCAATAATCACACCACTTCTAGAAAATTTAACTTTTTAAAAGGAGAAAAAGGATAGAATGCATTGTCCAGAGCTACGGTTATTTAGAGGAATCGGATGCACTCAGGATAGAACTTGGTAGATTACATAGCTATTTAGAATTGGAGCCCAAACTAGGATTTAGGTTTTTGTCTACATTTCCAAGAATCTTTCTGCAGCATGATTGTGTAATTATATTCTTATGAAAGATTAAAGAACTATATTATAAAGTATGTAGGAAGGACATTTGCCAGGCAATTGGAATACCTCGCATTCAGCTGTCACTCATGTGTATCTGCGTTTCTGTGTAAATCAGGGCCACATATTTTCAAGACACTTCGATGCATGGAACAATTTTAAATGATCTTCACAGAGCAAAGCATTTAGATTGTGTTTTTAATCCAACAATTTTGCACTGTAATATTTTGTGCTAGTTAGATAATGCCCTGAGAGGCAAAGGGCTGAACATTTAAGTCACACCACTAAGGTGATAGCTTGTTCTGCAGGTTTTAAAAATAAATAAATAAATAAATAAATAAATAAATAATAAAGTAGGAAAAAGAAAACAAACTCAGAACAGCAGAATTCAGAGCTCTGGATACTAATGCAATCAATTTTGAGTTCACACCACTTTCTTGCAGAAGGCAGCAGGTAAAGCATAGCTACACCACCGTCTATTGAATAAGATGTCCCACTGAGGGGGAAATTAAATGTCTCCTGTCACATACTGCCTGGGTTGGCTCTGATTTACCTATTAAATATAAAACTTTCCCTCTCCAAGTAATAGTTTTGCAAGCAATAAATTGTTGGCAAGGAAAATGGCGAGCTTTCTTTCTGCCCACGATCTTTCCCTTTGCCTTATCGTGAGCTGATGTCCTGTTTGGCTGAAGGAGTGGTGATGGCCTGTGTATGTCTCTGCTGATTCTTTGATAAAAGAACACACAGGGTTGTGGGACATTCTGTTCTTGGCTAAGACAACAGAGGACTGGACTGACTGCTCTCCTAACTTGGTGAGCCACTGGGCTGGGAAGATGAACAAAGGTGTGTGAATTCTGGTCTATTTTAGATTTAAATTGTTAATGGCGTTTTAACAATTAAGAGACATCCATAGTCTCACTTTCCTTCTCCACCCACCTCGTTTTCTCCACCCTATCGTCCAAAGATGAGAAAGTGATTTGCAAGCCCAGTGAACATACAACTAGCATCTGAGAATCCTGAATTTCTTAAAAGATAATTTTTACATTGTTCATCATCAGTATATTTTCTCCACAGTACTTGATATAACACGACCAACTCTAATGATATTAGAATAACACTTATCGCTAGAATATTTTTATTGTTAATTGCAGCTCTGGCTCCTCTTTCCAAATATATTTTATATAAATAATTCAGAATGTCTAAATAAAATGAGTTTTAAGATGAATGTTTCCCTCAATGAACACTGGAAATTAGACAGTGGGTGTGAGGGTGTAACTTATTATATTCCCACAGAGGAAAATCTGCGGGCAATTTCTATCAGCTGCTTGGTGATCAGGGATATGTCCGAATCGATGGAAAGCAGGGACTTGTGTAATTGGTGCAGAGGGGGGAATTGAACTTCTTCTGCTCCCGCTGTGAGCTGTCTGTCCTGATTCAGCAGTGAGGTGAGGTCACCCTAAGGCTCCTCCACATCAATTCCAGCCAGTCGCATCAATCAACATACTCATTAAGCTCCCACAGGGCTGATGAAGTTGGAGAAAAAAAATCCTTATTCTGCATCTCTCATACCAGGTTCTCTTCTGGGACTTAGTGTTTTCTTCTGTAAAATGGTGTCTTGCTTTGACGAGGAACCATTCCATGAATTCTGAACTTTCTATCTATTCTCATCCTTAAAATATCATCCTATTATTATAAAAATATCCACAAAACACAGAAAATGAAAAGAGAAAACTATGCAAGCTATTAACCTCCAAAGCAATATTCTTTTAGATTTTTTATTCCGTATTTCTACACAAATAATTATGTCTGTATACATATGCATGTTTCATGTACCCGTTTTACGGAAGCAGGTACTTCAAAAATGTAGTTGCCTACTTTATGTATTAAATCATGCCCATGTTTCTATACTAAATATAAATCTACATAGTTCTCAGTTGCTGTAGCAAATTTTATTGTTTTATATACCGCAATGTATTTAGCCAATCTTTTATTGGTAGACATTTTCCAATCTTTGACATTCATATGCATATAATTTTCCTTATCTAAACAGATACTTGTAAGTACAACTTTTACCTGTGAGTAAAATCAATATGTCAAAGCATGTGAACTTTTTATGTTTTATATTTCTATTTTGTATACAGGTTCTGGGAAGAATGTCAGGGGCATGGAAGAGTTCATTACTCCTGATCCCTCGAGATTTACCAACATGACCTAGGTAGTATGGAAAAGAAATTTAAGTCCTATTTGGGCTGGATATTTTTAAATAGGACCTGGCTTTGGGTGTTAGCCCTTACCTTTGGGATATGGTCAACAATCCACCTTCCTTGTATTTCAGACGTCACTATAATAGCCATCTTGGCAGTATCGCTGTTCTGATCCTTTTAGTGGTGATGCATAGATAGGCAATGTCCTCGAAATCTCCAAAAGACCCAGTAATTACTTAGCACAAGCAGATCTACTATAAGTTCTAAACTGACCTGACTAGCACTGTGAAAACTTATCAACATCACTCCGTTTTGAACTTATATTTCACTTTTTTTTCTTTATTGATTTCACTTTGGGTTGGAAAAAAAAAGTCAGTTAGTGATAATAGCATGAAGGGAGTATTGCCTGGTAGGAGAAGAGAGGATTTCATAATTGGGTCTCTTAGAGGAAGTGTGGTTAGTATAGGAAAGACCTCTTGGGAGACATAGCAGAGATGGGGTTAAAGGAGAGAACCAAACCTTGGGAAGATCAGGCAAGGGTCATCCATACAATGAGAAGTGTTAAGGAAAAATTCCTACACTGGAGGCATTCCTGGCATTTTAGGGGGGCAGGAAGCTTTCAAACAGGAAGCCAGTATGGCTGAGGTAGAACTAACAACAGAAGTAGTAGCTTGCTAGGAGATACTAAATATAACAGCATCAAGAAAAGGTGCTGGCTAAACAGATATGATCAAGTACATTTTAGAGGGAGCTTAGAACATGCTAGAGTCGATCTGAGTGTCCTATGTGTTTAGGGATACCACTGTAGAAATTGTAGGGTACAACTGAAAAAAAATGAATCAAATATGGGCATAGATCCATATATGTAATATGTATAAATATAAGGATTTGGTGTTTGCTTATGTTCAGGTCCTGGTAGATGCAGGCACCAAGAATAGGCATATGTATTAGTTACTTCTCTGTTATGAAAAATACCATTATACAAACAAATTAATGAAGAAAGACTTATTTTTGGTTTACAGTTTCAGGAGCTGAGAATTTATCAGGAGGCGGGTCAGGAAACACAGGCACCGAAGGCAGGATCAGGAACTGGCAAAATCACATCATTAACCATAAGCAAGAAACAGAGGGAGAAAAGTGAAAGACAAGAAGAATATGTGCTGTTGCAGTTTTTTTGTTCAATGTTCAGTTACTTTAATGACCCACATCTTCCTTGAAGGGTAGGTGCAGGCAGCAAGGTGACTAACAAGACATGTTCCCTTGAAGATCTTGCCTTGATTGATGGCTTTTCCCACGTTCTGGAAAGCCCCCTTCCAAGAAAAGTACTCTCCAACCAGGATCTGGGTCTCCTCGATACCAGGATCCAGTTTCTGCCATATGTACAACTCATCGTCCACCTGCCGATCTGGACTTAGCTGGGGATAAAATAAAACAAAACAAAACAAAAAAACAAGCAAACAAAAACAGAAAAACAATTTCTGCCTTTGGCCAGTCACCAAGAGTGCTGACACACCTGAGAGCAGAGGTAAGACCACCTCCTCTGCTCTGAGCACCCAGCCTGCAAGCCTCAAGGCACACAAACCCAGGAGCAGACTGGGACAAGGACCCTTCAGGTTTCTGCCTGCATCTGAAGCTGAACCTGTCCCACAGCTCTCTGTACTAAAAATCCTGTGGGGTAGAGAGCTGGACTCTCAGAAGTGCAGACATTCCTGAAAGCTGAGGGGAGATCTCCACTTCTGTTCATGTTCCTGGCCCAAGAGGACCCCACAAAGTGCTCTCTGGGTAGAGGAAGCTAGGAGCAGTCAGGGGCAAGACCCTTCTGGTTTCTGCCTGTGCCCAGAGCTGAAAGCCAATCACCAGGAGCATTGACAGACTTGAGAGCAGAGGTAAGACCAACTCATCTGCTCTGAGTGAACCTCCTGGAGGCCTCAGACACACAAACACAGGAGCAGTCTGGGGTAGAACTCTTGTTTCTGCCTGTGCCCAGAGCTGAATCAGTCCCACAGCTCTCTGTACCCAGATCCAGCTATAAGAAAACAGTTCTACAGGATTGCTGACACACAAGCTTACAGAAGGGTCAAGCCACTGTCAGAGACAGCAAGACAAGAAACACTACTCAATTCCTTCTATAAAGCCAAAATTACGCTCATATATAAACCACACAAAGACCCAACAAAGAGAACTTCGGACCAATTTCCCTTATGAATATCAACACAAAAATACACAATAAAATTCTCCCAAACCAAACCCAAGAACACATCAAAATGATCATCCATCATGATCAAGTAGACTTCATTCCAGAGATGCAGGGATGGGTCAATATACTGAAATCCATCAAACCTACTCCACTATGTAATCAAACTCAAAGGAAAAAAAAACACATGATCATCTCATTAGATGCTGAGAAAGCATTTGACAAATTCAATACTCTTTCATGTTGAAAGTCTTGGAAAGATCAGGAATTCAAGGCCCATACCTTAACATAGTAAAAGAAATATACAGCAAACCAGTAGCCAATATCAAACTAAATGGAGAGAAACTTGAAGCAATCTCACTAAACTCAGGGACTAGACAAGGCTGCCCACTCTCTCCCTACTTAATTCAATATAGTTCTTGAAGGTCTAGCCAGAGCAATCAGACAACAAAAGGAGGTCAAAGGGATACAAATTGGAAAGGAAGAAGTCAAAATATCACTATTTGCAGATGATATGAGATATATATATATATATATATATATATATATATAGTTTACTTAAGTGATCACAAAAGTCCCACCAGAGAACTACTCAGCCTGATAAACACCTTCAGCAAAGTGGCTGAGTATAAAATTAACTCAAACAAGCAGTAGCCTTCCTCTACTCAAAGGATAAACAGGCTGAGAAAGAAATTAGGGGAAAAGATACCCTTCACAATAGTCCCAAATAACATAAAATACCTCAGTGTGACTCTTACTGAGCAAGTGGAAGATCTATAGGACAAGAACTTCAAGTCTTTGAAGAAGGAAATTGAAGCTATCAGAAGATGGAAAGATCTCCCACACTATGGATTGGCAGGATTAATATAGCAAAAATGGCCATTTTGTCAAAAGCAATCTACAAATTCAATGCAATCCCCATCAAAATTCCAACTCAATTCTTCACAGCATTAGAAAGAGCAATTTACAAATTCATCTGGGATATGAAAAAACCCAGGGGAGCGAAAACTATACTCAACAATAAAAGAACTTCAGGGGGAATCTCTATCCCTAACGTCAAGCTGTATAATGGAACAATAGTGATAAAACTGGTACAAAGACAGGTAAATCAATGGAATAGAATTGAAGACCCAGAAATGAACCACACACACCTATGGTCACTTGATCTTTGACAAAGGAGCCAAAACCATCTAGTTGAAAAGAGATATCATTTTCAACAAATGGTGCTGGTTCAACTGGAGGTCAGTATGTAGAAGAATGCAAATCGACCCATTCTTAACACCCTGTACAAAGCTTAAGTCCACCCAGATCAAAGACCTTCACATCAAACCAGATACACTCATACTAATAGATGAAAAAGTGAGGAAAACCCTCAAACACATGAGCACTGAGGAAATTTTCTTGAACAGAACAGTGGCTTGTGCTCTAAGATCAAAAATCAACAAATGAGACCTCATAAAATTGCAAAGTTTCTGTGAGGCAAAGGACACTGTCATTAGGTCAAAATGGCAACCAACAGATTGGGAAAAGATCTTTATTCAGTCAAATAATCCTATTAAAAATGGGAAAATTCTCAGCTGAGGCATATTGAATGGCTGAGAAGCACCTAAAGAAATGTTCAACATCCTTAGTCATCGGGGAAATGTAAATCAAAACAACTCTGAGATTCTACCTCACACCAGTCAGAATGGCTAAAATCAAAAACTCAGGTGACAACAGATGCTGGTGAGGATGTGGAGAAAGAGCAATACTCCTCATTGTTCGTGGGATTACAAGCTGGTACAATCACTCTGGAAATTAGTCTAGAGATTCCTCAGAAAATTGGATATAGTACTACCTGAGGATCCAGCTATTACCACTCCTGGGCATCTACCCAAATGATGCTTCAACATACAACAAAGACACATGCTCCACTATGTTCATAGCAGCCTTATTTATAATAGCCAGAAGCTGGAAAGAACCCAGATGCCCTTTGACAGAGGAATGGATACAGAAATTGTACATCTACGCAATGGAGTACTGCTCAACTATCAAAAATAATGACTTCATGAAATTCATAGGCAAATGGATGGAACTAGAAAGTGTCATCCTGAGTGATGTAACCCAATCACAAAAAACACACATGGTACATACTCACTAATAAGTGGATTTTAGCCCAAGAGCTCGAATTACCCAGATCACGTGAAGCTCAAGAAGAACAACTGAAGTGCACATGCTTCAGTCCTTCTTAAACAGGGGAATAAAAATATTCATAGGCAATATGGAGACAAAATTTGGAGCAGAGACTGAGGAATACCCATTCAGAGCCTGCCCCACCTGGTGATCCAGCCCATATATAGGGAGAGAGAGCCACCAAACCTAGACAGTATTCATGAAGCGAAGACATGCATGCTGACAGGAACCTGATATAGCTGTCTCCATAACGGCTCAGCCAGAGCATGACAAATACAGAGGTGAATACTTGTAGCAAACCACTGAACTGAGAACAGGGTCCCCATGGAGAAGTTAGAGAAAGGTTTGAAGGAATTGAAGGGGCTTGCAACCCCATAAGAACAATACACCAACCAACCATAGCTCCCAGGGACTAACCTACCCAAAGAGTACACATGGTCAGTCCCATGACTCTGGCTGCATATGTATGGTGCATTGTTGGACACCAATGGGAGGAGAAGCCCTTGGTCCTGTGAAGGCTGGACAACCCCCCCCCCAGTGTAGGAGAATTTCTGGGTGGGAAGGGGTGGGACAGGGAGCTTATGGACTCGAAACCAGGAAAGGTGATAACATTTGAAATGCAAATTAAAAAATCCAAAAGAAAAAGGAAAAGAAACCCAAAACAAAACAGCACAGAGGCATGGGATTAGATACTGGACATCGAGATGCCATTTCTTCAAATTTTAGCTCAGAATATGACAGTGGATGCCAGGAGTCACACTGATGTGAACATGCTTCCTATGTTAAATCCACAATTCTTCCTTCATACCCATTGGCCACAGTTCAAGACTCCTAGTGTCTGATATTATTGGCCACTATCCCTAGCACCTTCCTTACCGGAAAGACAAGCTCGTGGCCTCAGAAGACCCACACATCAGAAATGGAGCTGCTGCTGTTTGTTCCAAAGTGGATAACTCTAGCAAAGGCACGCTTCCTGAGTTTGTCCAATTGCTGGAATATTTCAGTGATAAAGTTACAACTCATTAAGGTCTGGGTGAGCTCTTCAGCATACTACAGGGACCAGCCATCCTTATCAAAGTGTTCCTAAAAATATAGCAGCGCCACAGAGAGGTTGTCCTCACTGGAGTGCTTACGCTAAAACTTACCCAACACAAAGGTTCTCTTGGGCAGATGAGCGAAAGGGTCCTTGGCCTTAGGCTCAGCACGATGCCTGCTCACACCCATCCATCTCTTCTTCAGACTCTGGGATAGCTGCGTTTTTTCCTCTTTCTGCTCAGCCTGGGGCTTCTGTTTCTCTACTCATGAACCCTTTTCTTTCCTTGGGTTATCCTTTTAAGGCTGGCTCGCTGCAAACTTCTTAGCATCAAACTTCTCACTAAGTTTTACCTCCCCTAAGATGGCCCTGAACTGGGGCTGGTTAATGCAGGTAAGGAACCATCAGTTGGTACTGAGGAAGGCCTAGTGAAGAGAAGTCTCCAAGAGCTATTTTTAGAACCACAACAGGGTACAGACAACTGTGATATCAGCCAGTATCACTCGCTTACTCACTAGAAAAGTCCCTGTCTTCAAGTGAGTGTCCAGCAGCCCCAGGATTCACTTCACCACCTCTTGTGCATTTTTCAGTATCCTCCTGTTGTGGTGCATAATGCACAAGGTGGGGAACACTGAGGTGCTAGCTGAAGGAATGATGTCATTGTCAACGAAGCTCACCCACTGCATCACCTGAGCTGCCACTTCTGGAGTTCTTCCCTGCAGCTCCTCGTTGCTTACATAATAGGTGATGGCTTTGCTCTCAAACACACAGAATCCATCATCACCCTCAAATGCTGGAAACTTGCCTGCAGAAAATTTTAGGAGAAATTCAGGAGTGAGGTTGGTTTGGCCAAAGTAGAAGGGGGATGTTGCGGAGAGCATGTAGGTCTGAGCCCCACTGTACTGAGCAAGAATGAGGGCCTTGAAGGCCCTCCAGTTTTCAAGGTATGTGTACAGAGTCCCAGCCACCATGGTGATTCCACAGAGAAATGGGATGGGGCTGTCAATTCTACCATAAAGTGAGCTACAAGGGCCCTACTGCAGTTTTAAGCGTGATAATCATTTCTCTATCCTAAATGCAATGCAGACTACAAGATTTGTTTAATAGGCTTTATGGCACAGTAGCTGAGCAGTTATTAATCTATTCCCCTAATCTAATCTGTCTATATCCCAGCCGAGATCCTTGAATTTTGCTATTGGTCTGGCATTCTCTGCTCCAGGTTTGTTCCCATGGTGGTTCCTGGACCCTCTTCTTGTGGCAAATTCTCCCTTTCTCTCTCTCCTTCTCCCCATTCCCTGGCTGGGATTGGAAGTCCAGCTCTATGTTCTCTTCTGCTTAGCCATTGGCTGATCAGATTTTATTGACAAGTCGGAGAATAAATGAAGAGCAATGTTTACAGAATTTTCAGGCAGGAGATACTTAAAATAAGGATCACAATGCTATGTCTGGGTTGCAGTCAGCAGAAAAATCAGCATTTGAATAATCTTTACACAGTGCACAATATTATGACTATAACTATGGAATTTCAAAGCCCACCATCGGTGATGTATTTCTGCCAGCAAGGCTGTACCTCCTAAACATTACTGAACAGTGCCACCAATTGGAGAAAAAGTATTCAAATACCTGAGCCTGTGGAGGACATGTCTCATTCAAACCAGCACAGATGGTGATGAATCTCAACTGGGACAAAAGGCATTCATTGGATACTCAACTCCAGATCCTCTGCTGGGCTCTGGGTACCCTCAGAAAAATGTCATGAGGACTCTGAAAACTCTGAAAAGGAGTCTAAACAGTATCTTCCATGGTCACAGAATGCTCTAATGAGCATAATCTAGTGGCCTTGGAAAGACTATCAGGAAAGTGATCTCTGACTCTGCTTAAAATGGAAACCAGTAAACCTTTCTATTTTGTATGAGATTTTATAATTGAATGTTTCATGGTGTGATGAGATTAAATATGATTGATTTTACATAATCACTTAGCAGTGGATTGATGGGTCGATGGGTGGGTGGATCAGTGATTGGAGGATGTTAAGGTCAGAAAAGTCTTTCTTATTCCAATAGAAGACACATGTAGGCCAGCCAGGCCATAAACAAATGATGATCCTAAGGAGGGAACAAGAATTAACAATTTCAAGGAATAGGGAGAAGAGAGGAACAGTACAAGTGCCCCTCCACCCTCCTTTCTCACACATATTAAAGCCAACTTGGGGGCAAAGGTCCTTTCTCCTCCTGTGTAGTTTAATACTGTGGCTCTAAGAGGGTCTAAGTGTTTGATCTAGGATTTCTCTAACCAAGTTGAGACTACATGTCTTGCACAGTGATCTAAAAACAGGTTAGTATTATGAAGTAATGAGATCCTGGCTGGGCATGGTGTCATACACTTGACATTCCAGTGCCCAGAAGACTGGGCCTGGGTGTTTCTAAGGCCAGATAGAACATTCAGAAAGACCTTGACTGTCTTAGAATTTTCTTTTAAGATGGAAGCCATATTTGTAAGTTATTAAGCAGATTAACGTATTTCAATCATAGTGGCTAAATGTTCAGACCTATCAAGACCATTAATAGTCATGGATATTTTGTCATCAATTTCTTCTGATTTCAACCTAAGTTATCTCAAGCGTTTTAGGTCCGTATTTGTCAAGATAGAAAAGACAAGATGATAGAGCTACAGTAAGCAATTGAGTGCTAGCACCAGACAGCCTGCATTTGAGTTCTGGCATTACCACCTACCAACTCTCTTTCTGCCAGTAAACTTGCCCTGTTGTACACTCACCATTTGTTATGCATGTTAACCAGGTATGGACTGGCTGATGATGAAAGTGTTAAAAGACGAATCAGGAAGAGAGCTTTGAAACTGGTCCTCCTTTGTAGTGTATAAAGTTTACAATTTTGTAAAAGCTGCCTAGTAGTATAAACTATGTATTTGAAATGCACAGTCCACCTTCTTAAATAGCCAGCCCATTTCTCTGAGGAGCTTGTTGGTTTTGCTCCTTGAGAACATTTTATCAGATTATAGGAGCTGGCAGGAAAGCTTTGTTGGTAACGTACTTGCCCTGCTGCCGTGATATCTAAGTTCAGCCCCCATGTGCACTTGAGATGAAAACAGATTCCTGGAGTGTTCACTGGCCATCCAGTCTAGCTTACTGAGGAACTTTTATGTCAGAGGATCAGTCTCAAAAATGAATAAGGTATGGGTGCTGGAGAGATGGCTCAGTGGTTAAGAGCACTGACTGCTCTTCCAGAGGTCCTGAGTTCAAATCCCAGCAACCACATGGTGGCTCACAACCATCTGTAATGATATCTGATGCCCTCTTCTGGTGTGTCTGAAGACAGCTACAGTGTACTCATATATAATTTTAAAAATAAGGTGGAATGAAAGACACAGACGTCCTCTATAGTCATACATGTGAGCACATACATGAGCACACACAGGCACGCCATGTGTACATCATACACATACAAAGAGGGAAGGAAGGAGAGAGGGAGAGAGGTATATGGAGGAAAAAAAGACAGAAACTTGGCTGAATAAACTTTGGTCCTTAACTTCAGAGACTAGTCCCCAAACATCTCAGTAGCAAGCTAGTGAGGGGAAACACAAGATCCCCCCAGATCAGAATCTTGTTCCCTAGAACACACAGCTAGCTGTCTTGCTGTCACTACTGAGATATAACATTCCAGGCCATCTCCCCACATGCATGGCATGCAGGTGATACTGCGGACAGATACATCTCATGCCTGAACATGGACCAGACAGTTCCTCAAACATGCATTTTCCTTTTATATTTGTGCTGTGGAGCCTACCTCAGTCGTACTGGGTAGATTCCTTAGTGTGAGTTAACTCTGTCTAACATGGGGTTTTCATTCACTATCTCGAGCAGTCTACAATTAATCTGATCTTCTCTAGTTGCCCCTCCCTGTTCTTAAAATTTGCTCTTTATGTAGCTGTGCCCAGACTTAGTGTGGCTAGGTTTTGGTTTGGGTTTGTTTCACTTATTTGGGTTTTTCTGTATTAGTTTCTTTTGTGTGGTTGCTCTGGTTATTCTGATCACTGTTGGCAGCCCTACAGATTGAACCTGGTGCCTCAAGCTAGATGCATGGGCTGAGCACTTTACCACTGAGCCACAGCCCGGCCCTTCCCTTTAGCTTTTTGAGGAAATCCCGTAATAATTTCCATAGAAGCTGCATCTCTTTCTGTTTCCACTGGCAGAGTATAACGGTCCTTCTTTTTCCACATCCTTGTAACACCTATTTCTGTTTTCTTGTGGATGGCCATTCAGACTAGAGCAAAATGGGTCTCAGTGTAGTTTTGAGGAGTATTTCCCCGATGGTTGAGGATGCCAACAACTTTTCTTTTCATATATTTATAGGTATTTGTATCTCTTTTGAGAACTGTCTTTTTAATTCATTTCCAATTTCATGAAGGACCTCTTTTTGGTAGAAATTTTCTATTTAAAATGATGATGATGGTGATGGTGATGATGCTGGCTGGAAGAGTGGCCCAGCAGGTAAGAGCACATACTGCTCTTGCAGAGGACCCAAGTTTAGTTCCCAGTACCCATAATCAGCATCTCACAACCACCTCTAATTCCCTAATGCCCTCTTCTGCCTACTTGAGTACCTGCACTCATGTACACATACCCTCATTCATATCATTAAAGAATAAAGTTAATCTACAAATGAAATAATAGTATTAATGTAAGTGTCTGTTCAGTTAGTCTCTGGATTCCTGGTTTCTGAAGTTTGTGAGCATACAGAAGCTCTTTCCTAAAAATAAGTGAGTCTGACAAAGACTGGCAGAGTGTCTCCCTGCCAGAGCCGCTGTGTACCTGCTGCTGAGGAGATGCTCAGCCTGGCGAGCACTCTCAGCCCTGCTCAGCTTCTCTGGGGGACAGCCATCTAATCTTGAAGAAGAGACCATCAATCATTATCCACGGGTCAAAATTTCCAGCTAGGCTAGAGGAAACATTTTGATTAATGCCTGCATGGTGACCTGGGTGACGCCAAGGGCTGGGACTTGTGATGGGAATGAGGTAAGCAGTAATTGTTTTTAATAACCTTGGTCACTTCCCTCCTTCTAGTTCTTATCACAAATGCTAAATTTATTCCACACTAGTAAAACTTGGTCTAGATATGTTATTATGATCAAGGGCCTGTCTCCTAGGAGCCATAGTGGAAGAAAGAATACTTGAGCCCCTGATCCATAGTGCAGTTTGGGTTTATATATCTGGGCTTTTTTCCCCCCGAGAATTCAAATAAAACTGGTTTCATTTGCCTTGAATAATGAAGAAGGCGAGGGCTTCCAGACTTCAAATACTCAATAGATCCTTATCTAAACAGCCCCGAGATCGTGGTGGCAGATACAAGAAGATGTTAGGGCTCTTGATGAAAATATTTACCAGCCTGGAAAATTCATAAGAGCCTTGGAAGCTTCCTGGGCTAAGTTGAATAGAGCAATGAATATCTCAGGCGGCAACAGCATAAACCCTTCAGTGGATGGGGAAGCACAACAAGCATGAGTCCTAACCTGCTTGTGCTAATGTAACAATCGTTGATATAGGACTGGACAGTGCAAGCATGGGGACCTGGCTTTGATTCCCAGAACACACAGAAAAACTAGGCTCAGTACCATGCAGTTATAGCCTGTACACTGGGGGGAGGGGGAAGGAGGAGAGGAAGATTCCTGGGGTCTGCTAGACAGCCAATCTAGTTGAACCAGTGCACTTACACACACGCACACATGCGCACACACACAAGTGCACGCATACACATAGGACCGTGTAAGAACCAGGCCATTATTCACTGAGAAAGGCTCTTCCTTCAGTGGTATTTGTTCCCCCAAATTAGTCTAACCTGGTGAAAACCAGCAGAAAACGTGCACGAGGAATTTTTTTTCTCCAAATTTGAGTCATCGGGACTAAGGAAGAGCTAAGACATTGTCACAGAGGAGCCTGGGGAGATGTGACAACCAAGTGCAGGGTTGTGCCTGGACTATATCCAGAGCAGAACAGCAGGTAGAGAAAAAGCTGGAGAAATCAAAGTGAAGTCAGGGTTTAATGGGTAGCAATGTGCCTGCACACATTTAATAGGCAGCAATGTGCCTGTGCAGGTTTCTTACTCTGACAAGATTTCCTCAGCAATCATGGATAAGAGCAACTGGGAGATTTGGTGAAGTGTACGTTGGGCTCTCTCCACTGTTTTTTTTTTTTTTTCCAATTTTCCAGCAATTCAAAAACTATTCTGAAGTTAACAGGCTTAGCTGGAGCTGGCATTAGCTCCATGAGCTGTCATTCTCCTGAACTCTGCAGATGAACTCCCAGTCGATGGTGGGAACTTGGTGATGACCAAGTGCCAAGCACTTGGTTTGTTGGTTTTTATATGCACATTTTTCTTTTTACTAATATGCTGTGTTTACAGCCACAAGTTTATTGAAAGTAACAACTGTGTTGTCCTATTTGGGAATACATCTGGGCACGCTAGCGAGGAAAGACAGAACCTCGTGGAGGCTGGGCGGAAAGAAGCAAGAACCCTGTGGAGGGTAGGCAAACAAGCTGCATTTCCAACGCCTGCATTTAATTCTCATAAGCATATAAAGCAGTGACTCTCTGATGGCCCTGGCTCTGTCTGTGAGAAGTATCTCTAAGAAGGGTATTGTGAGTCTGGAGAGATGGCTCAGAGGTTGAGAGCATGGACTGCTCTTCCAGGTGACCTGAGTTCAATTCTCAACCACCACATGGTAGCTCAGAACCATCTATAGTGGGATCTGGTGCCCTCTTCTGGCAGGCAGGCAATATTGCAGGTAGATCACTGTATACAAAACAAGCAAACAAATGACTTTTTTTGAAGGACATTATTCTCAGTGCTCTTGAGGAGGTGAACATCTGTTTCTCAGTCTAAGAGGGAAACAAAAATCCCTCTCTCCAGGTATTTATAGATTCTATATCCTCATCAGCTCAAGCATTTACCAAAAAGGGGAAGAACAGAGAGAACTATCACCTATTTTCTTATTATAACACTTCAAATTTCCTAGCACAAAAAACAAAAAACAAAAAAAAAAAAACAAAAAAAAGAAAAATCACGTGCTGCTTGTTTAGAATGAGTGAAGAACAAAGTGCTCCAGAGAAAAGCATGAAGTAATCATGCATGCATGTAATTGCAAACCAGTTTGCAGAGTAGCCCCAGAAACAGAATAAAGACCTATGCAGAGTGGGAATTTCCACACTCTGCACTCAATGCTCATCTCATGTGAAAGAAAGAGGTGCATGGGCTGACTCTCTTTTTAAACCTCCGGGTACTTAATTTCTTAAGTGTAGAGAAACCAATGTCTTTCCGCTCCAAGACAAGCTCGACATCTACCTGCTGATCCATCCTTGCCCCTTGCTATAAGGCAAGAGATTTAATGAGATCACTCAGGGTGTGGGGAAGTCTTTGTGTCAGGGAAAGAACACACCCAGGAGAGCTGGGAAACAGAGGAGTGTTTTGATGTTACAGAGAAGGCAGTAGGCAGATGGGGAATTAAGGGGAAGCGGCTCTGACAAGAGACAGACTGGTTGATTTGGAGAGTCGGCAACAGAACCAATGGGAGCTTTGCAAGACCCAGGACACGTACAAACTGTGTTCACAGCCAGTGTGTGCAGAAATGAATTCTAAGTTCCCCAAACCCCAAATCATTTCACTGTGTCTAGGTAAATGGAAAAGTGAATCAATACCAACAAAATTTTAGCTGTTAAAAAAAAAAGAAAAGAAAAAGAACTGCTTTGGAGATGGGAGACGTGGGTAGGGTGTCTATCTACAAGTGTGAGGACTTGAGTCCGATTCTAAGCCACCCACATAACTGCCAGACAGGCAAGACAGCCAACCTGTAGTCCCAGCAGTTGAGAAATGGAGACAGGGAATAACCACAGCAAGCCACTGTCTTTAAGTTTGCCAGGATTGGCGAGCTCCAGGAGCTCAAGTGAGAGACCTTAACTCAATATATAAGGTTGAGAGTAATCAAAGATCTCTAACATCAGCCTCTGGTCTCCACATGCACAGCACACACACATGTACACCTGCTCCCATACATGTCCCCACACACATGCAAATATGTACACCCAGACAGTATGCATAGAGAGATAATGTAAAATGGACTATTCATGTTAAGAATACGTTTTAGTGAACATGAGTATATGAAGCAACCCTGAAGATACATATGCATATACATACATACTTATATTATGGCTATCTTCACTTCTCAGGACAAACACATCCTAAACTGTAACTTTGGCAAGAAGTCCTCTTTCCTATGAGTCCAAGACAGAAGAATAAATAGAATATCACACAGGTCTAAAATTAAAGACCATAAATCCATCTAGCAAGCTGCGATGGTACTTGGGCAGACATGTTTCGTTATGAAAAAATAAGTGTATGCAAAGGCTTTTTCCTATGTTGTTGTCACATCAAAGGCAGCTGAATCTAATTTTTAACTTCTATACTAGGTATTGAAATGTAATAGGTAGGTTCCTGTGGGGGAGGGCCCAGGAGCAGCAGGAGTCCTGCCTGAGACACGCCGGAACCTGAAGAAACAGACCGGATAAACAGTTCTCTGCACCCAAATCCCGTGGGAGGAGGCTAAACCTTCAGAGAGAGGCAGACCGCCTGAAACCAGAAGAGACTGCTCTCTACACATTACTGATTCAGAGGAAAACACGGAGGCCATCTGGAACCCTGGTGCGGAGGCTCCCGGAAGAGGCGGCGCAGATCTTCCTGGTTGCTGCCACCCGGAGAGCCCGTGGGCAGAACCCCTGAGCGAACTTGAGCCTCGGGACCACAGGTAAGACTAACTTATCTGCTGCAAGTGACTTGCCTGGTGGAATCCCGGGACAACAGAGGCAGAATCCCTCTAGGACTAGAGCCGTCCTGTGTTTGCGGAAGTCCCACCCCGCGGATCCCGGCCCCCAGCAGCTCTCTGCTCCCAGAACCCTTGGGAGAGATGCCTTACCGCCTGGTCAGGTGGGCACTCCTGAGGCTGCAGAGCGGAAGAGACCACCAACACTGCCCACCCCTGCCCACATCCCTGACCCAAGAAGAAACTGTACAAGGCCTCTGGGTTCCTGTGGGGGAGGGCCCAGGAGCAGCAGGAGCCCTGCCTGAGACACCGCCGGAACCTGAAGGAAACAGACCGGATAAACAGTTCTCTGCACCCAAATCCCGTGGGAGGGAGAGCTAAACCTTCAGAGAGGCAGACATGCCTGCGAAACCAGAAGAGACTGCTCTCTGCACACATTACTGATTCCAGAGGAAAGCACCAGAATCCATCTGGAACCCTGGTGCACTGAGGCCCCCGCAAGAGGTGGCGCAGATCTTCCTGGTTGCTGCCACCGGGAGAGCCGTGGGCAGCACCCATGAGCGAACTTGAGCCTCGGGACCACAGGTAAGAACTTTTCTGCTGCAAGTGACCTGCCTGGTGAACTCAAGGTACAGGTCCACAGGAACAACTGAAGACCTGTAGAAAGGAAAAAAACTGCCCAAAAGCAGAACACTCTGTCCCCATAACTGACTGAAAGGGAGGAAAACAGGTCTACAGCACTCCTGACACACAGGCCTATAGGACAGTTTAGCCACTGTCAGAAATAGCAGAACAAAGTAACACTAGAGATAATTTGATGGCGAGAGGCAAGCGCAGGAACCCAAGCAACAGAAACCAAGACTACATGGCACCATCAGAGCCCAATTCTCCCATCAAAACAAACATGGAATATCCAAACACACCAGAAAAGCAAGATCTAGTTTCAAAATCATATTTGATCATGATGTTGGAGGACTTCAAGAAAGACATGAAGAACTCCCTTAGAGAAACACAGGAAAACATAAATAAACAAGTAGAAGCCTACAGAGAGGAATCACAAAAATTCCTAAAAGAATTCCAGGAAAATATAAATAAACAAGTAGAAGCCCATAGAGAGAGTCACAAAAATCCTAAAAAGAATTCAGGAAAACATAAATAAACAAGTAGAAGCCCATAGAGAGAGTCACAAAAATCCTGAAAGAATTCCAGGAAAACACAATCAAACAGTTGAAGGAATTAAAAATGGAAATAGAAGCAATCAAGAAAGAACACATGGAAACAACCCTGGATATAGAAAACCAAAAGAAGAGACAAGGAGCTGTAGATACAAGCTTCACCAACAGAATACAAGAGATGGAAGAGAGAATCTCAGGAGCAGAAGATTCCATAGAAATCATTGACTTAACTGTCAAAGATAATGTAAAGCGGAAAAAGCTACTGGTCCAAAACATACAGGAAATCCAGGACTCAATGAGAAGATCAAACCTAAGGATAATAGGTATAGAAGAGAGTGAAGACTCCCAGCTCAAAGGACCAGTAAATATCTTCAACAAAATCATAGAAAAACTTCCCTAACCTAAAAAAAAAAGAGATACCCATAGGCATACAAAAGCCTACAGAACTCCAAATAGATTGGACCAGAAAAAAACACCTCCGTCACATAATAGTCAAAACACCAAACGCACAAAATAAAGAAAGAATATTAAAAGCAGTAAGGAAAAAGGTCAAAGTAACATATAAAGGCAGACCTATCAGAATCACACCAGACTTTTAGCCAGAAACTATGAAGGCCAGAAGATCCTGGACTGATGTCATACAGAACCCTAAGAGAACACAAATGCCAGCCCAGGCTACTGTATCCTGCAAAACTCTCAATTAACATAGATGGAGAAACCAAGATATTCCATGACAAAACCAAATTTACACAATATCTTTCTACAAATCCAGCGCTACAAAGGATAATAAATGGTAAAGCCCAACATAAGGAGGCAAGCTATACCCAAGAAGAGGCAAGAAACTAATCGTCTTGGCAACAAAACAAAGAGAAGAAAAGCACACAAACATAACACATCCAAGTATGAATATAACAGGAAGCAATAATCACTATTCTTAATATCTCTCAACATCAATGGCCTCAACTCCCCAATAAAAAGACATAGATTAACAAACTGGATACATAGCGAGGACCCTGCATTCTGCTGCCTACAGGAAACACACCTCAGAGACAAAGACAGACACTACCTCAGAGTGAAAGGCTGGAAAACAACTTTCAGGCAAATGGTCAGAAGAAAGCAAGCTGGGTAGCCATTCTAATATCAAATAAAGTCAATTTTCAACAAAAAGTCATCAAAAAAGATAAGGAAGGACACTTTATATTTATCAAGGAAAAAAATCCACCAAGATGAACTCTCAATCCTAAATATCTATACCCCCAAATACAAGGGCACCTACATACGTAAAAAAACCTTACTAAAGCTCAAAACACATATTGCACCTCACACAATAATAGTAGGAGACTTCAACACCCACTCTCATCAATGGACAGATCATGGAAACAGAAATTAAACAGAGACATAGACAGACTAAGAGAAGTCATGAGCCAAATGGACTTAACGGATATTTATAGAACGTTCTACCCTAATGCAAAAGGATATACCTTCTTCTCAGCTCCTCATGGTACTTTCTCCAAAATTGACCATATAATTGGTCAAAAAACGGGCCTCAACAGGTACAGAAAGATAGAAATAATCCCATGCGTGCTATCGGACCACCACGGCCTAAAGCTGGTCTTCAATAACAATAAGGGAAGAATGCCCACATATACGTGGAAATTGAATAATGCTCTCCTCAATGATAACCTGGTCAAGGAAGAAATAAAGAAAGAAATTAAAAACTTTTTAGAATTTAATGAAAATGAAGGTACAACATACCCAAACTTATGGGACACGATGAAAGCTGTGCTAAAGAGGAAAACTCATAGCGCTGAGTGCCTGCAGAAAGAAACAGGAAAGAGCATATGTCAGCAGCTTGACAGCACACCTAAAAGCTCTAGAACAAAAAGAAGCAAATACACCCAGGAGGAGTAGAAGGCAGGAAATAATCAAACTCAGAGCTGAAATCAACCAAGTAGAAACAAAAAGGACCATAGAAAGAATCAACAGAACCAAAAGTTGGTTCTTTGAGAAAATCAACAAGATAGATAAACCCTTAGCCAGACTAACGAGAGGACACAGAGAGTGTGTCCAAATTAACAAAATCAGAAATGAAAAGGAGACATAACTACAGATTCAGAGGAAATTCAAAAAATCATCAGATCTTACTATAAAAAGCCTATACTCAACAAAACTTGAAAATCTGCAGGAAATGGACAATTTCCTAGACAGATACCAGGTACCGAATTTAAATCAGGAACAGATAAACCAGTTAAACAACCCCATAACTCCTAAGGAAATAGAAGCAGTCATTAAAGGTCTCCCAACCAAAAAGAGCCCAGGTCCAGATGGGTTTAGTGCAGAATTCTATCAGACCTTCATAGAAGACCTCATACCAATATTATTCAAACTATTCCACAAAATTGAAACAGATGGAGCACTACCGAACTCCTTCTATGAAGCCATAATTACTCTTATACCTAAACCACACAAAGACCCAACAAAGAAAGAGAACTTCAGACCAATTTCCCTTATGAACATCGATGCAAAAATACTCAACAAAATTCTGGCAAACCGAATCCAAGAGCACATCAAAACAATCATCCACCATGATCAAGTAGGCTTCATCCCAGGCATGCAGGGATG
The DNA here is from genome assembly GCF_011064425.1 of Rattus rattus. NCBI lineage: Eukaryota > Metazoa > Chordata > Mammalia > Rodentia > Muridae > Rattus > Rattus rattus. The sequence continues at coordinate 51,703,183 of NC_046159.1, forward strand.
GTTTAATATCTGAAAACCATCAACGTGATCCATTATATAAACAAACTGAAAAGAACAAAACCACATGATCATTTCATTAGATGCTGAGAAAGCATTTGACAAAATTCAACACCCCTTCATGATAAAAGTCCTGGAAAGAATAGGAATCAAGGCCCATACCTAAACATAGTAAAAAGCCATATACAGCAAACCAGTGGCTAACATTAAACTAAATGGAGAGAAACTTGAAGCAATCCCACTAAAATCAGGGACTAGACAAGGCTGCCCTCTCCCTACTTATTCAATATAGTTCTTGAAGTTCTAGCCAGAGCAATCAGACAACAAAAAGGAGATCAAGGGATACAGATCGGAAAGAAGAAGTCAAAATATCACTATTTGCAGATGATATGATAGTATATTTAAGTGATCCCAAAAGTTCCACCAGAGAACTACTAAAGCTGATAAACAACTTCAGCAAAGTGGCTGGGTATAAAATTAACTCAAATAAATCAGTAGCCTTCCTCTACAAAAGAGAAACAAGCCAGAGAAAGAAATTAGGGGAAAGCGACACCCTTCATAATAGACCCAAATAATATAAAGTACCCCGGGTGTGACTTTAACCAAGCAAGTAAAAAGATTTGTACAACAAGAACTTAAGACTCTGAAGAAAGAAATTGAAGAAGACCTCAGAAAATGGAAAGATCTCCCATGCTCATGGATTGGCAGGATTAATATAGTAAAAATGGCCATTTTACCAAAAGCGATCTACAGATTCAATGCAATCCCCATCAAAATACCAATCCAATTCTTCAAAGAGTTAGACAGAACAATTTGCAAATTCATCTGGAATAACAAAAAACCCAGGATAGCTAAAACTATCCTCAACAATAAAAAGGACTTCAGGGGAATGCTATCCCTGAACTCAAGCAGTATTACAGAGCAATAGTGATAAAAACTGCATGGTATTGGTACAGAGACAGACAGATAGACCAATGGAATAGAATTGAAGACCAGAAATGAACCCACACACCTATGGTCACTTGATTTTTGACAAAGGCCAAAAACCATCCAATGGAAAAAAAAGATAGCATTTTCAGCAAATGGTGCTGGTTCAACTGGAGGTCAACATGTAGAAGAATGCAGATCGATCCATGCTTATCACCTGTACAAAGCTTAAGTCCAAGTGGATCAAGGACCTCCACATCAAACCAGACACCTCAAACTAATAGAAGAAAAACTAGGAAGCATCTGGAACACATGGGCACTGGAAAAATTTCCTGAACAAAACACCAATGGCTTATGCTCTAAGATCAAGAATCGACAAATGGGATCTCATAAAACTACAAAGCTTCTGTAAGGCAAAGGACACTGTGGTCAGGACAAAAACGGCAACCAACAGATTGGGAAAAGATCTTTACCAATCCTACAACAGATAGAGGCCTTATATCCAAAATATACAAAAGAACTCAAAAGTTAGACCGCAGGGAGACAAATAACCCTATTAAAAAATGGGGTTCAGAGCTAAACAAAGAATTCACAGCTGAGGAATGCCGAATGGCTGAGAAACACCTAAAGAAATGTTCAACATCTTTAGTCATCAGGGAAATGCAAATCAAAACAACCCTGAGATTTCACCTCACACCAGTGAGAATGGCTAAGATCAAAAACTCAGGTGACAGCAAATGCTGGCGAGGATGCGGAGAAAGAGGAACACTCCTCCATTGTTGGTGGGGTTGCAGACTGGTACAACCATTCTGGAAATCAGTCTGGAGGTTTCTCAGAAAATTGGACATTGAACTGCCTGAGGATACAGCTATACCTCTCTTGGGCATATACCCAAAAGATGCCCCAACATATAAAAAAGACACATGCTCCACTATGTTCATCGCAGCCTTATTTATAATAGCCAGAAGCTGGAAAGAACCCAGATGCCCTTCAACAGAGGAATGGATACAGAAAATGTGGTACATCTACACAATGGAATATTACTCAGCTATCAAAAACAATGACTTTATGAAATTAAGTAGGCAAATGGTTGGAACTGGAAAATATCATCCTGAGTGAGCTAACCAATCACAGAAAGACATACATGGTATGCACTCACTGATAAGTGGCTATTAGCCCAAATGCTTGAATTACCCTAGTTGCCTAGAACAAATGAAACTCAAGACGGATGATCAAAATGTGAAGGCTTCACTCCTTCTTTAAAAGGGGAACAAGAATACCCTTGGCAGGGAAGAGAGAGGCAAAGATTAAAACAGAGACTGAAGGAACACCCATTCAGAGCCTGCCCCACATGTGGCCCATACATATAGAGCCACCCAATTAGACAAGATGGATGAAGCAAAGAAGTGCAGACCGACAGGAGCCGGAGGTAGATCGATCCTGAGAGACACAGCCAGAATACAGCAAATACAGAGGCGAATGCCAGCAGCAAACCACTGAACTGAGAGCAGGACCCCGTTGAAGGAATCAGAGAATGAACTGGAAGAGCTTGAAGGGCTTGAGACCCCATATGTACAACAATGCCAAGCAACCAGAGCTTCCAGGGACTAAGCCACTACCTAAAAGACTATACATGGACTGACCCTGGACTCTGACCTCGTGAGGTAGCAATGAATATCCTAGTAAGAGCACCAGTGGAAGGGAAGCCCTGGGTCCTGCTAAGACTGAACCCACAGTGAACTAGACTGTCGGGGAGGCGGCAATGGGGGAGGTGGGGAGGGAACACCCATAAGGAAGGGGGGGGGGGGAGGGGGATGTTTGCCCGGAAACCGGGAAAGGGAATAACACTGGAAATGTACATAAGAAATACTCAAGTTAATAAAAATCAAAGTCATGTCTAAAAAAAAAAAAAAAAAAAAAAAAAATGTAATAGGTAAGTAAGCAAGGTTATAATGAAAATTCTTGTGTTATTATAGACTTTTGATTAAAAAAAAAAGTGTTCCCAGCCATCATCTTACCAAAATTACTAATTCCATTATTATGGTTATAATTTTATTTATTTTACATTCTACTTATGGTAGTCAGGTGATTGATTTTTTAAAAGCGATATCTAATAGCCTTCAATATGCTTGCATTTTTAATATATTTCATCAAGAATGCAAATTAAATTCAGTGATAAACACTGACCTTACAATCATTAATTGTTTCACAATAGTTATTTGTCTTACTTATCCAGATACAGTTGTTAAAATTAAAGTCAAGTCTACTGATTATAATTATAAATTATAACTCAAAATATGTCCATTTTTGTGAACTAACTAAATCACCTTGTCTACATTTATAAAGAGTGATTCTCTTTTCCACACCAGGCTTTTTGCCTATGCTGTGGCTGATGTAGACCATCAGTGATCTCCTCCCCATGCAGCATGTGTAACAGCATCAACTGAGAAGTATGCATGTTTGAGATTAGTATGGGTAATTAAACCTTAGAAAGTATTAGAAAGTATTTCTCATCACTACAGTGGTGTGAACCCCACGTTAATTTGTGTTTCCAAACCAGGAATTGGAAACCCAAGACAGTCAAGAAAATAAGTATTCACTCTGGCTGGAAAATGGCTTTTATTATGTAAGGATCCAGTCCACTCTTACAATCAAGAAAGAAAGTTATAAAGTCTCTCTCTGACTCTGGCCCTCGCTCTTAGCATCTTCCTGCCCTCTATACTTGTATCTACCTTCTCTGTCTGTGGCAGCACAAGCACACCCCCTTTAGAAATGATCACCTCCTGTTTGAGTAGATGGGAGATATGGTGATTTATAAAAGATGTGAGAGGCTAGACGCCAAAGAATAGAAGACCAGCGTGTTCTTAAAATATTTTTCTGGTATTTTAATATGCAGTATCACTAACCTGAGAGTCCCAGGATTAGAACACTGCTCGTTCAAGTATGAGATCCTCACTGGCTTCTCTTAATGATCTTAGTTTGAGCATCAATCATGATTGCTCAAATCTTGTATCATGTATTGTATATCCATTACAATACATCTTTCTGTCATAACTGGAGGGATTATATCAGAATCATCGTTTTTCAAGTCATAAAATGATTCTGAGGTCCAAAGTTAGTCTGTTGGAGCAAGGAGGACAGAGTAAATATCATAGTATACTCATTTTTCCACCCAAGTCAACAATACAGAAAGGATAAGTATCAAAGATCGTGAAACAGTCTGTAAGTGGCGAGTGGCATTCAGATTCAAGTTCAGATAGCTACTCAATGCAGCTTTTTCCCCTTGCCCAAACACTTACAAAGATTCTAATTAAGTTTGTGGTAAACTGGATGGGTAGTGAATGTCAGCAACAAAGGTACTGATGGTCAATCAGGGAAATTAAAAGAAACAAGAGAAGAATAAAACAGAAAAAATTGCCCAAATTCACAGCCTGACAAATGGAATTCCCCTCCTCTTTCCCATTAATCTCCAAAGGCAGACCAGCCTTGCTGAGAACTGTTTATCCCATGACATTATAGGGAAAATCTTGCAGCTGGTAAAATTGGGGCAAAGTGTCATTGAGTTGAATTTCAGATTGCCCCTAAGAACAGAGAAGACTTTGAGTGACCAATGGGGATAAGACTGCAGGTCATCCTATATCTTTCCCAGAAGTAAGACTTGGTACCCACTCCAAGGCTTTGAACCCAGGATATATATAGCCAGCTGTAAATGGGCTGCAGCTGTAAGCCTCTTAACTTCCCAGTCTAGAGCCTCTCTTGTTTTCTCAGAGGTCCTCAGGATGCTGTATACTTGAGCTTTTGCTTCTGTATATTATGCCCCAAGAGCCTCCGGGATAGCAAACTATTGAGATTTTTAAAAATCTTCCTCTTTAATACTAATACTCTAGGCTTGAATCTGAAATATTGTCTGTTTTAATCCACATCTCTAGATCAACACAACATGTCTTGTGTGGCTTCTGTCTTCTGCTGAAGCACAAGCCTTCACACTGTGAGCGCTGGGATGAACCTTACTACACATATCCACTTATTTTGAAGATTTTTGCTCTCCAGAAGACCCAACGTTAAAAGCCCTGAATACATATGTGGACCAAAATTTCCAATTTGTAGACTCACTATTAACCCACTCCGAAAATACAAGAAACTGGAACTCTCTACATTGTGGGTTCCCAAGCCAGATATGGGAAGGTAGAGCACTGCCCATACCCTGGACATCTCTCAGAGAGCGTGGCAGGAGTGGTGCCACTCCCTACACAAATCAGGCTTGGACCTACTCAACTCAGCTCAGACAAAGGCCATGTCATGATAAAGACAGACTTCTGTTTCCCCACTGAGAACTGACTTCTCAGAAGCCATGTGATCTACAGTCTGCTAAGCTAGTTGACATTCTTGGAAAGCCACTGTCCCCACTGTGGCATTTCTTCCCTTGTCCTTTTTTCCTCCCTTCCCCCATGACATGAGTGCTATAAGCTAGCCCTGCTATTTTAATAAACGAGCTGTCTTCTGAAAGTTTCCCGGATTGTTCATACTGTCTGTACTCACTCATCAACTGCCCAAGACCCTGCTCCCCAGCTCCTCCACATCTTGAAAACACCATTACACAGGGGCAGGGGACCCACACTATATACCCATTTTTGCATACTCCTTCTACACCTTGGGAAGAAAGACATGTGGAGGGTCTTATCCAACATGGTGAAACCCAAACTGAGACCTTGATGACTTCATACTTCATTGCTTTCTTTGGCTCTAGTAGAGTGGCATCCATTCAGATGACAAAAAGACAGATATGACTTCTTTGGAGGGAAGAAAGGAGAAAAGCCTAAGAGCCTAGAGTTTCTTAAGAGGGAATTCAGGCAGTTTGGGAAAATGCCTGCTTAGAAATAAGAGAATAGATTCGAAGGTTAGACTTCATGGCTAAAATCCCACTCTGACCAGTAAATAACCCTCTGATCTTGAACAGCATATTTAAATATTCCATGAACTAGAATCAGGTAAAGTAATACAAATAGTAGCTCCTTTGTGTGATGGTTAGGATTAGATAATCGGTACCTGCAGAGATCTCAGCACCATCTCTAGATCTTATAAGATTCTTATTTACTGAAGTATACACTGTCCTCATCACCACCACTGCCACCATTCCTCTTAAGGCTGAGCCATGACATTGTGTGTTTCCAGACCCAAATCTTTATGTAAAATAATCAATACTTAATGGACACCTTAAGTCTGAACTGGCTCTTGATCCTTGGAAAATATTTATTTTCTGTATAGAAGATCCACCTATATCCTTTTGTCTCCAACAGATACAAAGACCCAAAGATATTCACCTTGATATCTTCTTATTCTAAAAGATTTCATCATGGGTAGACTTGAAAGGGAGAGAGAGATACCCTCAAATGTTATCACAACCTCAGTTCATTCTCAGCCAAGGACTGTCCCAGGATAAGGATGTTTGAACACAAATGAGCTAGGCTTCCTGAATAGAAATTTAAAAAAAAAAATCCTAGGCTTTGGTCAAAGTCTTCAGATTCCAGATGTACACAAGCTACAACATAGTCGTAACTGACCTTTTTTTGTTTCTTTCATTGGTTTAATGATTACCACTACACTTTTGGTAAAAGAAGACCCTGATATGTCTTTTTTTTTTTTTATTAACTTGAATATTTCTTATATACATTTCGAGTGTTATTCCCTTTCCGGTTTCGGGCAAACATCCCTCCCTCCCTTCCTTATGTCTTTTTAATAGCAATAGCCATATGCAGACCATGGAGCCCATGACAAATACTTCAGCATTTGCATCCTTTCCATTCATACAGGAAAATGGCACTCAATTAGATTGTGGAACTACTCGAAGAAATGGAACACCAAAAAAATAGGAAGTATATGAATAAACATGAGCATTTTTCTCCTCATTGACAGTTCCTAATTGATATCTGACTACTTAATATGAGGTTCATATTTTGTAAAAATGAAATATGTGACAAGTACAACTAGAAAAGAAAAGATAGAAGTTTCTGATGCAATGTGTGGGGTAGTATATATTAAAGGAATTGTGATTATAATGTCTTAAGTTAGGGTTTTACTGCTGTGAACAGACACCATGACCAAGGCAAGTCTTCTAAAGGACAATATTTAATTGGGGCTGGCTTACAGGTTCAGGGGTTCAGTCCATTATCATCAAGGCAGGAACATGGCGGTGTCCAGGCAGGCATGATGGTAGGGAGAGCTGAGGGTTCTACACCTTGTTCCAAAGGCAAACAGGAGAAGGCTGGCTTTCAGTCAGCTAGGATGAGGGTCAATGATGCTCCAACATATAACAAGGACACATGCTCCACTATAATTAATAGCAGCCTTATTTATAATAGTCAGAAGTTGGAAAGAACCCAGCTGCTCTTCAACAGAGGAATGGATACAGAAAATGTGGTACATTTACACAATGGAGTACTACTCAGCTACCAAAAATAATTGACTACATGAAATTTGCAGACAAATGGATGGAAGTAGAAAATATCATCCTGAGTGAGGTAACCCAGTCACAAAAGAACACACATGGTATGCACTCACTGATAAAATGGATATTAGCCCAAAAGCTCAGAATACTAAAGATTCAATGCACAGACCATGTGAAGCTCAAGAAGGACAACCAAAGTGCAGATGCTTCAGTCTTTCTTAGAAGGGGGAACAAAATACTCAAGGGAGGAAATATGGAGACAAAGTGTGGAGCAGAGACAGCAGGAAAGGCCATCCAGAGCCTGCTCCACCTAGGGATCCTTTCATTATACAGACACAAAACCCAGACACTATTTTGGATGCCAAGAATTGTTTGCTGACAGGAGCCTGATATAGCTGTTTCCTGAGAGGCTCTACTAGAGCCTGACAAATACAGAGGTGGATGCTCGCAGCCAACCATTGGACTGAGCACAGGGTCCCCAATGGAGAAGTTAGAGAAAGGACTGAAGGAGCTGAAGGGTTTTACAACCCCACAGGAAGAACAACACTATCAACCAGCCAGACCCCACCCCCCAGAGCTCCGAGGGACTAAACCACCAACCAGAGTACACATGGCTCCAGCTGTATATGTAGCAGAGAATGGCCTTGTTGGACATCAATGGGAGGAGAGGCCCTTGGCCCTGTGAAGGTTTGATGCCCCAGTGTAGGGGAATGCCAGGGAGGGGAGGTGGGAGTGGGTGGGTGGGTGCTTATAGAAGCAGGGGGAATGGGGATGGGATAGCAGGTTTCCAGAGGGTAAACAGGGAAAGGGTATAACATTTGAAATTTAAATAAACAAAATATCCAATTAAAAAAATAAAGTGCACTCCCACAGTGACATACTTTCTCCATCAAGGCCACACCTCCAAATAGTGCCACTCCCTGAGCCAAGTATTATTCAAATCACCACAAGTGTATTATGAATTCTAGAGTATTTACTAAAAGATAAAGAACAAACAATAGACAAATTAAACCATAGTCATTGCGATGGGATATAAAATAATAAAATGGGAACCACAGATCAAAAAGATAATTAAAAACAAGGTGACAATTTGAATCTAAATACGATCCATTTTTTTTAAAATACCTCTCGTATTCAAAGAGACTGAAACTTTTGCTAGACCTCAAAGCTGAGCTGATAACACACTGTAAGGTCTCTTAAGACTGAAGGCTGATATTCTGCTTGGACTATTTGTTTAATCTGCTTTTAAGAGATCAATGTGACAGCCAACCTCACTTGCCTTGGATTTCTCATGAAATCAGCTTTTACAACCTACGGTAATTCATGAACTTCTTCATATCCCCAACCTGGAGAGTAATGCGTGTGTGTGTGTGTGTGTGTGTGTGTGTGTTATGGTCACCAGTCACAGAAAACATCAAACAGGTCGAAAGTGACCTTACACAACAACTATTCATAATAAATGTTGAAACATACAGATATTGCTTCATGATATGCTTACAGTTCTCAATGCTTTGGAATCAGTTGAGGGCAGTTGGAGTAAATAACTTGATTCCTTACAAAACTCTGCTAAAGATTTCTATAAAGTATTTCTCATCCCTTCCCCATGCCATACTTTCTGTAGTGTTCAAAATACAGAGCAAAGCCCTTTGTTAGAGACAGTCAGGCATCAGGCGGGCATAGAGACAAGAAAGACAGATACACCAGACAAGATATGGCAAGTGGGATAGTCAGATTCCCAGTCATGCATCAAAAGGACAAACAGACAGATAATAGGCAGACTACGACAAGCACAATGCACAAACTAAAGACAGAAGACACAAGGAGAGAAATGGAAAGTTAGTTAAAAGTAAGGCTCACTCTTGTTCAAATCCTTCCGAGAGGAAGTGGGTGTTTTCTCAGTGCAACAAAGGCTATCTATAATACATTTGAAGACATCTCCAAATATGCCAATAATCACATTAAATGTAAATGATATAAACATCCTAATAAAAATATAATGGTTGGGCTGGAAAGGTGGCCCAGAAGGTAAGAACACTGACTGCTTTTCTGAGGACTCGGATTGGTGGCTTACAACTGTCTGTAACTCCAGTTCCAGGGCACCTGATGCACTCTTTCGGCCTCAGCTGGCACCTGGCATGTAAATAGTGTACGGATATACATGCAGGCAAGAGACCCTTACTTATAAAGTAAAACTATAAACTTAACAAATAAAATAAAAATATGGTTAAATGGCTTAACATATAAAATTGAAATGTGTTCTGCCTATAAGGAAATGCCTTTAAAGTCATGGACTGGTTAAGATAAAAAATAGAAATATATATTCCATACAAATAATCAGAAAGAAAGAGGGGCTGGATCATAGCTCAGTGGATAAAACGCTTGCTTTGCAAGCATGAGAAATGGAGTTTGAATCCCTAGAACCGTGTACAAATCAGACAGGTGTGGTGGCTGCCTATAGTTCCAGCACTCAACAGGCAGAAATGGGATCCCTAGCCAGAATCAGCATGCTCTGAGGTCAGCAGGAGACGTTCCTTCAGTGAATAAGATGAGTAAAATTGAAGAAGACTCTGGATGTAACCTTCTGCGCATACCCATATGTGAACCCAGATGCCAACACATATACATATACCACATATACATTCCAAAAGAAGGAAAGTCATACTCTATGGTGAACTTGGATGGGTTACTTAACTGTTGAAACTTAATTTTCTCCCATTTGTTTACAATAAAGATAAGATGACCATCTTTTAAGGCTATTCAGTTTAATTAAGTTAATGTAAGTTTTGTTAGTCAGTTTCTATGAAGTATTAAGTGCCTGATAAATATGATGTTGAACTGTTATTGCAGTTTCTGGGATTGCTGTAGAAACTCCAGTCAAGATTCTTCTGAAGCAGAGTTCCAAATGCTCATTGTGTCCACAGCATTTCCAGTTTGGCCCGGGTTGGGTTTCCAGCTCACATGCAGAGGACATTTGTGTTTTGGTGTCTTGAAAATGAATGCCAGTTCAAATGTAGGTCACTTAGGTAGTTGGGGTTGGTGAGTTGCAAAGCCTTTGGCAAAGGCAACTGTGTTTATCTTTAAGCACAGCAGAGCGAGGACTGTCTGTCATCCGTGAGCCGGCTGGAGCTGGCTTCTTTTTGCCCCCAAGGAGAAGGCATGTGTGCCAGCCAACAGGGAGCTAGTGGCAGATGTGAGTGCAGAAAAGCAGGAAAGACACCTGGAAGCTACAGGGTGCGTTCTCTGTCAGTGGACAAACGAGGAAGGAACACACATTCTCCGGTTTCTGTCATGACATTTCGTAAAGATAATGTAACGCAGATGCTCGGGCTGAATAATTCAGGAGAAAACAAGAGCCATACAGTCTGAGGGTCCTGAACAGCAGCCAAGACCTCTGTGGAACCAGCTCTGTGCCACCTCCATCAACACAGTCTGCATTGCATCAGGATGTAAATCCTTGCTAAGAAGGCGAAAACATCGTAATTTAAGGGCTGGGAGCTGAACTCAAGTTCCACCGCTTCCAGCACCTGTTTCTAAACATTCTGCCTTTTGGCTCTAATCCTTTGTCTGTACATCACATCGCTCCCTCTCTTACTTTCCTCTCTGAATCTTTACCCACTGATGTCCCAGTCTCTCCCAAGACAACAGAGTGTCTTATCCTTACTTCGTCGAACACTAACACTCAGTTATTATAAATAATTGTTCCACAGACCACTGTTGTAATGTTCTACGGTCATTAGTGAGCAGGTGACACTTCCCTAAGTACATGCATGCCCTATCTCGCCATGTTAATTCCCACAAACACCTTGACAAGAAGATTCTATTTTTCCCAAGCAGGAGGAAACAGAGTTGAGATAGGTTAAGTGACTCTCCACAGGCCAGATGAATATTAAGTGGTAGAGTAAGAATCAAAAGCTGGGCAGTCTGCCCCCGGAGCGTGTACCTTTAACCTTTGTTACACTGTTCCATAAACTATGCAGCACTTGGGGAAATTATGCAAGGTGACTGATTGTATACTAATCAGTTAACAGCCTTGCACAGTAGTGGTCAACAGGTCGGGACTTCCTTCTCCCCCACCTCCCATCACTTCCGGCTGGGCTCCTGGCCACATCCCTTAACTCTCTGAGCCTTGTCACTTACCAGAATAATGACAGTGAGTAAATGACCATCTCATGGATGCCTGGAAGGATTAACTAAGTCAAGCCATGCAAATGACATGGGACATTGTCTGAGACATGCTAGGCACACAGAGAGAGTGAAGATTGGTGAATAGCTGGCAGCTGGTCATTTTAGTAACCAGTTTCTGGTTTTCACATTGTACATGAGAATCAACTATGCAGTTAATCTGGAGAAGGCTAAAGACACAGCTGCTGTGAATAAATTAAAGGGAAAGTCTGTTCTGAACAACAGTCAGTGATTGTACTTGAAAGAGTGTTATTTCTGGGGTATTTGGTGAAGCAGGGCAGTGAAGACTAGGAACAATTTTTCTCTTAGAAGTGGTGTAGTCGCTCCTACCTAGGATCGGGCATAGAATTTTGTAGTCAGGAGTTCTGAAATAAATGTCACTGAACTTACTGGAATTGTCAGGATCTGAGCTGAAATGTATGGTGGAGTCGAATCTAGAAGCTAGTATTTTTATCATTAAAATTATAAAGGGGGGAGAGTTGGGAGGATGGTTGCCAAGCATATATGAAGCCTTGGATTCAGTTCCTCCACAGGGGCTGCATAAGCTGAGCGTGGTGCTTCACATTTGTAATATCACCATTAAGGAAGTGATAATAAAAGGGTCAGAAGTTTAAGGTCACACTCGAGTACATAGTGAGTTCAAGGACAGTCTGAGCTAAATGCACGCACGTGTACGTGTATGTTTATAGATAGATAGATAGATGAGATAGATAGATAGATAGATAGATAGATAGATAGATAGATAGATAGATGATAGATAGAGGATGGATGTGTGTGTGGAATAAAAGGTCATAGTATTAACTAAATTTCACAACCAAGACCACTGATTGAGGAGGAAATAATTCTACCTCAACATTGCCAAGCAGTGGATACTTCAGCTGCTTGCAGATCACACCTATCATGGAGACACTTTATTAGTCAACAAATAAATAAACATTAATGACAATATTCCCTAAATAATATATTTTATAAGTGAATTTTATAAGTGGTAAAATATAAGGTAATTTCTTTTTTGTTCTCTCTCTCTCTCCCATATGTTATCAATGTATTCTGAAACATTAGTCAATAAGTTTATTAGTTTCAGTATTATTCTTTTTTTGAGGTTTCCTTTTTTTTCTTTTTTTAAAACTTTTTATTATATATTTCTTTACTTGCATTTCAAAGGTCATTCCCCTTCCAGGTTTTCTGTCCATAAGTCCACATTCTGTCCCCTCCCCCCATGCGGGTATTGTCCTATCCGTCCCCCTTATTGCCCTCCCCCATATTCTCCTCCACTGGGGGTCCAACCTTGGCAAGACCAAGGGCTTCCCCTTCCACTGGTGCCCCAACATGGCTATTCTCTGCTACATATGCAGTTGGAGCCCTGGGTCAGTCCATGTATAGTCTTTCGGTAGTGGTTTGGTTCCTGGAAGCTCTGGTTGGTTGGCATTGTTGTATTTATGGGGTTGCAAGCTCCTTCAACTCTTTCAATACTTTCTCTAATTCCCCCTAAGTGGGTCCTATTCTCGGTTTGGTGGTTTGCTGCCAGCATTGTCTTCTGTATTGGACATGCTCTGGATGTGTCTCTCAGGAGAGATCTATATCCAGTCCCTTTCCGCATGCACTTTTTAGCTTCATTAACCTTATCTAGTTTTGGTGGCTGTATATATATATGGGCCACGTGTGTGACAGGCCCTGAAAGGCCATTCTTTGAGTCACTGCTCTAAACTTTGCTTCCATATACCCTCCTATGAATATTTTCCCCCTTTTAAGAAGGAGTGGGAGCATCTGCATTTTGGTCATCCTTCGTCTTGAGCTTCCTGTGTTCTGTAGATTGCATCTTGGGTAATTTGAGCTTTTTGGCTAGTATCCACTTATCAATGAGTGCATACCAAGTGTGTTTTTCTGTGATTGAGTAACCTCATTCAGGATGATATTTTCTAGTTCATTCCATTTGCCTATGAATTTCATGAAGTCATTGTTTTTGACAGCTGAGTAGTACTCCATTGTGTAGATGTACCACATTTTCTGTATCCATTCCTCTGTTGAAGGGCACCTGGGTTCTTTCCAGCTTCTGGCTATTATAAATAAGGCAGCTATGAAAATAGTGGAGCATGTGTCTTTGTTGTATGTTGGAGCATCTTTTGGGTATATGGACAAGAGAGGTATAGCTGGGTCCTCAGGTAGTGGAATGTCCAATTTTCTGAGGAACCTCCAGACCGATTTCCAGAGTGGTTGTACGAGTTTGCAATCCCACCAACAATGGAGGAGTGTTCCTCTTTCTCCACATCCTCACCAGCATCTGCTGTCACCTGAGTTTTTTTATCTTAGCCATTCTGACTGCTGTGAGGTGGAATCTCAGGGTTGTTTTGATTTGCATTTCCCTGACGACTAAGGAGGTTGAACATTTCTTTAGGTGCTTTTTGGCCATTCGATAATTCTCAGCTGAGAACGCTTTGTTTAGCTCTGTACCCGATCTTTAATAGGGTGATTTGGCTCTCTGGAGTCTACCTTCTTGAGTTCTTTGTATATTTTGGATATTAGCCCTCTATCAGATGTAGGATTGGTAAAGATCTTTTCCCAATCTGATGGTTGCTGTTTTGTCCTAACCACAGTGTCTTTTGCTTTACAAAAGCTTTGCAGTTTTATGAGGTCCCATTTGTCGATTCTTGATCTTAGAGCATAAGACATTGGTGTTTTGTTCAGGAAATTTTTTCCAGTGCCCATGTGTTTGAGACTCTTCCCCACTTCTTCTTTTAGTTTGAGTGTATCTGGTTTGATGTGGAGATCCTTGATCCACTTGGACTTAAGGTTTGTACGTGGGGATAAGAATGGATCGATTTGCATTCTTCTACATGCTGACCTCCAGTTGAACCAGCACCATTTGTTGAAAATGCTATCATTCTTCCATTGGATGGTTTTGGTTCCTTTGTCAAAGATCAAGTGGCTATAGGTGTGTGGGTTCATTTCTGAGTCTCCAATTCTATTCCACTGATCTACCTGTCTGACTCTATACCAATACCATACAGTTTTTATGACTATTGCTCTGTAATACTGCTTGAAGTCAGGGATGGTGATTCCCCCAGAAGTTCTGTTATTGTTGAGTATAGTTTTCACTATCCTGGGTTTTTGTTATTCCAAATGAATTTGCAAATTGCTCTTTCTATCTCTATAAAGAATTGAGTAGGAATTTTGATGGGGATTGCACTGAATCTGTAGATTGCTTTTGGCAAAATGGCCATCTCTACTATATTAATCCTGCCAATCCATGAGCATGGAAGATCTTTCCATCTTCTGAGATTTTCCTCAATTTCTTTCTTCAGAGATTTGAAGTTCTTGTCATGCAGATCTTTCACTTGCTTGGTTAAAGTCACACCAAGGTATTTTATGTTATTTGGGACTGTTGTGAAGGGTGTCATTTCCTTAATTCCTTTCTTGGCCTCTTTATCCTTTGAGTAGAGGGAGACTACTGATTTATTTGAGTTAATTTTATATCCAGCCACTTTGCTGAAGGTGTTTATCAGGTTTAGTAGTTCTCTGGTGGAACTTTTGGGATCACTTAAATATACTATCATATCATCTGCAAATAGTGATATTTTGATTTCTTCCCTTCCAATTTGTATCCCTTTGACCTCCTTTCACTGTCTGATTGCTCTGGCTGGAACTTCGAGTACTATATTGAATAAGTAGGGAGAGAGTGGGCAGCCTTTTCTAGTCCCTGATTTTAGTGAGATTGCTTCAAGTTTCTCTCCATTTAGTTTGATGTTGGCTACTGGTCTGATGTATATCGCTTTTACTATGTTTAGATATGAGCCTTGAATTCCTGATCTTTCCAGGACTTTTATCATGAAGGGGTTTTGAGTTTTGTCAAATGCTTTCTCAGCATCTAATGAAATAACCATATGGTTCTTATCTTTGAGTTTGTTTATAGAGTGGATTACATTGAAGGATTTTCATATATCAAACCATCCCTGCATCCCTGAGATGAAGCCTACTTGATATTGATGGATGATCATTTTGATGTGTTCTTGCATTCAGTTTGCAAGAATTTTATTGAGTATTTTTGTGTCAATATTCATAAGGGAAATTGGTCTGAAGTTCTCTTTCTTTGTTGGGTCTTTGTGTGGTTTTGGTATAAGAGTAATTGTGGCTTCATAGAAGGAATTTGGTAGTGCTCCGACTGTTTCAATTTTGTGGAATAGTTTGGATAGTATTGGTATGAGGTCTTCTATGAAGGTCTGATAGAATTCTGCACTGAACCTATCTGGACCTGGCCTCTTTTTGGTAGACTTTTAGTAACTGCTTTTATTTCTTTAGGAGTTATGAGGTTGTTTAGATGATTTATTTGTTCCTGATTTAACTTTGGTGCCTGGTATCTGTCTAGAAAATTGTTCATTTCCTCCAGATTTCCAGTTTTGTTGAATATAGGCTTTTGTAGTAGGATCTGATGATTTTTTTTAATTTCTTCAGATTCTGTAGTTATGTCTCCCTTTTCCTTTCTGATTTTCTTAATTTGGATACACTCTTTGTGACCTCTGGTTAGTTTGGCTAAGGGTTTATCTATCTTGTTGATATTCTCAAAGAACCATCTTTTGGTTCTGTTGATTCTTTCTATAGTCCTTTTTGTTTCTACTTGGTTGATTTCAGCTCTGAGTTTGATTATTTCCTGCCTTCTACTCCTCCTGGGTGTATTTGCTTCTTTTTGTTCTAGAGCTTTAAGGTGTGCTGTCAAGCTGCTGACATATGCTCTCTCCTGTTTCTTTCTGCAGGCACTCAGAGTGAGTTTTCCTCTCAGTACCGCTTTCATTGTGTCCCATAAGTTTGGGAATGTTGTATCTTCATTTTCATTAAATTCTAAGAAGTCTTTAATTTCTTTATTTCTTCCTTGACCAAGTTGTCATTGAGTAGAGCATTGTTCAACTTCCATGTATATGTGGGCTTTCTGACATTATTGTTGTTATTGAAGACCAGGCTTAGTGCATGGTGATCTCACAGGATGCATGGGATTATTTCTATCTTCCTGTATCTGTTGAGGCCTGTTTTGTGACTGATTATATGATCAATTTTGGAGAAGGTTCTATGAGGTGCTGAGAAGAAGGTATATCCTTTTGTTTTAGGATGGAATGTTCTGTAAGTATCTGTTAAATCCATTTGGTTCATAACTTCTGTTGGTTTCTCTATGTCTCTGTTTAATTTCTGTTTCCATGATCTGTCCAGTGATGAGAGTGGGGTGTTCAAATCTCCCACTATTATCGTGTGAGGTGCAATGTGTGTTTTGATCTTTAGTAAGGTTTCTTTTATGAATGTAGGTGCCCTTACATTTGGAGCATAGATATTTAGGATTGAGAGTTCATCTTGGTGGATGTTTCCTTTGATGAATATGAAGTGTCCTCCCTTATCTTTTTTAATGACTCTTGTTTGAAAGTCAATTTTATTTGATATTAGAATGGCAACTCCAGCTTGTTTCTTTGGGCCATTTGCTTGGAAAATTGTTTTCCAGCCATTTACTCTGAGGTAGTGTCTGTCTTTGTCTCTGAGGCGTGTTTCCTGAAGGCAGCAAAATGCTGGGTCCTCTTTATGTATTCAGTCTATTAGTCTATGTCTTTTTATTGGGGAATTGAGTCCATTGATGTTGAGAGATATTAAGGAATAGTGATTGTCATTTCCTGTTATTTTTGTTGTTGGAGGTGGAATTATGTTTGTTTGTCTCTCTTTTGGTTTCATTGCAAGGAAATTATATTCTTTCTTTCTGTATAGTGTAGTTTCTCTCTTTGTGTTGGAGCTTTCCATCTATTATCATTTGTAGTGCTAGATTTGTAGAAAGATATTGTGTAAATTTGGTTTTGTCATGGAATATCTTGGTTTCTCCATCTATGTTAATTGAAAGTTTTGCTGGATACAGTAACTTGGGCTGGCATTTGTGTTCTCTTAGGGTCTGTATGACATCTGTCCAGGATCTTCTGGCTTTCATAGTCTCTGGCGAGAAGTCTGGTGTGATTCTGATAGGTCTGCCTTTATATGTCACTTGACCTTTTTCAACTTACTGCTTTTAATATTCTTTCTTTGTTTTGGGCATTTGGTGTTTTAACTATTATGAGATGGGATGAATTTCTCTCCTGGTCCAATCTATTTGAAGTTCTGTAGGCTTCTTGTATGTTGATGGGCATCTCTTTAGGTTAGGGAAGTTTTCTTCTATAATTTTTTTGAATATATTTACTGGACCCTTAAGTTGGGAGTCTTCACTTTCTTCTATACCTATCTATTATCCTTAAGTTTGATCTTTTCATTGTGTCCTGGATTTCCTGTATGTTTTGGGCTAGGAGCTTTTTGAGTTTTGCATTATCTTTGACAGTTGTGTCGATGTTTTCTCTGGTATCTTCTGCCCCTGAGATTCTCTCTTCTATCTCTTGTATTCTGTTGGTGATGCTTGTGTCTACACCTTTGGCTTTCTATATCTAAGGTTGTCTCCCTTTGTGCTTTCTTTATTGTTTCTATTTCCATTTTCACTTCCTCCACCTGTTTGGTTGTGTTTTCCTCTAATTCTTTCAGTGATTTTTGTGTTTCCTCTCTAAGGGCTTCTACTTCTTTACTTGTCCTTTTCAATACTTCTTTGGTTAATCTATTTTAGTTGTAAAGCCTGTAGTGTGGCAATAAGGTACGGAGGTCTACCCCAACACACTTGCCAATGTCCCTTTAGTTTAGCTCATGAGTTCACATTTCATTGAACCTTTATTATTCTGTGAATGTTTATCTTACCCACCCAATCCAAATGTTTTAAGTAGTAAAAGTTACGTTGTTCTTGTATCTCCATCAGGACTAGCAGAATACCACTTTCACATCAAGTACGTCCTCTGCAAATACTTCCTAAATGAGTAATTATCTTTATGCACCCCTGCATGAATTCACAGATTCCTCTCTTAAGAGCAGAAACTCCTCTCTCAAGATAAAATTAAAGATGGCAAATGACATTTTTCAGTGTCATTATATGGTGGCTCATTTCATGAAATGTTATGTGAGCCCTCATTTACCCTAGTTTCTAGTTCTTCAGCAAAGCAATTCATTGTATATATGTCCTTTAACATTAACGGAGGGCTAGGGAGATAGACAGTGGGCAAAACACTGGCCAGCAGGCGTGAGGACCAGAATGCACATAAAGCAGACAGACACAACAACTGCCTATAACCCAGCACACAGAGGCAGAGGCAGAGGACCCTCAGCTGATATAGATCAGCTATATTCGCTGAGGTCTAGGTGCAGCATGAGACCCTGTGTCAATAAATAAAGGGAGGAGCTTCAAGCCTCCGCAGCTGTTCATCCACACTCTCACATGCAAAACACACATACACATGCATTTATATCATATGTATATTCCCGTTTGAAATGTTTTAAAGGGGGAGTTGATATTTAAGACTTATCTAGGCACTGTGGCATCTGACAATCCCCCTACCTGCTTTATTTAGCTCTACTCTTAAAACAGTGGTATAGGCTGTGGAGTGGTCCTGTCATTATATCCACTTTTGAGATGGATAAACACATTTAGAGAGGTTACATAGTCGTCCTAAGACACTGACCTATGGAGATGATGAGAGAAAGTATACAGATTCCAGGTATGGTTGATCACGTGAATAACCTATCTTCCTCAGAGGCAATCTAAGCCTCGTCTGTACCTAGGGATCCAGCCGGGGGAGATAAAATGATCTGTCTGTTTTTTCAAAGCAAACACTAATGGACAAACACAGGACAAAATGCATGTTCATCCAGCTCTCTCCTGGCTCTCAAGAGTGCCTTTGTTCTGCCCCTGATGTCCACAACCCTCTCGGCAGTAGTAGGGATTTAACTGTGATCTCTGATTTTACTCTGGCAGAATACACTGGTCGTAAGGACACAGTGCTGGCTTTGGTGAACACTGCTTTGATAAAGGCTCTGAGAGAAAGCAATCCTTCTGGGGACATCCTGAAGTTACATTCCCAGAGGGCTCCTGCTTATGGAGTACCAGTTGCTGGTCCTGTCATAAAAGTCCCCGAGGTCCCCACAGATGTCTTGAGGCATGAGTGAGAGCCAAGCCTGCTCCCACACGTGCTGTGCCAGATGCCACTCACTTTGGAGTCCACATCTGGTGCTGTCAGTGTACTTAGCCATTGCTGGATGGCAAAGGGAGCTAATATGCTGGTCCCTCTCCTCCCAAGCTTGTTAAAAAACAGAAAGTGTTTGTGCTAGCATTTAAATTTGTTCTTTGTTTTGTCTTCCTCTCTATTGAAATGGCCTTAGTGTAGCTGAACATTTTGTGTAATGATCTAACGCCTCTACTCTCCATCTCAACATAAACTCTAGGATGATGGTGTTACAATCATACTCACTCCTGCTGTGCAATACTTGAATCAATCGGGGTTTTACTTAGAAGACTGGTTGTGTGTTGTATACGTATGTTGAGCTGCCTTGTGGATCTCACAAAGATGTAATTTGGACTTTCATGTATCCATTTAAAATGAGTGTAGAAAAGAAACGAGGTGTGAGGGTGACCAAGAAAAGAGCACAAGACTGTAGATTAATGTCCTGCAGCCAGGAAATACTGCCCTGCTGTACTCAGCCATCGCGTACAGTCATCGCTGATGCGAGGGATGCTGCTCAGATCTGGATTTGGAGGCGGTCTGACGACACAGAAAAGTGGGAACTCCAGGTGTGGAATTTGAATAGTAAATTAGCCCTGCATTGTCTGGGAAAGGAGAATGAACCAGGTGAATTCCAGATAGAAGCAACAGGAATTTCAACCAAAAAAATAAAAAAATCTTCAAGAAATTAGGAATGGCCAAGTATTTATATAGCCCACTAACACAGAGCTTACACCAAGTCCTATGTAGTCATCTTGTCGGACTAGATATGTTATGTGGGTTTGGGGAGGGTAACTTGAATCGGTTGAGAAGTGTGAGGGGGGAGGCTGCACATTCAGTCTGACCAGGCAGGGTTGTGCAAGGAATTGCTGGCATTTTCAGACAGTTTTAACAAGTCACTGGGAGAAGTAGCCTTGTTCACATTCTCATGCAAACTCTACGTCAATTGCATTCTTATTGATGCAGGAAATAGAGATTTGAGAGCCATTTGCAAGAACGTTTCAGAATCGGATGCAAGTGGGCTGTCAATGACAGAGTGAGCTCTGCTTGGGAATGAAGTTGTGATCAATGGTTTGCATCCTTCCTTAGTGCTATTAGTAAGGGCAGGCTTGGGATAAAATGATGAGAGGAATAAGATGAAAAACAGTGACAAATAAACAAGTTATCTAGAGTCCATCGAAACAGCTCCTGGGTAAAGGTGATTTGAGTGTCACCACTGCAACCTGTACAAAATTGAAAGGTGAGAACTGAGGCTACAGAGTTATACTCTGACATCCACATGTGCAGTAGCCTGCTCCCCCCTCTGTGTGTGTGTGTGTGTGTGTGTGTGTGTGTGTGTGTGTTTGTATCCATGCACAATTGAACAATGATAATATTTTAATTTATATAGAAAATACAATAAAATCCCCTCCACTCAATTTTTTTTATGGATTTCCTTCCCGAGATGAAGCTACAGGTTTTTATTCACACATAGTCAAATAATGATTGATATGTTTGAGATCTTTCTATTGAGAACTTTAATTTCTAGAAGAAAACTGGGAGAATTCCCTGCTAAAAGTCTAGAGTGTCTTTCCCTTTTTCGCACTTATTTTTGGTAGAAAATTGAAAGCAAAATGTAGAAATCTGGTTCTGACCTTTTATTCTGGTTAATGAGATATTTTAGCCCAAATATGTTGGCAAAAGAATTCTACGCTTTGATTGCACAGTGCTTAGGTGTTAGCATATGACATCGTCATGACATTTAATGCTTCACGCCTTGCATATTAATAGAGGTGGGGAGTAGAAGGGAGATGTCCTGAGGGCAAAATGAGTCTTCTCCTCTCTTCAAGAATTCATCGCTTTCCTGGTTTCAGCTCTGAGGGATTAATGAAGCCCAAACAGCTGTAGGCAGGCATCTCTTGCAGCCCAGCAATTCTGAGAAAGTCCAAGTAGTAGCTTCCACAGAGTTCACATGCTTAGAGCTCATATTTTGGGTTGTTTCAAGAAAAATTTAAAGGTGAACTCCTTCCCCTTTGTGTGTGTGTGTGCCTGTGTGTGTGTGTTGCCATAACAACTAGAACCAGCTTATTGTTTATAATTAAACAGAATTGCATGAGTGGCCACACCAGTGAAAGAAATGTTTATAACCGTACCTTGCAAAAAAAATTTTTTAATTATCTATTTATTTCCAACTCCTTCCTCAACTGAACACGCTGCTTATAGGCAGCGTGATTTTTATAGTAATATGTGAGCTGATAATGAGTTATGTCTTGGAAAGCATTAGGGCTACAGTTAGCTAGGGTTGATAGGAGAAAATGTGTGGAGAGAGCAGCCGGAAATGAACCTGATAGAAACCAAGCGTGTGGCTTGGCATTATCAATGGCCCTTTGCACCCACGTGGATCTCCCTCCTTTGGGTGTGTGGATTTGCCCCCATCAGATGCTCAGCACCTCAGGTTTGCATCAAAGCTGCTGTACGAGGGGAATGCTGAAGACGAAGATGAGACAGCCCAGGACTAGAACTCTTCCCCATCCCACTCATTCATCTGCAGACAATCAGTACCCAAGACTTTGTTAAAACAGTTGTGTTACTAGGGTTTGTCTGAAATCCTAATTATACTATTAGAAGACAACTGTTCTCAAAGTGCCAGAGCCACCAAAACACCTGGCCTGTTTGTCCTCTAACCTCACCCCATGCCAGCACATTCCTCTCCCAGGGTTGCTATAACAGAATAAATAGCCCACTCACAGAGTGAACACTGAGCATGCGCACCCTGCAGATGGCAGCACCTGCCATGCAGCAAGGCTCTGGGCCCCATCTCTAAGGAGAGTACCTGGTGCCCTCAGTCTTTTCTCAATTTCAGCACCTGATGCAAAAGGGTCTTCAAACCTTTGGCAAGGTAACAAAGTGAATTGTTATAACAATTAAAAGCCACACATACACCCCAATATTAGCCAATTTTTTCTTTGGGGAGTGGGACTATATACCATCAAAGAGGAATACAATTCATTTCTCCAAGAAGGGGGTCATTGTCAAGTTTTTATAATTAAAATCTTCTTTCTATACTTGTCTCTCTCTCTCTCTCTCTCTCTCTCTCTCTCTCTCTCTCTCTCTCTCTCCCCTCTTAAACACTCACACATGCACACACACACAGAGAGAGAGAGAGAGAGAGAGAGAGAGAGAGAGAGAGAGAGAGAGAGAGAGAACTAAACACATACATTTGGATATAAAGAAATTCACCTTCAAGTCTCAGGTGGTGTAGACAAGCACGCTGACTTGCTTCAGTCAGAGGGGCTGGGATTGGGTCCTAGAGGCTGAAGTGGGGCTAGGTGGGTGTTCTGCCCCATAACTATGCTTCTTACAGGAAAAAGAAGGAATGGGTTTCCCATGTGCCCAGGAGAGGCAATGTGCCACAATGTACACACCAAATTGTGTATTGGTGGATACTTACAGAAAAGAGTGTGCCTTGTAGAGATACCACAAAGGGATAAAATTTGCTCACTTTGAGTCATCCTCAGAGTTGGACAATATGGTGGTTTGGATGAGAATGCCCCCCATAAGCTCATAAATTGGAGTGTTTGGTTCCTAAGTGGTGGACTGTTTAGGAAGAACTAGGAGGTATGGTTCTGTAGAAGGAGGTGTGGCCCCAGGAGTAAGCTCTGAGGTTTCCAAAACCATTGCCAGGACCAATCCTGTGCTCTTTCTGCCTCACGCTTAAGGATCAGGTATGAGCTCTCAGCTACTGTTCCAGTGCCATGACTTCCTGCATACCGCCATGATGGCCATGGATTCATCCTCTGAAACAGTAAGCAAGCCCTACCCCTGATTAAATGCTTTCTTTTGTAAGTTGCCTTGGTCATAGGTATAGAGTCTCTTCACAGCAACAGAACAAAACTAAGACAGAAAGTGGCCTCCATGGTGGGCAGAGACCAGAGACATTTCTCTACGTTTTTGTCAACGCTTGAGATAACAGAAAGACAAAGGGCCCTCAAGACCTGACTAAAGTTCAGAGCCAAATTTAATTAACAGTAAAGGTGTCTGTATTTGCACAAAACTCTGTGATATAAATTGACAGCTGTCACAGTAGTGGCTAGCATGTGGGTGAACAGTCAGTTATTTGCCGTTGTATGTCATAGAAGCTGGTTTTGAGTGCAGGTGATTTATTTGAGAAGGGAATCAGAAAACTCTACCTACTGGCTGACTAAGCAATGATTCAGAAAATAGGATACAGCTAATAAATTGTAATTTTAAAACCAGGAATGACTGTGAGTATTGGAAAATAATCCTACCAGGGACTGCCATGGTCTCTAGCCCCAGAATCCATTGACTGGGGAGAGGAGCTTGAGCCTTTGAGCAACAGTTTACAGCCCACATTATTCAGGGCTGCTTCCAAGAGCCATTAATTTTCTGGGTTCCCATCTGCTTCAACTCAGAAGCAGTGACTGTAGACCTGTGAGACAGCCCTGGGGCCAATACAACTTCAGGTACACTCAGTAGAACCCAGAGAGGATCAGCACGCAGCTGGATTTTCTCAGAGGTACAGCTTCTTAACATCTTCAAATGTGTTTTATAAACAGTCCTGGGCTTTAGAAGTGCCAGAAATGGCATTGGCTTTGTAACTCTAGAAGCCAAGAGACAGTAAGTGATATGTCTCAGTTTCCCCTTATGATCGGTATGTTTGTATTAGCTATAGAGGTTCTAGTTTACTGCCTAACATCGTTTAGGCCAAATTATAGAGGTGCTTGCTGCCCCTTAGCTGTAGGTATAGGTTAAAAGATTCCAAGCAAAAATGTGCATGACACATCCTCTAAGTCGGCACCAGTGGGTGTCACATCTTCCTGCTCTAATGTCTCAGCCGTTCCCACCATGCTGCAGTGAGTGTAAGCCATTCCCCATCCATGGCTCACTTCTGCCTAGTTCTTTGGCTTCACTGTGGTCCCTCTCCTTAGAACAGAGATCTACATTTTGCCCACATCGGTTATTTCTCTCCTGCCACTTTCCTGGGGCCCATCAAACGCTGTTTTCTCTGTAAGCTCTTCCTCACACCACATTACAAAATTGCCACTTTGCCTTCTGTCCCTCTAAGGGTGCCAACACCTTTACACCAGAAATGGCACGCCAGTTTGCTCATTGGCTTCTGTGGCTGCCTTCTACTCTTGTAAGTTATAGTGAGACTAGCATACAGCCTTACATCATTTAGCTGTTCGGAGGTACTAAACATTGATTTCTAGTTCTTCTCTTTCTGTCTCTGTTTCTCTATGTGTTCCTCTGTGGTGACTATTTATCTCTCTGTCTTTGCCACCCCTGCCCCCACCTCTCTGGCGAAGTTTCACTCTGTGGCCTGAGCTAGCCTCAAATTTGCTGTAGTACAGGGTAACCTTGTACTCATGATGATCCTCCTGGCTCAGCATCCTTCATGCTGGGATTATAAACAAGCTCCACTGCACCTCGTGACACAGTTGGCTTCCTGGGCGCCCCTTATGACCATGAGGAATCAGCTTGAAGTCTCTTCCCCACAGTGTCATCCTTCTCTCTTAGGACTGGTCAGGCAGTACTCAGAGTACCTGAAATTGCTTTGTTTTTAGAGTGAGAAGGAGCTATACTGTGATTATCTGAAGTGCCCTCTAATGATTTCTTAGTAAAAGTGTGGTTCCCACAGAGGCATAACTGGTAGGGTGTGGTCTTTAGGAGATGGGGCATAGAGGTCTTCAGATGACCATGGCCATAGTCTCGAAAGACACTGAGAGCCCAGCCCTGACTCAGTTCATATTACTTCCCAGTCATAAGATGAGCAGTTTTTCCCTGTCACAGGCTCCCATCATGGTAAGCTACCAAAACATTGTGGGGTCAAACCTCTAAAACCATGAACCCAAATCAACCCTTTACAGATGGATCCTCTTTGGAACTGGCTGCTGGGATGCTGACCAGTGTGGAAAGCCAGCACAAATTAGCTTTTCAACCTGCCACCTGGTGATTATGCACACCATTACTCTCGTTTCATTGACTGAAAGCAATCCTCGACTATGGCCAGGATATCTGCTTGTCGTCTTAATAATTACTTTCATAACTTCACCCTATAGATGCTTAATAAATGCTCAGTCAAGAGGCGTGATATGTCTATATACGTGTCTTGAGTCCGATTGAGTTATAAACACTCTTTCTGAGCTTCCACTTCTTGCTTCCCTGAATCTGTTTACCATCAAGGTCCTGTGGCGTCATCTACTCTGCATCACATGCTGGACTTTGAGTTCAAACATTGGTCATCACAGTAATGCTTGTGGACTGTACACTATCATTTAGTCCTGGTCTATTCCTGTTGCATAATTAAGGTCTAGAAACATTACTGCTTATTTTATGATATATAGTGGGGAAATGAGAGAATCAAATCAAAACCCAGGTCTGTCAGACCCTAAACCCTGTGTGGGACTCTCAAGGAAGGCATGCACTATGCTCCTAGGAGTTTCTTTTCAGGCCTTTTAATAGCTCTGGTAAGAATAGCTCTGGGAGAATTTTCTAGAAAGGCTAGTTAACTGTCCCCATCCACAGACAAAGATGAAAACGACCCACTTTAGTACAGGGACTATAAGGAGCCCTTCCAAGCACGTATCATTCAAAAGTTCCTCTAACACATTTTGCACTTTTCCTAGCTCTTGACATTGTTTTCAAACACAAAACCTGAGGTTTTGTTCTCAATCGTCCTCTGGATCTTCACAGAGATCTAAAGTTCTGTCTGTGAAATTATAAACGGTTGTCCTCCTTAGCCCCCACCACTCACACTTCTTCTGAAGCTTCGGTGATTGAGATTGCTTCAGGCCTGTAGGAGACCCAAATTTGGGTTGTACAAGGGTCAGACTGATCATGTCCCTCCAATGTAATGACTACCCTGCCCCCTAGTGGAGGGAATGTATGTCGCTGTCCTTGGTGCTAAACATCAGTCAGCCAAGAGTCTCAGACCTTTCTCTTTATCTAAGGATCTTCCAGGAGAATGCTGGGTAAATGCCTGCAATCACTCCTCTGGCCTGTATCCTAATAGCAGAAGAATTTATTTCATGTAATTTTTACAGTTATGTACTTCCTTACATTCATTATTTTTCAAAGTTGAAAGCACATGTTCTTTCTACAGATCTTCTCATAGTCTCTTATATCTTATGCCTGTAGATTATTGCAATTCTTCCAGTAAACATTAGAAATAAATATACTAGGAAGGTGTTGGAGAGATCTCAGTGGTTAGGAGCACTGGCTGCCTTCTCAGAGAATTCAGGTAACTCCCAGCGGCCACTGAATGGCCCATTTGTAACTCCCGTCCTAGGGGATGAAATGATTTCTGTAAGCATTGCACACACTTTGTTCACAAATGTACATACAGAGAAAACACCCATACACACAAGGGAAGCTAATATAACTATAGTATAATATGCATTATATGCTAATATATGTATTAAATTAAGTAGAGTAACCATAAAGTAGTAGCTAAAAAAATACAAAGTTTGGAATACTTTGACCCTGTTGAGAAGAGCTTTCTTGTGTAGATGTTGAGCGACACTGGAAAACTTACCTAAGTTCTCTGAATCCCAACTCTCTCACCATTAAAATAGAAAAACAAGAGTGTGGAACTCAGATGGTCACAAGGGAATGAAATGGAACCACACTTGTAAAGAGTTCAGCACAGAGCTTGGCCCCAGTGACCCTATGACACGTGAATTTGTCGCTGCTGTCCAGGTCTTAGTTCTTCTTTGTTTTATGTTTTTGTTTTCTTTTATTTTGTTTTGTCTTACATAACATGGGACAGATTTTTATATGGAACCTGTGAGAAGTTTACTTATTCTAATTAATATTTTGAGGGAGAAAAGCCATGGATGTATTAAGCGTATACTTCCCATTTCTCACTATTGAATGCAGAACCATACAATTTCAGCGTTTTCTCCCGAGAGAGGCCAATTTCATGTATGCTCTTGTTCACTAAAAAGAGTTGGGGGCTGGGGAGGGAGTCTAGCAGAAGCCTCTGCTTCCTGCAAGGCTGCAGCCGCTCTTCACTGTGAGTCTTGGTGCTTTGTAAAAGGGCTCAGTTATAGGACATTTTCTCTCCGAAAGTTTAAAAAGGAAAAGGTTCTGCCTTCTTCTGTCCCCAAAAAAGTAAATGAATATTATGTAACTCGGTACGGCTTTTCTCTCTACCTTAGTCGCTGGAGACACACAGTAAAACCCAGTTCTTGACAGCATTAATGAGTTCAGCTGAGGGCTGCCGAGCCTGTACCCCAGCCACCCCCGCCAAGTTCATCTTTGTCTGATTTTCACCACTGTCGCTGGCTGATTTAATTTTCTTATCTTTCCATCCACAGCCCAGCAAAACCTCATTTCTTTATATATGTTTACAAACAACCAGTCTGTTTTGCACCAAATTTTGCTAGCTCCTATAAAAAACAATCCAATACAGATGGAGTTCATATTCTAGGTGTGTAAGTAGACCTTAACACTATATGAACTTTACTCCATGTAACAAGTTACACTGGGAGAACTATGATTGGAAAACAAGCAGTTAATCTTCATATTGCTGGGGCTGAAATAAACAGGACTAGGAAATTAGGTTAACGTGATCCACTTGGCATTTCTCAAGTAGGACATAGCTGTGGGAGGACCAGAAGAGATGCGGGGTGGTGAGGTTACAATGCTCCAGCCCGAGTGCACTCCTAGCTCCCGTTAAGTGTGTGATGTGAGCAAGTTGTGTGATTTCATTGTTGAGCCTTTTCTTTCTTCTTTGTCTGTGAAATAGGACGGATATGAGCACTAAATGGAATGACCTTGGGGCAGAGTGAGAATGGAGGAAGTGCATACAACGGTACACATGATATTAAGAACCACCATTGCTGCTATATTTCTGCTGGAATCTTCCCTCAGCCACCCTGCGTGAAACTTCATGGCAACCAGACAAGCACCCATCACCTGCCTCATCTGTTGTTTTCTCTATAAAATATGATATAAAATACTATATAATATAAATATAAAATAAAGTATATAATATAGAGTAAATATATTATAAAATATTATGTAATACAAATATAAAATACATTATATAATATAAAATATAATATAGAATGAATATAATATAAAATATGTAGTCCCAGCACACATGGTATGTATTTTACTCACTTGTTTATTATCTATTCTTCCTACCTCAGTGTAAAACGTAGACAGAGGTGGACGGCTTGCTCACTTGCTGTTTCCTTCTGTACTGAGTATCTGCTGCACTTTCATGGCAGATTTAAAGTACCTAGTAAATATCTAAAGAGTGAATGAATGTCTAATCATAGGTGACTGTCTACTGGTATTCGATGGGAAATGGAATGTATTAGATAAAATGATTACAGATTGGGGGTAGGAGAGTATCACTCAATGGTACATCATCCCTAGCATGTGCAAGGCCCTGGGTTCAATCCCTAGCACAGAATAAAAAGATGAAAGGTTAAATAACTACCTAAACCCTAGATAATTTGTTATTGACCCATCATCAACACAAGTGAACTTCTTTGTCAAAACTGTAATTACATATGGAGAGTCTTGGGGATTTTTAGATCTTCCTTTATTAACATTTAATTAAAATATAATTATATCACATCCCCCTTTTCCTTTCCTGCCTTCAACCCCTGAATGTTCTCCCAACCTCTCCCTGGCCCCCAACTCCCTCTCAAGTTAATGGCCTATTTTTCTATGATTAGTATTATTACTATGTATAAATGTATAAATATGTAAATAGAACTTACTGAGTCTGTTTAGTGTGTGTGTATGATTTTAGAGCAACCAGTTCATGAATAACCAATAAGGGGGCTCATCCCTGGAAGAGACTAATTCTCCCTCTATCTGTGGTCATTAGCTGATTGGAGCTCTTTGTATAGGGGTGGACCCTGTGAGATTTCCCCCTTCTGGGTTAATATGTTATAGACATTATCATTGTTCAGGTCTTATGAAAGCAGACATATCATTGAACTATCCTGGGTGAAACTTTTCTGTCATTTCTAGGATGCACAGTCTCACAGCAGCTTTCCTCTTAGGTGCAGGAGTTGTGTTATAGATGAATCCACTGGGACTGGGCCCTCCACAGTCAGGTGAACTCAACATGCAAACCAATTGTGTCTTTCTGCAGTGGCCTTCACTTGCTGCAGAGAGAGAAGCTTCTCTGGTGTGGGGTGGGAGCTACACTTCTCTTTGTGTATGAGGATAAGTGTTTAGAATAGTTAGGAATCATTCTGGTTTAGTAAAGTGGTAGTTGTAGGTTTTTCCTCTAGACTCCATGATCGCATTCCCCTTGAGGAGTTTGCTAGGTTTCCAGTACCAGACAAGATTTCCCTCTGTTGAGTAGGCTTGTTAAGCCCAATTATCTAGCTGTTGGTAACTATTTCAGATATCAGGGTGCTTATAGACAGGCGATGGAGAGTATCACTCAATGGTATATCACATCCCTAGCATGAGCAAGGCCCTGCGTTCAATCCCTAGCACAGAAAAAGAAAAGATAAAAGGTTGAATAACTACCTAAGCCCTAGGTAATCTGTTATTGACCTATTATCACTATTTCAGATCCACCCCCTTTAAAAAAAAATAGTAAAATATTTATCTAGTGTAGCCAAGAGAAGTTCTATGCACACTACCAGTCAGTGCTGTTTTCTGTTATTAGAGAGGGTGGAGCCCAAGAGCATTTGAGAAGTTGGTCCTTGCATCTTGTAATACCTCATTGAAGGTAAAACCCACCTCTTCCTTTTCTCATCTAACTCCTTCTGGATTCTTGTAAATAAATCCTCTTTGGCCCCTCCCAGAAGAAAACTATGCCTTCTATCAGAGTTGCTATTATTCCCCATATTTTTACTTTCAGGGTTCATACTGCATTCCTGAACTTTCTGCACATAGTATTAAGGTGAGTGGGCATCTGGCCTTGAATCCCAGTTGCTTGCTGGTAGTCAAATTTTTTCTCTCTGTTAGCCCATGTATTTATCTGTGTGGGGGCTGGGAACCGTTGTATAAGCTTTGTGACAATGACATGCAAGAGACCACAAAAATGCCAAGACATTAAGAGATGCTCAGTAAATAGTAGTAATTATCACTCATCCCTAATTTGACATAATCATTTTTGAGGCCTTGGGGTTTTTAGTTTGCCCACTAGCAAAACTGACAAAAATATGTCTTTGATGTGTTTCACTGATGACACTTTTCAACTTATTAAGGCTGTTTCTCCATCCCCTGCCTCTCCTCAAAAGAAAATAACAGGGGCTGGAGAGATGGCTCAGTGTTCTGAAGCCCGACTGTTCCCCCAGAGACACGAGTTCCAGTCCTAGCATGGAAATGGTCGGGCTCACAGCCATGTATGTCTATCTTGTGCCGGTCTCGTGACATATGCAGTCAAAACACCAATATACATAAAATAAATAAAAACTTAAAAAGAAAAAATGAAGCTCACCTCGCAGTTATTCCTACTCATGAAGCTGGGTTTGGGGGGGTTGTTTTAAGCCTAAATTATGAGCTAGCATTTCCAGAATTCTGTTTCAGCCTAGCTCAGCAGTGAGTAAATACATAAAGCAAATGTTTCCCCCTCCCCATTTTACCTGAGTCAACCTGAGATGACATTTCTGTCTCACAAAGCTCGACTGATCTCCTTCCAGTGCTGTCTGTGACATGTTTGAGGTAGTTCAAAGGGTGAAGGCATCAGGAGCTAGAATGGTACTACGTCTCTGAGGCTCCCTAAATGCATCCTTATGAGATGTTGCAAGTGGGTACGAAACCTAGGAGGCCCCGTTTCTGCAGAACAAGGCTTGGATGGTTCCCCTTATACAGAGGATGAGAATGGACGGGTCCTTTGCATTTGGAAGTCACAAGCTGCCAACAAAGCCCATGCCATTTGCTGTAAATTTTCATACCTATCAGCTTTGAACATCATAGTGGCAGCTATGTGTCTGAGAGACCCGATGACCTTGTCTTGAACCCACAAGTCCCACTGACTGAAAACCCACTCTCTCATAAACCAGTCCTGTAACTGCGAATAAATAGTACATTTTGTGTTTTTTTAAATGTGTTTATTTTTATGTGTGGGTATGAACAGTGGATGCGAAAATAGGTGCCAAATGTGTGCAGGGATCCACAGAAGTCGGAAGAGGGTATTGAGCGTCCTGGAACTGGCGTTTGTTAGCTACCTGTTTTAGGGGCCAAGAACT
Source organism: Rattus rattus (assembly GCF_011064425.1). Classification (NCBI taxonomy): domain Eukaryota; kingdom Metazoa; phylum Chordata; class Mammalia; order Rodentia; family Muridae; genus Rattus; species Rattus rattus. The sequence goes on from NC_046159.1 coordinate 51,734,994, forward strand.
GAACCTGGGTCCTCTGTCAGAACAATATGCATTGTTAACCACAGAGTCATCTCTCCGGTCCTTATTTTGTCTTGTGGATGTTGGTGGTTATGTTGCTCTGGTTTTAGTTTCTTCATTTCTTTGAGGGTTCAGGGTCTTGTGTATCTCATGCTGCCCTCAAACTCTCTGTTTAGTCAAGGGTCACCCTGAACTTCTGCTCTTTCTGCCTCTATCTCCTAAGTTTTGAGATTATAGATGTGCACTACCACACCTGCTTTAGGTGGTGGTGAGGAATCAAACTCTGGCCTTTGTGCACGCTAGGAAGTACTCTGTCCCTAGGACAGTAGCTATGACCCTAGAGCCTAAATATCACACTTAGAAATCAACACAGCGGGCTACAAATGTGAAACTCTATCCCTAGTGCGTGGACAAAAGGGGGAGAAGGCAGAGGCAGAGAGACTAAATCTTTTTTATAAGAAAGAAAGAAAGAAAGAAAGAAAGAAAGAAAGAAAGAAAGAAAGAAAGAAAGGAAGAAAGAAAGAAAAAGAAATTCTCATTCCTAAGCTGTGACATTCAAGAATGTTCTACTTGATAGCAATGCCAAGCAGGAAATCTGATGTGTCAGACGAAAGAGAATGTACGTTAATAAAGTCATCCCTTTGTACCTGGGTGAGATAAGTGCTTGGGAGCCAGTGATTAGTTTGGGCCATGCTGTCCTATTTTCTCCCATATCATCATCATATAGATAGGAGCAAGATTGAACTCTAGTGGTGAAAGGGCCAAACTACACGCTATTCCGAAATCCCACAGATGAAATAATGGGCGTGGAATGCTGTGCCTAAATAGAGAGGCTCAGGAGGCTGCGAGCCTGGCGACAGCCGACTCCCTCCTAAAAGAGGACTCTGTTCAAAAGAACCCAGGTTTCATCCCATATGGTGTGACTGTTATGCTGTGTTCTAGGGCAAATGCCAAGAGCTGGTATTTTTAGATTTCTCAAAAGTAACCACTGCCTATATATGAATCTACAAGGATAGCATTCATGAAGTCATGGGCTGAAAATATGTCTTATTAAGAATTCCTTAAGTCAACCTTGACTAGAACCATGTTAATAAGAAAAAAGAGCAACCCTGCCTTTCATTCATCCTGCTAGCCCCAATCAAATAAATCCCCTCTCTGCGTGTGATGTGACAGGAGTCAGAGAGAAATATTAAGCAAGTGTTCTGCTTTCTTGGATGAAAAGTATTTCCTATCCGTGCGTAAACAGAGGTATGGAGAATTTTGGCATAGGCAGGCTTTCTGGTTTAAAATAATTCCAAAGACTTCTTTGAATAGAACTCACCCATCCCTTGGAACTGGGCAGTGAAAACCTTATGCATTCTTGCCCTGCATGGGCTTGCTGTGTGATCAGCTCAGACTTACAGTATATGTGCTTTACATAATGTGGTCTTGCCCTGTAGATGCTTGACTGACACAGGCTTGACCTATGTGGTCTTTACACATTATCATGCTGAGTCTAAGTGCCTTGCCCTGTTGGAAGCTGAGAATCTATGTAGCTTGTGTTTGAGAAGGAATAGACCTATGTCCATAAAATCTATCTATCTGGCCAGCAAGATGGCTTGGTGAGTAGAGGTACTGTCTGCTAAGCCTGATGATCTTGAGTTACATCCCTGCAACCTACACGGCAGAAGGTGAAAATTAATTCCTACAAGTTGTACACACACACACACACACACACACACACACACACACACACACACACACACACACGTCAGCTGCTTTCTCTAAAATCCTAGCGGGCTGGTCAGCAACTGATTCATTACTGAGGCTGTCACAGAGCGATGTTTTCTAACACAGACAACGTAAAAGTGGTTTGGGGATAAGTATTAGTAAGCCTGTCTTTAAAATCACGTAATTAATCTTCTAATGTAAACAGAGTCTTGAGCATATGGAAACAGGAATCAACTTTAAGTGGGATTCCGCAGAAGCCATTCACCTTTTTAGAGATGAGTTTTCTCTTTGGCCTGGAGCTCGCTGAATAGTCCCCAGTGCCAGAAGTGAAAGCACACCGCCATGCTCGGCCTTTATCTGTGGCTTCCGATGAGTGGCACAGGTCCTCATTCTGACATGGCAAGCCCTTTAGCTACTGAGCCCTTTTAGAGTTTGAAGAACCCACACAGGCTATTTAGAACACTATCTGGAGCCCTGCACGGAAAGAAGTGGAGGAGTCTTAGCTTTGTTCATGTAAGATACTTTCCTCACCCCAAATCGCCACTTTCCACATGTCCCACCACTGAATGAAAACGAGGAAAGAAAGGCTAAATGGATGGTCACCGTAAAGAAGCAAAACAGAGAAAGGCCGCTGGATCTGGGCTTAGGGACACTTTCCAGTGGTATGTATACTGTAATGTTTCCAAGCTGAGCTGCCTGCCACACAGCTGCTAGACACATGTGCGTGTTTAAACCATCAATAAATCCAACAGTAAACTTTAATAGTTAGCTTCCCAGCAATCTCTTATATTCCATGTGTTCACGCGACCACACATGTCTAATAACCGCCATGTTGGACAGTGTGTTTCAACGCATGAAATTCCAACCCATAAGTGACTTTCTTCACTCTTAAATTTAGTAGCTTGCCTGTGTGCCTGGATGGATCCTGGTTTGCTCATTCATTTATAGAGGGACTTCTTAATAGCTTGCAGTGTGTGGTGGTTTTAAATACAACAGCTATAAACATCCGCACACCGGCTTTCTCATGGTCGTGCATTCTCATCAGTTGAGTAAATGCCTAGGAAGAGAAGTTAAGCCTGACTTAGCAAGGTGGAAAACAGTAGAACTTCTACTGTGACTATCCATTCTGTGTACACTGTGGGTGTGAATGGGGCTTCCATTCCTGCCAGCTCTCGATGGGGTGAGAGTTCGGGAGCACAGCCATCTGAACACAAGGTAAATATGCACACATATCTCAATTTTTAATGTGTACTTTCGTAATGACCAATGATGGTTAACTTGATCATCTTCATGTCTTTTTTGATGAGGTGTCTATTCAGTTATTTGGGGTGTGGTATGTGGTGTGTGTGTGTGTGTGTGTGTGTGTGTGTGTGTGTGTGTGTGTGTGTGTGTGTGTTTTACTGGAAATTGAACCTGGTCAAGTACTCTGCCACAGAAGAGCATCCCAATTCTCTTTATGTTTCTTATTTTGAGATAGGCTCACTGAGTTACCTAGGTAGGCCTTCAACTCAGTAGCCTAGACAGGCTTTGAACCTATAGTCCTCTCGCCTCAGCTGCCAGATCACTGTACAGGTTTATTTGGGATTATGAACCTGGGTCACTAGGCCCAGACCTTACTTCTTTTCTGCTGTTGAGTTTAAGATGTCTTGAGTATTACAAATGCAAGCCCTTCATGAGATCCATGCTCTGGCTTCAACCATGACGGGTCTCTTCATGTCAATCTCCTACCTATTGTGTTTTTCATACTGCATCAGAAACCAACTACTAAATCCAAGATCATTGACATTTTCTGACACATTTTTATCTAAAGGACTTATCGTCTTATCTTTTACAGTTAGCTCTCCAAAATGTTTCTGGTGTGTGTATGTGTGAGTATGTGTATGCGTGTGAGTGTGTGTGTGTGTGCGTGTGTGTGTGTGTGTGTGTGTGTGTATTCATGAATTTGATATCTGAGTGTGCATATATGGTGTTAAGAATCAAACCCAGGACCTACACACATTAAACTGACTGACAGCAATCCCTTCTTCACTGGAAGAAGAAGAAAAAGAGAAAAGATGAATATATTTGTGTCATTTTTCATTTCACTCTGTCCCTATTCTTCTTACCAACACTGTATGTACTTTCTTGGTTCCTGTGGATTACTGGTAAACCTGGGCCCAGATCTGCCTGTGTTCTTCAGTAATGCTTTCATGACTCCCAATCTTTCTTCTTTCCATATGAACTTTAGAATCAATAGCTTCAAGTTTCCTTTCTGGGATTTTTATGAGAATCATGTGAAATCTGGGCACCTGGGAGTAGTTTCAGCAATTAAGCAATCCATGTTCAACTCCAAGCCCCCCTACATGTACACTTAGAACTGTCTGTAGTTACAGTTCCAGCTAATGCCCTCTTCTGACTTTTGTGGGCACTGCATGCAGATGGTATACAGATTCATTTGCAGGCAGAATACCTACACATAAAAGAAAATCAAAGAATTTTTTTTGAAACAGGGTTTCTCTGTGTAGCCCTGGCTGCCCTGGAACTCACTCAATAGACCAGGTTGGCCTCAAACTCACAGAGATCCACCTGCCTCTGCCTCCCAAGTGCTGGGATTAAAGAGAACACCACAACTACACAGCAAGGAAAGGTTTGGTTTTCGTTTTCGTTTTGTTTTGTTTTGTTTTGTTTTGTTTTGTTTTGTTTTTTAAGTATGCTGAACCTGTAGATCAAATCGGGAAGCATTATCCTGGAATAACCTTATCCCCACAATCCAGGGCACAGAGCATCTCTCCATGTATTTCTATCCTCTTTCATTTCTTCATCAGTATTCTAATTTATAAATTTATATATTAGTATTACAACTCATAAAATCTTATAAATTTATTTCCAAGGATTTGTGTGTATATATATAAAATGGCCAGTAATTATTTTTTACTTTCAGATTCCCATTGTTCATTGTTTGACTTTGTAATTTAACTCTTTAAGTTGTACATTCATTCATTTTTGTTGAGTCTCACCTCTTCACATAGATAATAATATCTTCATATGAAAACATAGAAAATCATATCTTCCTTCCCTTCTCCTCCTCCCTCCTCCTCCTCCTCCTCCTCCTCCTCCTCCTCCTCCTCCTCCCTCCTCTTCTCCTCCTCCTCCTCTTCTTCTTCTTCTTCTTCTTCTTCTTCTTCTTCTTCAAGACAGCATCTCACTTTGCATCAGGCTGACCTTGGAGTTCTTCCTAAATGCTGTTGCAGGTATCCACCACTATGCCAAGTTCCTTTCTTTTTGTATTTCATGCCTAGAATGTCTAGCATGATGTTGAATGGTAATGGTCAGAGAGCAGCCTTGTCTTCTTCCTGATCAAAGAGAGAGAGAGACAGAGAGAGAGAGAGAGAGAGACAGAGATAGAGACAGAGACAGAGACAGAGACAGACAGAGAGAGGGGGAGGGGGACAGAGAGACAGAGAGAGAACCAGAGAGAACCAGAGAGAGACAGAGACAGAGAAAAACAGAGATGTAGAAAGACAGAAACAGACAGATAGAGAGAAACAAAGATAGAGAGAGAGAGAATTCAGACTCTCACCATGAAAAAGGATGCTAACTATGGTCCCTTTGTATATGGTTTAGATAAACCTGAAAAACTCACCCTGTTCACCTCATTGTCTGAGATGACTAGAATTTGATTGCATCAAATATCTGGTCTTTCTTCTTGCATGTATTGATATAGTGGATTACACTTAATGATTGCTTGACAATTTCACCAACTTTGCATACTTTGAAGAAATCTAGTTGATGGGCATATAATTTATACATTGGATAATATTATATTCAAGATATTTGCATTTTTATTCCTAAGAAGCATTTGTCTGTAGTTTTCTGGTAATGGTAGTTTTTGGTTGAATAGTAATAAGCAACTCAGTGTTTCCAAAATGTTTCTTCTTTGGTTTTTGGGAGACATTATGGAACAGACTAATTCCACCTTAAATGTTTGATGGAATTAATTCTCCAGCAAGCCTGCTGGTCTCACTTTTATTTTTTGTTGAATGTTGATCTGGGTTTTTAACACACAGCTATTCTTGTGCCTGTGTACATCATGGAGGTCTGCTTTCTCGAAGTTAGCAGACTGTCACTTGGGTGCAGGGTTGTCCATGCTGTTACCTTTGTTTTCCTGCACTGTTCAGGGGATCAGATGTGACAGTGGGTGCTGTGGTTTGTGGCTTTCTTCACTGAGGACTGTCAGGCTCCTTAATTTTTCTAAGGAACACACTGCTCTTTTCCTCTCTATTGTTCTGGGCTCTGGCTTTGTTGGGGCTTGCTCTAGTCCCTGTTAGTTCATTTCTCTTGCTAGCTTTCAATATAAATGTTCCTTACTCCTTTCATTTTTAATAGCAGAACTTTTGGATTGGAGCTCTTAATGTGTTCATCTTACTTTAATTTCCTATTTGCTCACTCTAATCTTCTGTGGCATGGCTGAGTCTGCTTCTTGTTTCTCCTGTGCTTGCTTTGTGCTTGTGGATGCCTCTGAATTTCAGTGGCACAGGAACCACCGCACTGGGCAGTTGGAACTGAAGAGTCCTAGACCATGAGGACTTTTGCTAGCCTGGCAGGAAAGAGCCTGTGTTTCTCCTAGAGGTTTCAAGGTTTCCTCAGGTCTGTGCGTAGGTCTCCCCTTGACTTCGGGTTTATCCATCTCAGATAGTCTGTGTCTCACAGCTCTCTTAATTCCAGGGTCAGATCTCAGTGTGATGGTCTGATGTGAGTATAAGGGAGCAGTTTACAAATTTCAGGAAGTCCCAGTGCTTCTATGAGCCTGACTCTGGCTTAATGTTCATGAGTTTTCTCTTGCCAGGTAGACTGTTTGTAGAAACCTCTGGATACATTGTGCAACAATCTTTCTTCCCCTTCCAAAGTCACAGGGACTCTGAGAAGAGTGGAGTGCTTGAATGGCAAATACACAAAAGCATGGTCTGTCAGACACAACTCCACATGTCATCCAGGCCCCCAGAGTGCCTGGAACTTACCGCTGTGGTGTCCTATTCCCTTCGGGTTCCAACAAGTCCTTCTCCACTCCAGAAAATCCTAGCATGCAGCTAAGCATGACCTTCCTGATTTAGGGATAACCATTAGCCTTGCAAACTATGACATTGTGCTAGATCCCAGAAAAAAAATGTTTCTCATCTTTGTTACTTGTAATTTTCTATTTGACTTGCAACCATGAGAATGGTGGTTCCTGGATTCTTTACAAGTCTACATGAAAATCAGAAGTATAGGATAACTTTTAAACCAAACTCCCATCAGTTTAACAAACCTGAAAAGAAGTTCTCAGTATCAAGGATAGATGTATCCCAAAAGGAGGTCCTCCAAGTTTTGGTCATGTCTGTGACCTTCATATAATTTAACATGAACATCTGAGACTGACATGAAGACTATTGTTCCCAGATTTTGAGACCCTGATAGTAATAATCTATTCAGGAAGGGACCATATTAACCCTTTCCTTTTGCCACAAAGGTGCTGATTCTGACATTACACATATGGATGATGCCCTGGGTCTCTAGCAAATGGCTTCTGTGACTACTTTCTGTTCTCTTCCCTACAGATAAGACTAAACAACGCTTCTGTGATATTTTAAGATTCTTATTGTCGTCGGAGAAGCTGCTCATGTCACATTGTAACAAATAGTCAGCTCAGACTTAAGCTCTTAGGAAAACCAACAAGCAAATCCATGTCATTCATATGCAAAATTAGTTCTTCAATAAATAAATTATCCATATACCAAAAAAAAAAAAAAAAAAAAAGATTCTTATTGTCTCACAAGGTAGTTTGCCCCAGGCAGTGTCTTGCCTCTCCAAATGGACTCTAGAGCAACCTCAGAAGCTCTGGTAGTGATGAACAGGTAATATCGAAACTCTTCTGGATTTTCCCTGTGCTCAGTGATGTTTCCAGAGAGCAGGCATTCATCTTGATTCTTACCTGCTATTAGCTTGTCCTCTACATATTCACAGATTACCACAAGGTCATTGCCACAGAAGGCAGGATCACATAAGGTGGCCTCATCTATAAAAGCAGTCTCCATGGAACATGTCATGTGTGCTTCAGTGTGAGCGGTGGCTTAGGAGGGGCATTTGTTACTTACAAAAAGCCGCAGGGATCACATCACAGGGCAGACACAAACTCCCTCCGTGCTGTAGAAAATGGAAGAACAATCAGCTCCATCACTTACGCTGCACTCGAACTGTCTGGGAGGTTTATGATCATTCATTAGTTATTCATTCTCACAGCACATTTGTGAGAAAAAGGATAGGGCACATTCCGAGGGAGGAGGGGAGTCCTTGAACTAAGCACTGTAGCTTTTCTGCCCCCTTTCCTTCCTACCCTGCAAGGATCCCTGGGTGGACACCACTGTCATCTGACCAGAAAGCATGGTTTAAATGAAAGCTGGGGCAGGGGTTTTTTTCTGTTTCAACTTGCATTTAGGAATAGAAATTTCCTTCACAGAAATAAGTGTAGCCTCCTGGAATCAAGGGTGCTTTGTGTAGATCTCGGAGAGTTATGCCTCTAGGTTGAAAAACTGCTATTTCTTTCTAGGGCTGTGTTGCTGCTGGATCATTTATAGTTGTCCCCACTGCTGTAGCTTCTCTGTGTGGGTGTGATTAAAACATCTCCTCAGGGTGAGGATGAGTCCAAAAGTGGGGGCTTACTAGGCAATGGAGGACATTGTAGGTTCTCGGGATCCTTCGTCACAAGTTTTGCATCTACTGCTTTAGAAATCCACTCCAACCTTTTGTTTGACTTCTCTTGGTAAAACACCATCCAAATCTGTGAATGGAGGGGCTTCATACTGCCTGGTGTCTGAGGGCAGCTCAGAAGCCTTTGTTGTGCTGAAGGCTGAACTCAAAAGTGGCCACTCCAGATAACCATGCTGACTGTTTCAAAATGAGGTCTGAGTAGACCCAGGGAATAATGGATTCTTGGACGAGGGCCAGAGGCAGACACATTCTAGGGCCTCTGGATTGAATCAAGGGCTTACATTATGAACAGCATTTGGAATTTTCCAGAATAGAAGGCTGTCTGTCCCAGTTTGCAGCGTGTTCACATTCAAAAGCAAATCAACTCCTGTTGCCTGTGGGTTTTGAAATTTTATCTTAGCACATGTTCCCTAAATAAGATACACAGCCCCCAAAGAGGAGTGGTCTTGGCCTTCAGGCAGACTGTACTTATTTATTCACAATAGCAAGTTTCTTTTTAGGTTCTCTGTGCATTTCTTATAATGGATTTTGTCAACAGAGTCACGATTCTTACACCAAATGGAAGTAAGGACTCATTTACTCTGAACTCAGTTTGAGTGACCACAGCCCTAGGACATGGATTTAAGTTACCACAAGGGATATGGTACAATGTGCAAGATGTTTCAGGAAGTTTTATGGTCATAGACAGAAGCCAAAAGTCAGAGTGTTTACTCAATACCATGAGGACATGAGGTGAGTGGTCCCTAGAGTCTGGAAGTCTCGTCTATAGGTTTCAGATACAACATTTAATTTCAGGGTTGGCAAAGATAGTCGTCTACTGAGTATTGAATTGCAAATTATTTACCTAATACTCACAAGGATATTACAGCAAACATGGAAGTCAGTAGCAAATGACAAGTAAGGGGCCCACCATAATTTTGACTACCTATCTGCAACTTTCTTGCTCTCCACAAACAAAAACTTACAGTCAGTCAATCTTCAGCCCAGATATCACTTCTTCAGAAAACTTTAGTCCACCCATAGCAAGTTCCTTTTTGCTAAACTTCAGTTTTATTTATTATCTTTCAAATGGAGCAATGATGCTATCTATGAAAATAGGATAACAAAGCAATGTGTTTCCTAGGATACTGTTTAGTCAATGTTTGGTTCACCTTCAGCTTTTGGTGGGGGAGGGTTGTTATGTTTTATGGGTTGGCTGTGACAAGATCTAATGTTTGTGCTAGCATAGATGTGCCTAGTTAGTCCAGATGCTGAGCAAAACCAAGGTACTTTGTTCACCTTCCCTCTTTTTAGCAGGAATCTCTTTATTATGGTGCATCTCTCTTTTACAGACAGGAACTTCTCTAATGAGTTAATGAAACTATGTTATAAATTACTCCGAGTAGAAACCCTTCCAGACATATTTCCATGTGGAAAGAGTTGATATTCAGAGGTTCTTGCTTGACCCCCTACTTACACTCTTAGCACACAGGGCAAGTCGGCATCACAGTTACCATAGGGAAAGGAGTAAGTGCCCTTAGAGTCCCCCAGTACACCTGGCAGGCACACTCTGTAGGATGAGTCGCATGGAACAACATTGCTACATGTTGTCAATTTCTAGAATAGAAGTTCAAAGGGAAATTTTTTGGTGAACTTCCACACGCTGATCAGTTTCTGTATTCTTGGAGTCACATTTAAATCAAACCACATTATTATCAACAATGTTCCATATCAACATTATACCCGGTACCCAACTAAAAATACTCTTAAGAAAAGTCGATTAAAGACAATATTAAGCATAAACAAAGTTTTGAAATTGAGGACTTGTGTGCATATTAATGTGTTCATGCCTCCCCCTGTGTATCTCTCTGATTTTATGTGAAGATTTCAGTGTTGGAGCTCAAGGGTAACTACTACATCAACTTAATTTTAAAACTCAAATGTTGCAGAAACATGAATGTATAATGACTGAATTAATAAGATAATGAAACAATTAGTGCCCTAGATAATGGAGGTGCTTTGTTGTAAATTTGAAAATATTGTTTTGACGACTGGAAAAATCCAGAATGTTTCAGAAGCTCTTCCTGATTGGATAGGCATTCTTTATCCAATTTGGTTCACAGCTGACTGACTTTGCGTGGCCCTGAATACTGCTTAAAATTGAAGATCATTTCTGAGATACATAAAATATCACAAAGCCATTTGCTCAAATAAGACCAAGGCTCTTTAGATGGGGTCTGTATTGGTTGCTCAAGTCTATTTCTGGATGCTGCCATAGTAAAAACATAGGAATTCTACATTAAAGCCAAGCATTTTATGCATCGCTATACTCATGTGGGTTAGAATATTGACATTATCTGTTTTAAACTTCCAGTTAGTTTATTCAAATCACTTATTCCTCTATGCAATTGAGATCCTTACATGGCATTGTACCAATCCATTTCCATCTGGGATATTGGAGTCCCTTGTCCCAGACTTCTTTCTTAGCTTCCAGTTGTCAATGTCATGGAGTCTGATCTGTGAGTGGTTTCCCTCTTCCCAGACACTGGCTGAAACCAGAACAGATGACAAGCCCACATGCCTCTTGAACAGACTAAACGGGACAGGATACATCTAAGGATGGTAGAGGATCCTTTGTCTCCTGGCCCATCCCTCTCCTCCCTTCACCCAATTATCCCAGAAGGCTGCTCCAAAATCCAGGTATCTGTCTGGATGCATGATTGAGACAAAGATCTTTTTTTTAATTAAAAACCTTTCATATTTATTCATTTATATTTTGTGTGTATGTGCACACATGTGTGCCTGAATGCACATGTAAAGGCCAGAGGAAAATTCATAGGCATTAGTTCTCTCCTCCTACCATGGAGTCCACAGATAGAACTTAGGTTGTCAGGCTTGGTGGCAAGTACATTTCCCCACTGAGTCAGGGATGGGTCCCACAATCTCTTCTTTATGTTACCTTCTTATTGATTGTATCCACGGGGAAGATTTATTTTTTTTAAGACAAGGTCTTACTGTAGGTCAGGCTGGTCTCAATCTCACTCTCTACCTTCCTCAGCCTCCTGGGTGCTGGGATGACATGGGTACACCACCAAGCCTGTCTTCAATGAGGGAATTATAAAAAAACTAAACAATAACAAAAGAACAACAGAGTCTCACAGGGTGGTCCTGGATTGGAATCCACTGCGTACACATCCACAGGGATCCACCTGTCTTTCCTCCTGAACCACAAGGGATTTTATTTTGAAGGATTTCTTTTCTTTAGTATTAAGTAGCTTTAAGAATGAAGGACTGGCAACAGATACAGGTTGGGCATTCATAATCCCCAACTCCAAAATCCCAAATGCTCAGAGTCTGAAACTTGGTCAATGTCTAAGAAAGGAAAATTCACTAGTCAGTCAACAAACTCTAACGACAAACAGTGAAAATTCTACAACAATTATTTTTGTATTATGCTAAAAATTATCCAAAATGCCGTATAAAGTTGCCTTCAAACTATGTGTGTAAGGTATATATACGAAACATAAGTGAATTTTGTCTTTAGACTTTGGTCTCATCCAGTGACATCCCATTACCTATACATAAATGTGGCAAAATGATCTGAATTCTCAAACACTTCTGGTCCCAGGCATTTGCGTAAGAGACATGCAGCCTGTGCCACTTTGGTTGATATCAGAGTGGAGCACTGTGGCAGGCATGTGGGAAAGTGAGCATGGCCATCTGCTCCATTTTCTTCTGTACAGAAGAAGCATGGGCCATAGTGGGTCTGCAGACTTGCTGAGAAAGCTCCCTTCTGCCCTTCACCACACCCTACACAGCCCCAAGTATTTGCACCAGTGTGCTTCCTTTAAGACTGTGTTTTGCGATATGGTGTGAAAGGATTAGTGAGGACTCCTCTTGGGCTGTGCTTCTCCATGTTTCTCAAGCTTCAAAATCACTTGGCAAATTTGAGAAAACAGAGTTCTGCCCCTCCCACTCAGAGCTTCATATGCAGAATTTGCATTTCCCATAAGCATCCAAGTGATACTGCTGGTGGTGGTCCAGGCTACACAGTTTGAGAGCCATTACTATAGATGCTTCAGAAAAAGACAAAAACAATAGAAGAAGATAGGTAGATAAGAGGACAGGACATCTCACTTTTGTCTTCCTTTGTCTTTGACCTGTATCTAGACACCAGATGAAGGAAGTCTTTTATTGTTGTTGTTGCTCAAACTGAATTTACTGAGTACCCAAGAGTAGCCTGGAGTTCCTCCTGCCTGTACTTTCTAAACACTTAGAATACACGTGTGTGTCACCTGGTTTATGGCAGTTCTGAGTACCAATCCCAGGGCTTTATTCATGCAAGACAAACAAGCCACTGACTGTGCTGCATCTCCTACCCTGAAGGAAGCTCTTATATGGCTTCTTCAAACTACCAGTATTGAGATCTTGATGCTGTTTTTGCTGTATTCTCCTGGTCAATTTTTCCTTATCTCACATTGTATAAATCTATTTTACATCCATGTAGAAATAGCATAGAGGTTGTTTTTGCTCTGTTTTAGTCATCATTTTCCAAAAATAAATCCATTTAAATGTAAACCTTCCAAAAACTCAGATGGTCCAGGTTGCCCGTGACTGTAAGAGCTTTTCAGAACGGTATTTTCAAATTTCTAGGTAAGCCTAGCACTAGATGATCATTTCTAAACGTAATGAGTATGCACTTTTGTTTAAGTATATGTATTTGGCATTTAGTATTTAGCATGTGTATGTGTGTATGCATGAGTGTGTACGTGTGTGTGTGTGTGTGTGTGTGTGTGTGTGTGATTTTGAAACCAGAAGTTGGCATCAGGTGTCTTCCTCTATTGCTCTCAACCTTGTTTTCTGAGACAAGGTCTCTCTTTGGATCTGGAACTCACTGATTGAGCTGAACTGAGCCCCTGGGATCCTCCTGTCTCTACTCTCCACAGCAAACACTGGGATCATAGATGCATGTGGTCATGTCCACTTTTTGCATATGTGTTAGGGATCTGAATTCAGATTCTTGTACTTGTGTGGCAGGCATTTTACTTGCTGACTCATCTCCCAAGCCCCCATGAGCATTTATTCTGATCATCTGTGTAATTTACAAAAGTTACACAGTCACAAGTCTGAGGCCAGAAAGAGATACAGAGTATCTTCTAGGCTAGCCTGAGCTGCAGGGTGAGAGCTCCCCTCTCAAGAAACAAACAAATCAACAAACAAACAAAAACTAAGTAAATATAGTCTTATTTCTTACCTTTATGCTGTCTTCACCTTTATGCTAGAAAAGTTCCTCTCCTTAACCAATCACAAGAGCCTTTTTCAGGAGGAAAAGAGTTTTAGTGCCACAAATCTGATATCTGAGATAAAGATGATCTTTGACTTTATTGGCTTTTGAAAAGACACATTTGAAACACTAAATTAACCCTGACCTACAGCCAAAATTGGCTGTTAAGACTCACATGTTTGGGAATAAACAAACCCATTTATTTCTGAAGGCTTTCCATCTCTTCTCTCCTCGGGGCCATTAAATCCATGAACCTTTCAAACTGTGATTTGCCAGAAGCTGCAAAAGTGTAGCAAATTAATTATAGATGTATGTTAAATTGCTTACATTACCATCCCTGGTTTAGGGATAGGCTCCTGTGAGCGGAATGGCTGATCAAAGAGTCTTTCTAGCCACCCCCGGCAACACAGAGCCAGTTTTGTTCTGCTTGTCATGCTGTGTGCATAGGTAAGGGATAAAAACCAAGCCCTGATTTGCAGACTCCTGCAGGCTCCTGAGGAAGGAACATGGCATGGAGGAAGCATCCAAGTATAAATTTAGATTCTCCCTTCTGCTACTATGCTCTCCGGAATGTCCTACAAGGCCTGTATGTTAAAGGCTTGGTCCCTAGTGTGGTGCTGTTGGGAGATGGTGGACTCTTTGAGACATGAGGCATAGAAAAGGGTGCTCTGTTATTTGAGGCATTCCCTCGGAAAGATATCTCTGCCCCCACCAGTATGTACTGCCTCCTGGCGCAGGTCTAATGGCAATGGTTCTGCCCTACCATATACCTAAGTCCCCAAATCTGTGAACCCCAGTGAACCTTCTCTCTATAAGATAACAACCTCATGTATTAGTTATAGAGATGGAAAGCTGATCAATACATCTCCACTTCCCTTGAGTTTTACAAATCCAGAGTTTTGGGTATCACATAAATAGCAGCATCTTTCAAGCTTCAGTCAGCCATTCTATCTTCTAGGGTGTCACCATTCCTGCAGTCTCAGTGGATCCATGGGAGGCCCTGCAGCTTCTCATGTGCGGTTCGAAGCTCTTGTTTTTTTTTTTCTTTTGTGTTTCCTGGTTACTGCTACTTTCTGGTCATGGGTCTAGGCCTCTCGGATTTGCTTCCTATCCATGTTAGCTCTTCATAGTTTGGCTAAGGCTTAATATATAAATGATACGTGGAGTCTTCACTTAGTCCCTGAGTGTAGCACCTCCTGCACCTCTAGTAAGAGATCGAATATACAAATGAGCAACGCCAAAACATATGTCAAAATTAAACTTTGACCCGAAGGCTACAGTAATAAATCCAGGCAGTCAAGCCACAATTTCCGTAACAAATGGCTCAAAACAGTTGGTATTTCATCATCAATGAACTGAGACATTGTCTATTGCCAGAACTAATACCACAAGCCAGGTGAACAAGGAACTGAGCCATGTCCTACAGTTCTAAAGGCGGCAGAGAGCCAGTACAGGGTGCTGCCGTCTGTGGGCGCTTTCCTTGCTACTCTGTGACAAGGCAGAGGGCCTTGGATGTGACACAATGACTGTGCCAGTTCAGAACCCCCTTTTCTTGTGAAGCCACTAATGCCATGATGGGAGCCCCACCCCCAAGGCCACATTTGATCATAAGTACCTCCCAAAATCTTTATTTCTGAAGAACCATGACTTTAAAGATTATGTTTAGATAAGAGTTTATAGGAGACAAGACCTAGACCATAGTAGACAGTTTTCATTTTTGTATATCCTCCTCTTCTCCTCCCCCTTCTCCATTTTAATCTGTGTACCATACAGAGCAAGTCAAAGCCATCACATTTAATGCCTCCATCTTGTTGGGGCTCCATTAGAGCCAACCTTCTCCAATAAAGGTACAGCTGGGGGCTGGAGAGATGGCTCAGCGGTTAAGAGCACTGACTGCCCTTCCAGAGGTCCTGAGTTCAATTCCTAGAACCACATGGTGGCTCACAACCATATGTAATGGGATCTGATGCCCTCTTCTGGTGTGTCTGAAGACAGCTGCAGTGTTTGTATATAAATAAATCTTTAAAAAAAAAAAAGACACCCCCCCCCCCGCCTTTAGTCTACATAGTTTCCTCATTCTCCGATGATCAGGGCTAGCTTCTTTAGGTCACTGTCAATGACTAGTTTGTCTCACTTGGGTAGTCTTTGCTCACATTCCTCTTCTTTAAAAGACAGAATTTCTAAGCAAAGAAGGGGCCAGAAGGGTCTGGGGAATAGGGTGTTTATAAGAACAATTGGAACACATTAGGTTCCTGAGTATGCCATGGAAGGGTGAGAAGGAGATACACGGATGCCTGTGCTCCATCCATCATGCACCCATATGTTTAGCTCCATGGAAGTCTAGAAGGGACAATCTTCATAGCTAAATTAGGAGCGTAAAGCTGTGTGATAAAACTTACAAAAACAGCAAAGTCTCAGGTAACTATAAAATGAATTCATGTGCTATTTCAGTCGATCTCTTTGTTAGCAAGAGGGGCATTGAATATAAAAAGTCAGTTGAAAGTCCCAAAAAAAGGACAGATGTTTATAGTTGATACTAGAGTATGATTCTTGATTGGTTAAAAAAAATAGATAATATACAGAAGAGCCATGGCTGTCACCCTTCCCTACTGGTGTATTTTTCTACTGGGCAGACATGATTTGCCTCTCTATAAGACAAACCCTGTATGTTAAATTCTGCCCCTGTAGCATTGTAAAGTAGTCTAATAAAGGAGAAATCAAGTACAGACTGCCCTGAAAGACCGTCCAGCCACCCTCCTATTTCTAAGTGTCAGATACTTGCTATGGCCAAAGTACTCATCCAGATGAAAACCCAAGGTTCGCAGAGGTTCTGCTGATGTCTTGGAGTCATGGGCTTGCTTGACACTGACACAGGAGTGAGAACCAGAGAGCATCCATGAGAGAAAACATCATCATCCCTGGAGCACATCTTGTCTTCCTCCAGACCCAGATGTCCCCTGCAGACCAGCCAGACCCATAGCCATCCATGCTAGATGCTGACCATAATCAGTGCTTCTCCCTGCTTGTGGACATGGGAGGTTTCCCTATAGGGATGACAGGATGTGTCTGAAAGTTAATATCCTTGGAAGGATACCCAAGCAATGACAAGGAGGTCTGGGTGAGCATAGAGAACTTGAGCTTGGGCTTCCTTATCCTGAAGCAGTAGATTTCTTAGGTCACTTCACACAGCTTCTCAGATGGCTTCCAACCAAAAGAAACTCAGGTGCCCTCGGGAATAGCTTAATGGTCGACCCCTGCTTGTCTCACACTGCCCACTCTGCTCCCTCACCTCTCCTCAGATTCCTTTCACAGAGAGTTACTTTGCACCCAAATCCTTGAGGGTACGCTGGCCTTGGGAGGACCCAAACTAAGCAGAAGAAGCTTGCTTTTAGAAACGATTCAACCTCCACTATGATTAAGTGAAAACGTCCCTTCTCTATGGTGACTTGAATGACGCATGTGGTCAGGTGGAAAGCAGACAGATTGTGAAGGGAATACAGCTTGTTCAGAAAGATTCTATTTAATAAATCTTTTGTCCTCAAATTATACAGCCTTTCTTATTAGGGTTTTAGAGCTAGGATGCGTTACAAGTCTGCCTTTGTGTATGTGTGTCCAAATCCTTTAATCCTGTGTAAATATTCAGAATATTCATAATTCCAGATGGGAGACATTTAATTAACCTTTGATAAGTGCAAATTTCACTCAGAGTTTAAAAACAAATACTTTAAAACTTAAGCTATGAAAGAAATCAAAATTTCAAAGGCAATATAAAGATCACAGGGTTTCAGGAGTAGATGTTTTTTTCATAAGAAAGTCAAAAGCAGAGGTGGAGAAAGCAAGAACAGAAATGAAACAGTTATGAGTTCAGAAAGTAACTGTGCGTGGAGCATCTTGGCAAACGTAAGCTTTAGGGAAGAAGTACAAGGTAAGATCTAATGAGTTCCCCACATGTCTCCCATGAAGCTTATCCTTGTAGGATAGGTAGAGTTCATTCTTAGGCTACACATAAGACCATGTCCTTCTCACAGCTCTTACTGTTCATTAATCAAATACAGAAATGGATTAGGAGATAACTTTTCTCTGTCTCTGTTTTTCTCTCTCTGGTTCACACATCAAAGTCTGTGTGTGTGTGTGTGTGTGTGTGTGTGTGTGTGTGTGTGTCCTAATAACAGAACACACTCATCTTACAAAGAATCACTTAAGAGGGACTGGAGAGATGAATCAGTAAAGAGCACTTGCTGAGTTTTTCAGAGGACTAGTGTTCAGATCCCAGCATCCACAGACCTTATGCCTTCTTCTGGGATCTGTGGGTACTGTATGCACATGGAACACATAGAAACAAACATACACACACATATATACACACACACATTAAATATTAAAAATAACAATTATCACTAATGAAGAAAATAAGGACTAGTGATACTCCTTTAAAGTAATGAACTTTAGGAACTATATCCTAATTTCAATACATGCTTTTTAAGTATGTATTTAAAATTAAGTGAATACACACAGGCAGACATGAACACAGAATTTGGATCAAAATGTATTGAATAATATCTTGGGCCATTCACTTATTTTACTGCGAGTCTCTTTCCAAGTCAGTAAGTATTTATTTTAAATAACCTATAGTGAACTTCTTTGTATCTCATTTTATTTGTATCCCCTGATCTATGTAACTTCCCCTACCATTAGACATTATTTTTTACACTTCTAAATATTTGTTGTTACAAATAATGCTACAGTGAATTTTTTATTTCTTAATTTGTTTCTAATGATGAATTATGGGAAGTGGAATTTTATGAAACAAAGTCGTGAATATTTTAAAATTCATGACACTCTGCTAAATTGTTCACTTATAGATAAAAGGCTGGGCATGACAATATTCCTAACACTTAGAAAATAGAGGCAGAAAAATTACAAGTTCAAGGCCATCCTCAGTTACACAGCAAGTTCTAGGCCAACCTGCCCCCTCTATATGTACATTGTATATGTATATATAATTTACATATTCACCTATTATGATCTGCCTCTGCCTCTGCTTCCTGCGTGCTGACATTAAAGGTGTATGCCAGCATGCTGACTTAAACTCTATTCTTAACTCATTATAACAATGTTTAATATTTTTATTTCTTTGATACGTGAAAAATGTCATTTTAAATGTGGAAATACTACAAATAAATGTTAATTTGTTTTTTAGCATTTGTCTATTTTACTGTATAAATTAAGAGGTCTATAGTCTCATAATATTGACCCTTAATCTTCATTTAGTGTGTATTTGTTGAGCATCTATTTTATGTCAAAGTTCATGATAGGCACAGAAGACACAACATTGGGCTTAATGATGATTGGTGCTTATCAGGAAAGGTGCCCACTCTCAAACCTCAGGACCTGAATTCCATCCCCATGAGGGATGAGAGCCAAGGTGGGAGACAACTCCTGCAAGTTGTCCTTTGAGCTCCACATTCACATACCGTCTTGTAGAAAGCCTTCACTGGTCTAACGTGTGCGTCATCCTTCGATTTCTCCTGGTGAATCACAGAAGCACAGAGTGGTTTTGGTGACCTGGATATGGACCCTTAACAGAGTCTCAAGGGCTGCTGTGGGAGTGTGTAAGAGTAGTATGAACTACTCACAGTAGGAAATTTTACCTGGGTTCAAATACTGTGTGAGTGTCCCTGGCCCTCTTAAAGTGAGATCTGAAAAGATCTCACTGCTTCAAATCACCAAGAAAAGCTGGAAGATCATTTTAAGGGGAAAAACCTCAAGCACTCAGTCATGGTTAACATTCAATCAAAGAAATAGAAACTTAAAAATCACCTAACCTACAAAAGAGCAAGCCACAAGAGAAAAGCACCCAACACTGACTAAGAAATCATTAAAGTGACAAAATGACTCAGAAAGGACCTAAAGCCATCATTAAACTATCTTATGTATTCAGTAATTTAGAGGAAAAAATCAAACAGTTGTGACCAGAAAAATAGAAAGGACCCAAAGCAAACTTCTAGAGATGAAAACTGCACATCTTGATGAAAAGCCCACTATATGGGAGAGAGTTCCAGATAGAACATGGTAGGAGGGATCACTGGTGAACCTGGAGACATGGGATATAGCCATCATTCCAAATACATAACAAGATGGGAACAGTTGTAGAGATTGGGAGGGGATCTATGAACTCCAGGAGACTTTAAACAGCCAAAGAAAAGGTAAATATGCTACCCCAAAGGAGAGGAGAGGATAGAAGAGAATAGAAAAGGAATAATGACAAAAGCAAAAGTCATCAAATATCACAAGAGAGAAAGAGATTGAGAGAAATTGGGACAATAGAAACCAAAAGATGAGCGGAAGCCATTTGAGACTTCTTTCCTGTTCCTCATTTTATTAGAATATTCTAGAACACAGAGGATCCTTGACTTATAATTCTATAAGACCATTGTAAGATGAAAATGAATCAAGACCCCAAAACACATCAGTTCTCAAAGCCAAGCTACTTAGAGTACCCTCGGTCACCATGATGACATCATGGCTGGCTGGAAGCTGTGGCTCACTACCACCCATAGCATCTTGAAAGTACCATCCTGTGTGTCTATAGCCCAGAGAACACCTTAAAGTGCAGTCTGTGAGTATGGGTCCTTCTGAATGTATATAGCTCTCACACCACTGTATGGTTGAAAATTCTTCAGTGTGACCATTGGAAATTAAGAATTACCTGCACCTATATTCAGTGTGGGTTCTCACGAGAGCCTCTGGTTGGGCAAATGACTGGTTGTATCAGCATCAGCAGTGGACAGCTGATCAGTGTTATCAGAACCAGGGCCCATTTCCCATCATGCCCTACGCCCATCCCTTCTGCCTCACTCTTGTGCTCCTGCTTCAGTGTTAACAGAGAAGTATAGGAAGCAAACTGATTGGCTTTTGATGGAAAGATGTTGAGGAAATTTTCCTGATTGCTTTTTTTTTTTCTATCAAGGAGATGATGAGATGGGGAAATTGGAGGCTTGATAAAAAGAGAGAATATTTGACCTAGGTCCTGTGAAAACTAAACTTGAATGGACAAAAGCTGAGATGGAAAATAGGATTGTTGGAGAAAATGCACGAGCTGTTTAAGGCCAGCGACCACGAGTCTCTGTTGGCCCCAATTTACACAGGTGTGTGACACATAGCTCTGGAGTGTAGATACAGACGGGATGCTCTATGGAATGAGCCCAAAGGTAGGTGGAATTTTTGTTAGTCAAGTATTAAACCGGCAAAGGATGTTGAAAATACTTGTGAGATAGTGATTGAAGAGGTGAATACTAAGATGCAGAGTGAAGTATAAGAAAAAAGGAGCTAGGAGGGGAACTAGAGGGACCACAGCTCACACGGTGTAGACAAAGACTGAATCACTCACTGGAAGAATAAAGAAAGCTGAAAGATTGACTATATCAAGACAGTAAGATACGAAGCAATAGAGGAAAATACCTGATGTCTTCCTCTAGCCTATGTGTTCCTACATAGGGCACATATACTGGTATTCTCACATGCATTCTCTAGATTTCACACACACACACACACACACACACACACACACACACACACCTGCATGTGTTGTATATGAACACAGTTGTTTTTCAAATTGTCTCAGATTATAGTTAGCCAACTCTGCTGACATGGGACCCTCAGATTTGGAAGGCCAGCTACACATTGAACCCTGAAACTGCCTTTTTAGTTTTTACCTGGTTAGGTCTAAAATGATTCTAGGTTTTGGTACTGCTTGCTTCCCAGCCTTAGAAAGGAAGGTACTTTTTACTCTCTGTCTCTACATCTTTGTGAATGCCAAGTAAAGTAAGACGTATAAGAAAAGGTGGTATCATTTATTTGGAGGCAGACTAGCCAGATGGCCTGTTACATGTGTCTCTTAGCAGGAGTGAGGAATCACCTTCCCCTGCCTGTTTTTAAGAGCAATCCTATAAAACATTCCAGTCTAGCATATGGTTTCAATTCCGCTGCACAGCCCATTGTCTGCTGTTAGCGGGTGTCATTCTTTTCCCTTAGGAGAGGGAAACTCTGTGCTGAGTGTCAAAATGGAGCTTCTTCTCTGAGGCACCACGTCAATTCAACAGGAAATGAGCAGCTAACCTGGCCCATTTCATTGCAATGTTCCAGACCCAGAGATTTGCTCGAAAAAAGGCCAAGTTCATTTAAAGTTCTTACCGCCCAGAAATGAGCAGTTCTGTGTTCCATGCATATTAATCAAGAGGGACAGCAGAGAACCTGGATGTGCAGGTGTCTTTCCTATGCAAATGTGCATACAGAATTATTTACACACTTAATTTCTCATAGAATCTCATTGAATCGTGTACTTTCTCCAAAACCTTACCTGAGGATTTTCAGTTTCTTGGGTCCATGGTGGGGAGGGGGTAACAAAGCAACAATGAAAACAGCAACGTCAACAACAAAAAGTAGCAAGCCACTCCCAATGACAGAGCAACCACTAGCTTCTTTCAAAGACTCAATGAGCCATGATTCTTTGACAGCATTGGTGTTGTATAGGATAATAAAAATGAGTAATTTAAATATAAATTAAGGAAGAAATGATCAAATGAGCTTTGTAAACTGTATTAGTTTGTTTTTCTGTTTCCATGATAAAACCATGAAAAAAATGACTTAGAGAAAGAATCAGTTTATTTAAAGTGATAGTTGGGTTGGAGAGATGGCTCAGTGGTTTAAAGCACTGACTGCTCTTCCAGAGGTCCTGAGTTCAAATCCCAGCAACCACATGGTGGCTCACAGCCACCTGTAAGGAGAGCTGATGCCCTTTTCTGGTGTGTCTGAAGACAGCTACAGTGTACTTATATATAATAAATAAATAAATCTTTTTAATTTTATAAAATAAAATGATGGTCATCATTGCAGGAATTTGGCACAAGAACTCAAGGCAGGAAGCTAGAGGAAGGAATTGAAGAGGAAACCATGGAGGGATGTTGCTTACTGGCTTGCTCTTTATGGCTTGCTCAGCTTTTGTTCTTATACAATAGGCCTATCTGCCTGGGGATGAAACCACCTACATCAATCAATCAATAAAATGCACTACAGACACGCCCCCAAGCCAATCTCTTGGAAACAGCTTCTCAACTGAGATTTCCTTTTCCCAGATATTTGCACTTTGTGTTAAGGTGACAAAAGCCAACCACCATATAAGCCATAAGAGAGTATAAAAATAGAGGTAGAAGTGGTATCAGTTCTTGGGGTTCTTAACTGAAGTAGTTGTAGACACTCTCATAAAACACAGATGAGGGCTGGAGAGATGGCTCAGCCATTAAAGGCCAGACTCACGACCAAAAATAGAAAACACAGATGAACCAACTAATCCCAATTCATGGCACACAATCAAGTTCATCTCATATGCAAACCTGAAAGATGATCCTACCATTCTGTACTGTAGTTGTTGGGACATTTCAGACATTCTACAGTGTGTGTGTGTGTGTGTGTGTGTGTGTGTGTGTGTGTGTGTGTGTGTGTGTGTGTGTTATTGTTGTTGTTGTGGTGGTGGTGGCAGCAGCTCATAGGGAGTGGCACTGTTAGGATATGTAGCCTGGTTGGAGTAGGTGTGGCCTTGTTGGAAACCGTGGCTATCTTTCCTGCTGCCTGCAGATCTACATGTATAACCCTCAGCTTCGTCCCCAGCACCATGTCTGTCTGCATGCTGCCACGCTTCCTGCCATGACAGCATTAATGTACTAAACCTCTGAACTGTAATCCAGCCCCAATTAAATATTTTCCCTTTTAAGAGTTGCTGTGGTCATGATGTCCCTTCACAGTAATAAAACTTTAAGTTAAAGTGTGTCAATCAATAAAATTGTTGATTTTATTTTCCTCAGAAAAGTGAAAAATGATTACTCATTGGGTAAGCCAGAGTCTTGTCAACCAGGAGGTGTGCCCCACTGTCTTATGTTCCTGAGAAATGCAAGCATTTTGGCTTTTCAGTGATCATGCATCTAAGCATGAGAGCTCTGAAAGATTGTTGGGATTCTGCATGTTGAACGAAAGCCCTGCTGTTAGTTTTAAAACACTCTTTTATCTCATTTCTCATCCAGATGTTTAGAGATAAGAGAAAAGAGATCGGGCTCAAAAAGTCTAATTTCTACAATTTGGGGATGATGGGCATTTGGGGGAATTAATGGTCATCAGAGCCTGGGAACGAGAGAAAAGAGGGAGATTCTGAGAGCTGAGATAGAGTAACAGATATAAAGGCACAGTCTCAAAATTTCACAAGAGGATGTAAAATTCAAGATGAAATGGGGATTCTCTTTTCACTTTATCCCGCTCTCAGTTGCCTGAGCTGCTCATATTAAAAATTCACTTGTCGACACATAATCAAGTTCAAATCCTACACTGACCCCCAAAAGTGCAATTCATTACAGCCACAGGGTAGTTATGAAGTAGCATTTATGTAGCAATTGCCTTAACACTTTCATGCATCGGTAAGCCACTCATGAGCCACTGAACCCTTTTTATAAATTGTGATTATAAATGTGGTATAATTACAGCAGATAAAGATGAGGAGGAAACAAATGTAAACGGTAACGAGTAAATGATCTGCAAACACATTACTGAAGCTATCTGCACTCGGCTAAGACAGTTGGCTGAGGTGAGCAGGACGCCCTGTGCAGACCCCAAGCACATGTGCAGTGAGATAGAATGGGTTGTAGCACTGGCAGCTTATTTTCAAATTCACCTCAAGTACTTAGCACTTGTCTTATCCCTTTATTACCATGCTATTTTGACTTCTGGCATTAGACTGTTTTTCCTTCTCCCTTCCCCAGTGTGCTCTGAGTTTGAAATGTCCCCGTAGGCTCATAAGTGTGAAAAGTTGAGAAAGGGGAGTTATTGAGTTTGGACAGGGGGAAGATAAACACGTAAAGGGTGTCTGTCTTTGGGGTACTGGTGTAAACTTTCAGGTTAAAAAGGGAAAGCATTAGAGTGTAGGGAGAAAGCAATACACCAAAATTAAGCAGGCTGGGTCATGGTGTGATCAGGTGGGTCTCACCTTAGCTCTAGATCTGTGAGGTGGTGCTGAGACACATGTCACTGTCATTATTGCTTGAGTGGAAGCCATCTGATTCTTAGGAGGTGATGGCTTCTGCTCGAGCGTATGCATCTCCAGTGGAGATCACTGTCCCGGTTTGGATCAGGTGTGTCCAGCTGGCTCGCCCGGTGCTTGGTGGAGTAGTCTAAGTTCTCCATCAAATGATATTTACTGATTGGCCCTATTGTTGCTAGAACTGAATGTGACTCAAGAAGAAGGGCTGAGAAGACAACTGTAGGACCAGAGGAGGACAAGACAGAACTCCTGAGGTCAGCCTTCAGGTTCGTGCCTTCATTTTGAATTGGTACTAAACTGTCTAGTGATGGAGGAGCACACCTGCATTACTATTACCATTTAATTTCAGT
Organism: Rattus rattus; assembly: GCF_011064425.1. Classification (NCBI taxonomy): domain Eukaryota; kingdom Metazoa; phylum Chordata; class Mammalia; order Rodentia; family Muridae; genus Rattus; species Rattus rattus. The sequence goes on from NC_046159.1 coordinate 51,760,120, forward strand.
ACAGAAGCAAACAAGCAAATGAAGGGAGGCTGTACACTAGTTTCCAATCCATCTCTTAGAAATAAAAGTTTCACGTAATAGTCATTGTGAGGTAGTACTACAGAGCCTACATCTGCCCTCTTTTCTACACTTCAATTGCAATTTTGATGCTGATTTGGAAGAAGCACTAGTTTCCTAGGCTAAACAACAAAGAAGTCTACCATTTGCAGATTAAATTGAGTGGCTACTTATTTTGTCTCCTTTCCTTGTCTCAAAGTTTATTTCATTTTAAGTGCGTGTGTGTGTGCATGTGTGTGTGTGTGTGTGTGTGTGTGCATCTTGTGTGTGTGTGTGTGTGTGTGTGTGTGTGTGTGTGTGTGTGTGTGTGTGTGTGTGTGTTATTGCTGGCACCCTCAGAGGCCTGAGGATGGTATCAGATTCCTTGAATCAGGAGTTACAGGTGGTTGTGAGACACCAGATGTGGGTAATAGGAACTGAACTTGGTCCTCTGCAAGAGCAATACATGTTCATAAAACACTGAGCCATTTCTCCAGCCTCTTGTCCTATTTTCTTGAAAGACAGTTTTACAGTAGTCCAGACTGATCTCAAACTACTGTAACTACTACATAGAAAACTCACAATTTTTCTGCCTCAAACTCCCCAGTACTATAATCATAGGTAGATAGCACAATGCCTAGCTTGAATCAATGTTCACATAACTCCTCATGATTTCCATTTATGCTTTAGCAATGTTGTCACTTACCCAGCAGTACTTTGTATTATGTGACCAGCCATACACCTATGCAGGGACTCTGTGACAACCTCATGTTAGTACTGGGAGATTCCTTGGAATAGGATTCTATTTTCCTAGAGATTGCCATGCAGGTAGAGGAGATAGAAGACAAGAAAGAGCCAGGTTATAAACAGCACTAGTCCATCTCCCAGGATTCTCATGAAAAACAAACAAACAAACAAACCAGAGGGCATATGGAAAAGAAGACTAACATAGTCAGAACCAAGAAAGCTTCAGGAATTAACTTACAAGCTACTTTATCCTGTGGATAATAGAGAGTCATTGCAGGGTTCCAACTAATATGGGGACTCAATCTGAACTATAGTTTAGAAAAGTTCCTCTGGCGTGAATGGAAAGGAGGAATGGAGAGGGATGGAGAGGAAAGGGAAAGGGGAGGGGGGAGATTGGTTTAGAAGATAATACATATCCACTCAGGAGAAAGTTGACATATTTTTGAGCTGAGACAACTCAAGCTCTGTAAAACTAGTTGTCCGAGTAACTCACGTGCAAATAGTAGAGCCCAGGTCCTTTAACACGAAAGCCACCATCTTGATCAATGTCAATTAATTTTCAAAATACAGACTACCTGAATGTGACTCTAAGTCCCACCATGTCTCATGTTGTACCTCCAGGGAAAGCATTGGATCCCTTTGATCTGTATGTCTCTAAAGTCCATAAATGAAGCCATGTTTCAGCTCCAGCTTCCTTTGCTCAGCACAAATGCTGGCAGATGAAACCCCCAGGAAATAGGAAGACAGTGTCCATGTCTTCCTGAGTGGACACGTTTTTACAGACATGAGGCAGTAAGTCCCTGCTCCTTCCCAGACACAGCTCACATGTTGTGTAGCTGGCAGAGCGCTTATTTTTTGTTTGCTTGCTTGCTGTGTTTTGAATCTCTGAGCCTTGGTGGGCCTCTCTTCATTACTCACACCTCTAAAGGGGAAGCTGTCAGGGCCCGGAGCTTGAATCCCTTCTCCAGGCAGACCTTCATCTTCTGCAATCACATATATTATTATAAGTTAAGTTACATGTATTCTCGTAACTTTCACATCTCAGCCTCCAGTCCTATGTCTTACCTCCCTGTGTATTCTGACTCCTGATATGGCAGTCCAATATCCAATGGAGACATCTGACTTCTTCCCAAAGCCTGTTCCTGTTACAGCCTGGCTTCTTCCAGTTGAAAGAAATGCATATCATCTACTCACTTAGGCCCCTCGCTGTGACGTTATAGCTTCTTTTGCATGTCATATCTAGTCCATAGCTAATTCTATATATACTCCTTCAGAATATACCCAGAATCCTTCCATATGCCAGCCCCATCCTGCTTCCGCTCTGGGAATCCTCTTCTCTGATGCAAACTTCCCAATTCATTTCCTTGTTTCTTTCTCATCTAGGTTCAAAATACACCAAACAAAGTAACCACTGTGACCCTTTGAGAAGCCTGTCAGTCAGGCTGGGGAGACAGCCCAGTCAGTAAAGAGCTGCTATGCGACCAGAAAGGACACCAGTACCTGCTCAACAAACAACAGAATACCAGGTATGGTGACATGGATCGTCATCCCAGCACTGAGGAATTGGAGACAGGCAGGTCCTTGGAGCTCACTGGTCACACAAACCTAGCCTACTTGGCAAGTTTCAGCCCAGTGAGAAACGTGTCTGGTTGGCATAGCTCCTAAACCAAGGTTATCTTCTAGCCTCTGCATGTGCACAGGTGCACACAAACACACACACACACACACACACACACACACACACACACACACACACCTATCTGCATATTCACAGATTAAACCATGTCAGGTCAGGGTCTTTACTCTCATGCTGACTCTAAAGCTGTTCCATGACTAAACCCACTGCTGTCAGCTTGAGCCAGTTTCCTATTGCTCACGCCTTCACTACCTGCTCCAGTCATGTGGCCTCTGTAGGTCACAGAATTTGTCAGCCACGGTCCTGTGTCACAGCTTCGTCCTTGCAGGGCTTTCCGTCAGGAAGTTCCCCTCCTTCAGTCACATGACCAGTTGCCTCACTTCTCTCTTTGGCCCATCGCTTCTTCTGGGAAAGCATTTGTAGATATCTCTGTGTGAAATTCGAGCTACCACTACTCTCTCAATACCCCACTTCCTTGCTCCGCGCTTATCACAAACTCGATCGCTGAGCACACCCCACCTGCACATGCGCACACTCATCTAACCGGCTCTTGCTCAATCAGAGGAAAGCTGCATGGGGCTGGGGTTTATATGTCGTGTTCAAGGCTGCGTTCTCCCCTGGGACTCATCACAGTGCCTTTACATGAAGCAGTCTTCCAATAATTACCTGCTAAATGACTGAATCAGTCCAAATTCCCACTCTTGTTAAGTTCGCTCTTTCTCTGTTGAGATTGCTCTCCTTGTATAGCTACAGGGAAGAGAGACATCTGCTGTCAGGTGGGGACTGGCTTTTGTTCCTGTCCTGAGCACATGCTCTGCTATACTATTGATTGTATACTAATTCCAAGCAGTTGGCCGTCACATTTCTTTGCCAACTGCAGCATGTCTGCTCTACTTCCTGGTGTGTCTTCCTAGTCAAAAATAGCTTTAGATGGAGACTTTCCCAAGCTCCTCCATCTCGTCCTCCTCACTGTCCAAATCCGATCTGATTGCAAGGATTAAAGTAATCCATAGAGGGAAGGGCTCCAAGATGATACTCTTTTAACATGTGTGCTGCATTAAATCATTGGAGAAGTTACCATAATTCTGTCTGTATGATTCCAGATTTCAAAATCTTTCCTGCATATGAATTCCAAATGGAGTCTGCATTAGTGCAGCTACTTTTGAGTGTAAATAGCATTTATTTCTATCAAGGTGAATGGCTTCTTTGTTTGGTATGTTCCCCAAAGAACCATCAAGCATAAGGTGAGTGTGTATACCATTGTATCTGGGGCAATCCTACCCTGATGTCTTCTTGCAACTAATCACCCACCCTGATTTGTTATTAAGTATCCAAACTCAGTGCTCAATCATTGTGTCCCTCTGCTTCCCATTTGCCCTGGTCAAATATTTTTCTATATAGCTACAAAAATAACTGTCTTTGAGACTGTTAGGTCTCAAAGAAACCCAGGAAAAATGACTAATTGAGGTACCTATTCAACATATCAAAGCAAATATTGGCTGGCAGGTTTGTTTGTTTGTTTGTTTTTTATCAACTACCTGTTACAGGGCCATTCTGGCTGGCATACACTACTCTCTACCCTAAATTTTCTAGCCCAAGGACTGTGCTGGGCCATTTCCTTCAGTTTCTCTCTCCTATATAACCCAGCCATTTTAACTATGCCAGCCTCTTGTTCTCTTTGCCTCTTGCCTACCACTCTTGGTTCCCACTCTCCTGGACTCGTGGTTGCTGGCTCTCCCCTCCCCTATCTCCCCCGACCTAGTTCAGTCTGTGGCCATGTTCCATACGGACCCTTCCCAATGCCTTTGACTTGCTCTCTCTCTTATCTACAATAAACCCTCTCCTCCACCCATATCTAGGAGTGATCCTGTCTTCACGTCATTTTTTCATTCACTTTCATTACCTCTTTATATTGCAGATGGGTCTTTGAATTTTGCTTCTAAATGGTGCGCATCAAAATTTACTCTGGAGTATGGTTCTGAGGTCTACTGCATTCATCAGTTCACATAACCATCACCGAGATTCTTGACCCTAAGCATTGATAACCATGCTGTTTGATCTGTTCTTGTAGTTATGTTCATGATATCTCCTTATGGTTTCAGTTTGCACTTCCCTAATGACAAGCACTGACCATTTCCATGAGCCTGACTGTAGTCTTCAAACCTTTAATAGTGAAGTGACCATTCAGATCTTTGGCTTATTTTTTTAGTTGGACTATTGGGTATTTTTTTCTTGTTGAGTTTTTCAAGTTTCTTATATAGTCTAGATATATGTCCTTTATTATATGTACAATTTGCAAATATTTATTTGTATCTGAAGCTGGTCTTTTTACTTTCTTAACACTTCTCTCAGATCAGAAATTTATATTTCAGTAAAACCAATAGAAAAACCTTCCTAATTTTTTTTCAAAAAAGTAATTGAACCCATCTGTATGTATCTACTTCTGGACTCTTTTCTACTCCATAGATTTATATGTTGGAGAATTTGACTGGACTGTAAAAGTTGCTATTGGAATGATTCCTTTATTAACTTAGAATTTTATAATCTATAAAATAAAATTTTCTTCATCCTCTCTTCATCTGAGAAAATAAATTGTTGTGTCCATGGGGAGCTGAAATTCATGTAATACCACTTGGCATGAGTAGCCAGTAATAAAATTGATAGCATAATAAACACACATCAATCCATGTCCTTAGATACTATCTAAGGTGTGCCAATCCCCACCCCAATCCTCACAGCTACTTCAGAAACCAGTCTCCTCTCTCACTATGTGTCCTCTTGGTGATTAACAGTGTAAATACTAGAGAGACTGAGTCGTCCAGCAGCGAAGGGCCTTTTAATGTTGTTTAGCACAGAATGTTCCAGGCACACCACTTTTTTCAAATCTTCTATGCACTTTTAGGAAGGTTTCTTAAAAGGTCATTTCATGTACAGGTAGTCTGCTGTTCCAAGTGGAGAATTCACACATTCTCCACCCTTCCCCACTCCCCACCTCCTTCTTCAAAACTAGAGCAACATTCTTTTATTTTCAACCTACTTCTCTTCTACTAATTATTAATTAGACCTTTTTTTCTGATGTGTAGGTGAATTGTTTCTGTAGGAATAAGGGATTCGTGGTTGGTGCTTAAATGAGAAACCTGGTGAGCTGGGTACTCTGAACGCACAAAAATGGCCACTGCGCTTATGTCCATGCCTACCACGGTATGCCATAGCCTCTGTGGAAAAGAGTTAATATTGGCACTTTAAATGTGATACCATTTAAAGGTGATTAATAGATCCTAATCATTTTAACATAACCTACAAGAAAACAAAAATACAACCAGTGGTGTTAGAAAGTTTGAAAAGCACTGAATATAAATATAGTAAGTCATAAAATTAGAGAGCACTTCTCTGCTTCCAGCCACACACATGTTTCTCATTTATTTGACAATCTAAAATTAACAAAACCATCCCTGGACACTTTCTGTTTTAAGGAATCACTTTCACTTGGCTTTGGATGTTCAAGCTTTATAGTTCAGATTGTGTTCAGTAAATCAGACAATATGCACATTTTTACACATTTGAAAATTATTAGTATTGCGTGTATGTGTGATGTGCGTATGTCAGTGGGGCAATCAGAGGACAACTTTGTAGAATTGGTTTCTACAATTCTACCTTCATATCTGAGGGTCAAACAACTTGGTTACTGAGGGCTGGTACAGAGGTTTTATTGAAATCCCAAGCAAACTGAGTAGTACATGAGTGTTGATTCCATACTAATACAGAGAGTTATTGCTGCATATGACCGTAGAATACAATGACATATATTTTACATATGATAACTGCCAGGTTTGCACAACATGCACCTTTACCCAGTGAGCCATCTCACTGGCCCAACACTGTATAGGTTTTTAAACATTACTTTTATCTTACCAATACAGGTTTGATTTTTAAAGGAGTGATGTGCTAGGAAGTAGTCCTACCTCCATTTGAACCAACTTCTCTGGGTGTATGTTGTAAAAGGAATCAAACTATGTTTGAAATAGAAACAAAGTTGTTGATCATATAGCATCATGGAAAACAAGAACAAAAATTAACAAAAATTTTTCTACCAACTAAAAATATTCACAATATAAAATCTTTCTCTCTGACTGTTTGGGACCCCTGGGCTTGTCTGTTGGGATCTTATCTAGCTGCAATAATAAAGATCCTATCCAAGGTACCTTTGATATTCTGGGGCCATTTGTTGACTCCCTGGGACCCTGATATGTCCAGGCTACTCGTTGATTTCCCTTAGAGATCCACTGACAATGTGTATTTGTAATTGTTACGATCATTTCCACAGAATGGAAGAAGGGCGTGGCTGGTTCGTATCCTATTTCTCAATTCAGCATGATTTTAATAGGGTCGCTTGGGAATGTGATGCTCTGATATAAAATGTAGATTGAGGATGTATTCAGTCCACAGTGACTTTCCTGCTTCATTGTATGCCATTTCCATGTAAATGCCAGTGCTTTGTGTGTGAAAAAACACTGTTAGGAGTCATTAAAGAGTAAAGTCATATTTACTAAGAAGTATCTGTCATCCAGAAGGGAGTGTTTCTAAGCATGCTGAAGCATTCTCTGCATTCTGCCCTCAGAAACTCATTTTGACTTTGTTTTAATCGTTACTTGCACAAAATGAGGTGATGTATACATACATATATTTCTGTTAGGTAATAGGTCTTTGTTGACAATTCTCTTTCAGGCTGCTGCCTTGAGCTCTTTCCACGTTGCCTCACTCCTTCTTAATTCCTCAGTTATTATAGACCATCATGAACAGAAGAAAATTTCGGAATATAACCCAACTGGGACAGGGCTGTAAGATCCACAATGATATGCATTCACTCTCATGAGATACAGAAAAGGGGCTGTTTAAGTTTAGTGGCAAGAAAATGTTTCAGAGGAAAGTATGAGGTTCTGTATATTTTTTTGTTTCTTCGTATTTCCTGGCTCTGCTATGATATGGAAAAGATATGAGAAATTCAAATTTCCTTTATTGAGTTATATCTTAGTAATATATGTTGAAATGTCAATCTTAATTGACAGAATATTTTACTCTATAACTTAGTATCTGATTTCTAAAACACATATAACCATATGTAAGTAAACATAAAAAATACAGAAAACATACATCTCGTATATTACTCTGCAAGAATCCCAGCTTCCTAAATTCAGATAAAATCAAACGTAACTATGTTTTCGGTCAGCAGTATAAGTAATCAAAAATTTAGAAACATTATTTAAAACATGATTATCACAAATACAATACTATCCATTCCTCTATAAATATAGGTAGCCACCAACTTACTAGTGTATAATCTACGGTCACCAGTGTTATGAATCAGCTCATTCCCTTCACGAGGCAGATGAAGGAGATACCTGTTTTAGCACAGGATGAACCAGGCGACTGGATAGGTGCCTTCCTGGCTCAGAATACGTATACCAGACCATCTCTGTTTGCTTGCTTGTTTGTTTCACTATTTATTTATTGTGCGTGGGTATGGATAGGTGTATGCCCACATGGTATGCCTGTGAAAGTCACAAGACAACTTTCAGGACTCAATTTTCTCCTTCTGACCTGTGGAATTTGAAGATCAAATTCAAGCCGTTTATCTGATAAGCCATTTCAGATATCTTTATAGTCAATGAGCCAGTTTTTTTAATCCTACTGATACAAATTAGTCTTTTAATTTGTATTGAGGAATGGAGAGGATCATGTAAGCTGATCAGCAGACTTGTAGAATGCACTATGTGGCTAGACTAAACTAGAAGCATGTAGAAATCCCTTAAGTAGAGGCGTCATGGCTTGGGCCTGGGAGCGGATATCTTAGTTTAGGTTCTAGCTGATGTGAGGGTTGCTCATGTCATTTCTGCATGTTTAAAATGTTCATAATAATAGTAATTTCACAGAGTTTCAGAGGTTAAGTAAATTCCTGTTAAGAGATGATTGAGATATTTAACATGTAGTTGTCATACAGTGTTAGCTGTTGGTTATTGTTCTGTTAGGATCTTCTTAGACTGTCAACCTAATATACCTGGCCTCTTTATTAAAACATCCAAGGTGTGAGCCAGTCCTTCTCAACCTGTGGGTCATGACCCCTTAGGGGCCAAATGACCTTTACACAGGGTCACCTATGACTATCAGAAAGCACAGATATTTACATTATAATTCATAGTATTAGCAAAATTATAGTTATGAAGTAGCAATGAAATGATTTTATGGTTGGGGTCACCACAACATGAGGAACTGCATTAAAGAGTTGCAGTGTTAGGAGGTTGAGAATCATTGGTGTGGACTATGAAGGTCTGACTGGAAATCTAGGTGGCTACCATGATGAAAGTCAACATTTCCAGTGTATGTAGACTCTGGTAATCCCTTAAAATAATTTTGGGTATGATACAACCATAAGAGAAGTCACAACTGTGTCTGTTTCTTTAACAGTGACACTTTCAGAAGTCTGGGCTTTGTTATTAAGGCTTCTGCTTCCGTGGATGTCCTAGTCTAAACCCCAACTATTTCCACTCTTGGCTCCATGAATATAAGCACTGGTAACTTGAAAAAAAACCTTGAACTTGACTGACATGTGACCTATGAAGACCTGTCTGGCTGTCACCTATCTCTGGTGACATCTGCCTTGCCCACCTTCTCTCCTCCCAGTTTCTCACTGTCCATCTCTTAGGGGTTATTTTTTAGATCACTAAATAAGCCAATCTCTTTCCAAGCATGGGCCTGTATCCATGCTATTCCTGGGCCTAACAGACTCTTTTGAGTTCCCTACACCCTCTCCTCCCTCAGGACTCCTACCTACCGGAGATTCTCAGCCCTCCTTTTTGGCCCCTTCCTTTTTGGCCCCTTCCTGTCACTCATTTCAGCTTACACTTCAATATATTCCTGCTGCTCCAGGGAGGATACAGTGGAAAGAGAAGCCAAGTGACAGCTGTGAATATTCTTTCTGAAATCATCAGTACATAGAACATAGATCAGTGCCCAATAATGTTTGATGAATAGATCAAGGTAAGTAACTATCTTAAAATTCCTCATACCAGTAAAGAGTTTTTACACTAGAATTCTTCTGAGCTGACTTAATGGATAAATAATAATTTATATTAACATATTAGTGGCCTATATGTTCTTGCAGTTTAAGATTCTTCCTGGGAATTTACTTATGCAACAGATTTGTTTTATAAGCATGTTTTAACATAACGATAGCAACAATACACTTTAGTTCATCCTCGAGGGAATAATCACATCTGAAACCATTGCTATTTGAATCTACAGCATTAACTTGGACAATTACATAACCTCTCTGGGGTCCTAGATTAGTAATATCAAGTGTCTTAGATAGTAATAGCCAAGGCTCTTACTTCTCTGCAATCCATAAACTGTGTTAAGATTAATTACCTTAAATCACAGAACATATTATCCAATATTTTCTCATTAAAACATTTCTTGATGTCATCTACTTCTTGCATTTTATGTCTGTTAATATTTTTTGAGGCAAAGTCTCAGTATAACATTCAGGCTGGCCTGGAACTGATTGTGTAGTCCAGGATGGCCTCAACCTCACTATGTCATCCAACCTGGACTCAAATTTATCATCTTCCCACCCCAGATTCTTGAGTGCTTGGATTATAGGCATATGTCATCACGCTTAGCACTATTACTTTTTATTTTTAATATTTATTTATTTATGTGTGTGTGCCTCTGTGTGTGTGTGCGCGCGCCTGTGTGTGTGTGTGTGTGTGTGTGTGTGTGTGTGTGTGTGTGTGTGTGTGTGTATGCATGCATGCACATGTGTTTGTGCACGCCCAGTTGTGCAGGTACCTTCAGGGTGAGAAGCAGGTGTTGCATCCTCTGGAGTTGAGTCATGCACTGTTGTGAGCTGCCTGATGGGGGTACTGGGAATTAAACCTGGATCCTCTACATGAGCAGTAAGTGTTCGTAACCACTGAACCATCTCTATAATTGTATCACTTTTAATACAATTAATATCTTTAAATTCTGCCTGGTGTTTAAAAATGTTTCTCAGTTACATTACTAAGACAGCATTCATCTAAAGTCGATATTTCATCTTCACATATTGCTATTTTAAGAAAAACACGTAGTTATTGACGTTTATGTTAAGAAAGAAGCAAGGCCAATTATTTCACCTTCCCTCTGACACATATGGTTTTGCATTGACTTCTATTTTAAAAATAACAGTATTTTTCATGCTGGCTCAACATGCGAGAACAGCTGCCACAGAGTCTAACAAGCCTAAGTTTGATCGCAGGGACCCATGTGACTGTTGGAGAGAACCAACACCCCAGAGTTGTCCTCCAACCTCTCAGTATGCTCTGTAGAGAATATACCAGCTGAGACACACTCGCACAAAAACACATACAGTAAATAGATACAATAATAAAAGTAATAACTGAGTCTTTTCATTGCAAAAAAAAATTCTTTGCAGAAAACCATATAGACTTGAGAGTAATGACTGAACCCTCCCCCACCCTTTTTTATTAAATTCGTTAACTTAATTATTTTATTTAGTTAGTTATTTACATCCCAATTGCTGCTGCCCCTCCTGGTCCCCCCTCTCAAGTTCTATATCCTATCCACCCCCCCTTCACCTCTAAGAGGGTGGTCCCCCTCATCCCCCTTCCCTGGGGCATCAGTCTCTACAGGATTAGTAGCATCCTCTCCCACTGAAGCCAGACAAAGCTTTCCTCTGTTACATATACACCCAGGGCCTCAAACCAGCCTGTGTATGCTCTTTGGTTGGTGGCTTAGTCTCTAAGGGTTTCCAGGAGTCCAGGTTAGTTGACATTGTTGGTCTTCCTGTGGGATTGCTATCCCCTTCAGTTCTTTAAACCCTTCCAAATAACTCTTCCATAGGGATCCCTGACCTCAGTCCAATAGTTGGCTCTAAGTATCTGCATCTGTCTCAGTCAGCTGCTGATAGAGTCTCTCAGAAGACAGCCATGCTATGCTCCTGTCTGCAAGTAGAACATAGCATTAGTAATTTCGGCTAAGGTCACCCACATTGAGTCCTGGGAGAGGTTCTCCCAATCCCCAACCCTGGCAGTTGTATATTTCCATTCATTCTCCTGGCCCTCTAGGCTTTTTCCTTTCTGCACCCCATACCTGATCCTTTTTTTTTTAACTTGAGATTTCAGAGCTCTTGAGGGCTGATCAGTTCCATCCTTGTGTATGTTCCTGTCTAACTTACTGTGTATGTTCTTTGATTTTGGAAGAGCTCCTTTCATTTACTCTCTATATTTAGTTACATTTATGATGAAATGGGAGTGGGAGTGTGTGAAATAAAGTTTCAAAAATGGGTAGCTGGGGCCAGAAAGACAGGTCAGCAGTTAGCATGGCAGGTTGCTCTTACAAAGATGTGAGTCTCTCCCATCAGCCTCATCGGGCAGCTCATAGTCACCTGTAACTGCAGTTCCAACCTTCTGGACACCACAGGTACCAGCACTCATGTGCACACATACTCCCATAAATAATAATAATAATAATAATAATAATAATAATAATAATAATAATAAATTTAATAATTTAGAATAATAAAATAAATCTTTAAGTAAAATGTTTCCAATAAGGTAATTCCCATTCATGGTTATATATTAGTTCTCATTACAGCTGGTGATATGCCAAAATGGTAGCCAGCCTGTCATACCAAAATAGGTATCACTGACACTTGTAAAACAGAGAAAAGTTTGGAGATGGTGGCATGTGGTCCTCTAAGACTAGTCTTTCAATAAATCATCAAGGACAGTGGTGACTATCATGACAACCAACTCTCTTCAAAACTACATATAACGTTCAAGGTCTTGCACCAATCCTTGTGTGGGTTTACGCAAGAACAGCTAGTCTCACTAGGAACCAGACTTTGTGGATTTTATGCCTCCCTGTATTCTCCTCCGTCTCCCCAACCATACTCTCTCCTCAAACAACACACCCATGAATGCAGTAGCCACGGAAATCCCCTTAGCAGCTTAGCAGCACTAGAAAGAGACAAAGCAGCTCTGGTTCCTAGACAAAGCGCTGTTTAACATGCATGAAAGTCCCTGGCGAAGCTCCATTTGTAAGGCGTGTCTTTACCCTGGTGATTCAAGGCTCCTCCATGGGAAGAGACTCCCCTGATTTTAGCCAGCTTCAAGTTTCTCCATCTTTACAATAATCTGTAGCAGCCTTTTTTTATGTTTAACATCTTGTATTTCGTTGAGGAACAAGTTGAATTTTGGCTTTCTAGCTACAAAGAACAGTTTGCAGACACAAATTGGAGAAGATCTGGAAGATGTGTTAGATCTCGTGGGTGGTTTGGTTTCAGTCTTCTTTGTTGGGTCTTTTCAACATAAATTCCAGAATAGTCTCGAGTGCCCATCTCAGTTTGAGTAACATAAGTCTTTTGAAGGTCAGAATTCCTGTTTGACCTTGTGCAGGCTGGGGAGGCTTTAAAAGCTTCTACCAGGTTGGGGGGTTTAACTGGTTTAACCTGATTTAACTTCTCTGGTATCTGTTCACTGGGCCTGATATAGGCTTTATAGCAGATCTGATGATTTTTTGGAATCTGTAGTGTCTCTTTTTCATTTCTGAGGGACACACCTCTGTGAGTTATGGCTTAACTACCAAAGCTTCAGCCTTTAGGTCCTTTTTGGCATATGTTTAATGACTAATTTGGCTCCTTTTTGTTCTAAGCTTTTTAGGTGTGATCTGGATATGCTCTTCGCAAAACACAGACAAGAAGACTCCCCCTAAAGACTCCCCCTTCTATTTCTTGTCCTGACCATAATAGGACATAGTTTCCAGAAGGAAACAGGGTTGTTTTGAAGCCTAACTGGTCCTCACACTGTCTGACAAGCCCTGTTTCTGCTCGGTGGCATTAACAGAAACTAAAACTGTCCTGACTCAGTTGTCCCTCTGGCACCAGATTGAAAGAATGTAAGGATGATCAGCCTTAGCAGGAGATGAAACTAACAGATTCTCTAAAGCCCCTTCCTAAAAGGACAGAAATTGATTTTATTTGATATTACCTGGACTGCAGCCTTTAAACCAATATATTAAATCCCCTTCTGATATGTATATTTCTAAAGGCACAGAACTGATAAGATAGACAGACAGATAAATAGTAAATAAATTGATAGAAGATAGATAGATAGATAGATACATACATACATACATACATACATACATACATATAGATAGATATTTACAAATGTAGATAGAGATATCAATTCTGTGCCTTCTGACGAAGGGTTCTTCAACACAAAGAACACCAGTAGCCAAAAGCTAGGAGTTTTATCTTTTCAAAGTGTCTAATCATTAGCAATTCACTTAACTAACTAACCAAACTTTTGTAATTCTGCTTAGATGACTTTTGTCTAAAGTAAGAGGGTGCCCAGTTTCCCCAGCTCCATGTGGTAGAGGCTGTCCAACCTCCAGTGTATATGTTTGGCATCTTTCAGCTCAGTAGCTGGAGATGTGCAGGCTCACTCTCAGCTGTCTGTTCTGTCTTGGTTCGATAGTTTTACTGCATATACCGTGCTATTTACCTGCTATGGCTCTGAGGTGTGTCTTGCTATCTGGGGCTGTGATACTCCCAGCTTTGTTCTTTTTGTTCAAGTTTGCTTTGGCTGTTCAGGATCCTTCTGTGCTTCTATGTGCAACTTAGGGTTTAGGCTTGGCTTGTCTAGTTCTCTGAAAAATGCCTTTGACATTTTCATGGTCATTCTATCAAATCTGTAATCACTTTGGCTATTATGGACAAATTAAAAATATTAATTCTTTCAATCCATGAACCTGAAAGGTTTTTCTTTTGTGTGTGTGTGTCTTTTTGTAAACAAGTGGTTTTTGATTGTTGGTTTTTTTTGTTTTTTTTTAATTTTACTGTAGCCATATTTTGCTTCCTTGGTTAAATTTATTTCTAGTTATTTTAGATTTTATAATTATTATGAGACTGCTTTCATAATTTATTTTTTAATTATCTCGTTAGTGTAAACAAAAGCTTATTTTTATAAAGATTTATTTATTTATTTATTTATTTATTTATTTTATGTAAGTAAACTGTAGCTGTCTCCAGACACACCCAAAAAGGGCATCAAATCTCACTACATACGGTTGTGAGCTACCATGCGGTTTCTGGGATTTGAACTCAGAACCTCTAGAAGAGCAGTCAGTGCTCTTAACTGCTGAGCCATCTCTCCAGCCCACAAAAGCTGCTTTTATATGGTGATTTTGTATCGTGAGCCGCTATTGAATTCATATGTCAGTTCTGATAGTCCTTGGATCTTTCTATATGTGTTATATCATCTGCAAACAAAGATAATTGCACTTTCTCTTTTTCCATCTATGCCTTTTACATGTTCTTCTTTACTAACTGCTCTGGTCTAAACTTCCAGCATGATGAACAGGAGCTAAGAGAGGGAACATCTTTGTCTTAACTCCAAATCTTAGAGGAAATGTAAGAAACTTTAAATGTATATGAACACATAGACTAGTAGTTAATGGTAGAGGAAAAAAAAAGATATGTTAACACCAGCCAGAACACTTCCCATCAGTAAACGAAAGTGAAACTACTAAGGATAAAGTTTTACATCCCACCTCTAGGGAGAAAAAAAGACTTAAAGTAATGTTTAAGGGTGTGTGTGCCTGACAATAGAACATAAAAATCTATATGATAGAAGGGCATCAACCTAGAAAGAGAAATAGAAAATCTGGTATTATAATTGGAGACTTCAAAATCCCTCCATCACGAGCAGATAATCAGTAGAGACCTAGCTGAACTAGACTACTGTCGATCAATTGGATGAAATCCATATTAGCACACTACTTCATTCAACCACAGAAGAAAGCATAGAATGCATACTCCAAGACCATATGTGGTATTCATTAAGACCGAGCAAATTACCCGCCATAAAATATGCCTTGATAGTATTAAAAGGATAGAAATTAGATAATATATGACCTCAAAGCCATAGGATGTTTAAAATTAAAAGGAGGATCCATAGTAAGTATTGACAAAAAGTGGAGGGATTAGAACCCTCATGAATCTCTGGAGGAAAGGGAAATTGATGTGATCATATTGAAAAGCCATTTTGCAGGTCCTCAGAGGTTAACCAGAGTTATATTAAAATCTAGCTACTCTCCTTGATTGCTGAAAACTTTGTCTATATAGAATCTTCATGCAAATGTCCATAGCAGAATTATAACTCCTGGAAGTAGTTATACACAGTTGTGAAACAGCTGCTAGGTGGATGCTAAGAGTTTAAGCTGAATCCTGTGGAAGAACAGCCAGGGCTTTTAACCATTGAAGCATTGCTCCAGCCCCACAAACAAATCTGATTCAGCACTGGAAAGAAACAAACCATTGAATGTACACAGTGTGGATTGAAAACAGTATGCCAAGGGAAAGAAGACAGTCACTGAAGGTCAAGTGTTCTGAGATTCCATCTGTTTGAAATGTACAGAACAGACCAATCAATAAAGACAGAAAGTACATTAGTGGTTAATAGGCACTGGGGACAAAGGAAGTGAACGTTCATTGCATAAAGTTTAGAGGGAACAAGGGAAATATTTCACAATTAGGTTAGAATTTACATAACTCATCAAAAGCCTCAGGATTTGACTCTTAAGAGTGAATTATAAGATATATTAGTTACATCTCAATAAAAATAACAAAAACAGCACATGACGGAGTAAAGGTTCCTACAAAAAATAATCCCCTCTAGTACACAGCTCTTAGACATCTGAATTATCACACTGGTACCATGCAAAGGCTGAATTCTATTTGACCTTGCTGTCCCTTGAGAGCAAAGTCTGAAGACTGGACTTACCCAGGCACTAAGATTGCAAACTGTCAGAAACAGAAGCAGAAGGTTTTGTGAGCCAAATGTGGCCCTTCAAAGAGTATGAACTGGTACCCTAAGCACTGGTGCCTTGGAAGGTAAGTGTTTCTGTAGAGAAGAGCTTTAAAGAGGTAATTTAGTGAAATACAATTAGGTGGGCCCTGATCCACAGTGACCACTCCTTAAGTAAGTACAAAAGAAGACATAGACACAGATGAATGACCATATCAAGACACAGGAGAGCAAGGCTGTGTTGGTTAGTCTTATGTCAACTTGACATGCAAGTTAGAGTTATTTGAAAGGACGGAACCTCAATGGAGAAAATGACTCCATGAGACCCAGCTGTAGGACATGTTCTTAATTAGTGATTGGTAGTGGAGGTCCCAGCCCATTGTGAGTGGTTCCACCCCTTTTCCCGTGGTCCTCTGCTCTTAAGAAACATGGTGCAAGTTATGAGCAGCCAGTCAGTTAGCTTCTCCCTTCCATGGCCTCTAAATCAGCTCACCGGGTTGCTGTCCCTTTGGAGTTTGTGTCCTTAAATGATGAACAGCAACATAGAAGTGTAAGCCAAATTAACCCTTCCCTCCCCAACTTGCTTTTTGATCATGCTGATTTAACACACTATAGAAACCCAAATATGTGTGTGTGTTTGTGCTTGTATGTGCCTGTGTGTGTGTCTGTGTGTGTCTGCACACATGTTTGTGTGTCTGTACAAGTGTGTGCACATGCGAAGGTCAGACAGAGAGCAACCATGATAACTGTTTTGAAAATGTTTTCAACAAAGTCTTTTATTTTTTAGACAAAGTCTCTTACTAACACCTGGCATACCTATTAGGCTAGAACGGCTGGACAGACTCAGGGACCTATCATCTGTCTCAAAATATATATAATTTGAAAACAATAATGACTATTTGTTTAGTTTACTAAGCATGAACAATTTATCCTTTTTTAGGCCTTATCCAGAATAATAAGACTAGATTTTAATCTTAGAAGTTCTCGTCTTTGTTTGTTCAGTTGGTTGGTTGATTTTTTGAGATAGGGTTTCTCTGTGTACTTCTGACTATTCTAGAACTGGCTCTGTAGACTAGGCTGGCCTTGAAATCAGAGACCCTCCTGTCTCTACTTCCCAAGTGCTGGAATGAAAAAGGTGTGCACTACCACTGCCTGGTAAAGTCTAGTATCTTATTAGAGATAATTCATTTGAGTGTTAAATAAATATTTAAATAATAAATTTAGATGATATTTCACCAAAGATACATTGAAAATGTCATTGCTTGTGTTTGCATTACTAACATAATGTATATACTATGCCATGTACGGAATTATTTTACCTTACTGTACTGCTGAATTCTAATGATGGCTTTTTAAGGTGAACCCTTTATTCGTAAACAACATAGAAATAACAAATACATTTTACTGTCATTATTTGTTTGTTTGTTTGTTTGTTTTTACACTCCAGATTTTATTCCCCTCCCAGTCCACCCTCCAGCTGTTCCACAGCCCATACCTCCTCCCTGCCCACCCTGTCACTACGAGGATGTACCCACTCCACCAGACCTCTAAACTTCCTAGGGCTTCTAGTCTCTTGAGGGTTGGGTGCATCTTCTCTGACTGAATTCAGACCTGGGAGTCCTCTGCTGTATTTGTTTTGGGGACCTCAGATCAGCTGGTATACACTGCCTGGATGCTGATCCAGTGTCTGTGAGATCTCGGGGTTCCAGGTTAGTTAAGACTGCTGGTCCTCCTACAGGGTTGCCCTCCTCCTCAGCTTCCTCCAGCTTTTCCCTAATTCATCCAGAGGGGTCAGCAGCTTCTGTTGATTGGTGTGGTGTACATATCTGCATCTGACTCTTCAGCTGCTTGTTGGGTCTTTCGGAAGGCAGTCATGGTAGGTCACTTTTTGTGAGTGTCCCATAGCCTTAGTAATGGTGTCAGGTCTTGGGGCCTCACCTTGAGTTGGATCCCACTTTGGGCCTGTTCCTGGACCTTCTTTTCCTCAGGTTCTTCCTCATTTCCATCCCTGCATTTCTTTCAGAGAGGAAGAACTATGGCTTTGGCTGCAGGGCAGCAACCCCATCCCTCACTTGATGCCCTGTCTTTCTGCTGTAGGTGAACAAGTTCCCTCTCCCCACTGTAGAGCATTTCATCTAAGATCCCCCATTTTGAGTCCTGCGAGTCTCTCAGCTCCCAGGTCTCTAGTACATTATGGAGGGTCCTCCCAACCTCCAAGGATGCCTATTTCCGTTCTTTCTGCTGGCCCTCAGGGCTTCAGTCCTTTTCCCCCAACCAATATCAGACCATGTACCCCTCTCCCCCACACCCTGTCCCCTTTTGCTCCTAGGTCCCTCCCTCCCTCCCCACTTGTGGTTCCTTTCTTCTCCCTCCCAAGTGGGACTGAAACATTCCTCACTTGGGCCCTTCATCTTGTTGATCTTTTTTGAGTTGTGTGGACTGTATCTTGGGTATTCTGTACTTTTTTTGGCTAATATTCACTTATTAGTGAGTACATACCATGCATGTCCTTTTGGATCTGAGCTACCTCACTCAGGAGGATATTTTCTAGTTCCATCCATTTCCCTGCAAAACTCAGGATATCCTCATTCTTAATAACTGAGCAGTATTCCATTGTGTAAATGAACCACATTTTCACATATCCATCCTTCTGTTGAAGGACATTTGGGTTGTTCCCAGCTTCTGGCTATCACAGATAAGGCTGCTATGAACATAGTAGAACACATGCCCCTGTGGCATGGTGGGGCATCTTTTGGGTGTATTCCCAAGAATGGTATTGCTGGGTCTTCAGGTAGGTCTATTTCCAATTTTCTGAAAAACCTCCAAATTGATTTCCAGAGTGGTTGTACCAGTTTATAATCCCACCAAAATGAAGGAGTATTCCTCTTCCTCCACATCCTTGCCAACATGCATTGTCACCTGAGGTTTTGATCTTAGCCATTCTGATTGGTGTAAGGTGGAATCTCAGGGTTGTTTTGATTTGCATTTCTCTGACCACTAAGGGCTTTGAATATTTCATTAGGTGCTTCTCAGCCATTCGAGATTCCTCTGTCGTGGATTCTCGGTTTAGTTCTATACCTCATTTTTTGATTTGGTTGTTTGGTATTTTGGTGGTTGTCTTCTTGGTTTCTTTATATATTTAGGATATTGGTCCCCTATCAGATGTGGGATTAATGAAGATTTTTTTACCAATCTGTATAATCCGATTTGTCTTATTGATTTCATGTGGAGGTCCTTGATCCACTTGGACTTGAGCTTTGTGCATGGTGACAAATATGGGTCTATTTTTGTTTCTCTACATACAGACAGTCAGTTAGACCAGCACCATTTATTGAAGATGCTTTCCTTTTTCCATTGTATATTTTTGGCTTCTTTGTCAAAGGTCAAGTGTACGTAAGTGTGTGGTTTTATTTCTGGGTCTTCAATTCTATTCCATTGATCAACCTATCTGTCTCTGTACCAATACCATGCAGTTTTTAATCACTATTGCACTGTAGTAGAGTTTGAGGTCAGGGATAGTGATTCCCCCAGCCGTTCTTATATTATTAAGAATTGTTTATGCTATTCTGGGTTTTTTGCCTTTTCAGATGAATTTGAGAATTGCTCTTTCCACGTCTTTGAAGAGTTGTGTTGGGATTTTGATAGGGATTGCAATGAATCTGTAGATTGCCTTTGGTAGGATGGCCATTTTTACTATGATAATTCTGCCACTCCATGAGCATGGAAGATCGCTCCATTTTCTGAGATCTTCTTTGATTTCTTTCTTGAGAGACAGTCATAACTTCATGCCACAGAGCCCCCAGGAGGTCTTCAGACTGTGGTGTCAACTGCTCAGTTGCCCTGGGTACAGAGGAAGTCCTGGGATGCCTTTAAGCTGTGGTGCCCTGGGTGCAGTGGATCTCCTGGGATACCTCAGGATGTGGTATCAAATGTTCTGAAGGCAGTGGTTCTTTTGGTTTGCTTCAGAATATAGCACCTTCAAGGGAGCAGACTAGCTAGCAGTCTGTCCCAGCAGAAAGGACCAGGCAGATGTGATTGATATTTGGCAGTCGGGGGGAGTCTCCACGTCCACTGGGCTCCCAGTGGCAGCTGTGGGACTTCAATGGGGGGGGGTACTTACTAAATGCTCTGAGTGCAGTAGAGCCTCTGACATGCCTCAGGATATAGCCTCTTACTGTCATCTTTTAAATATAGAGATTTCAAGGCATATTATATTTGGGAAATGAACCAAGTAGCTTTCCATATTTTTGTATAGTTCTGAATACTTTTAAATATTCCAGAATTAAATATTGTTTTGTCTTAAAGAGTTCATTCATGATACCATTTGAGGCAAGAGTCTTTGGTAACTTCTCAGTTTTTCCTTGTTAACCTTTATTAGAAATTTTATTCTTTCTTCAGTTACTATTTCAAGTGCATATTTTTTCAGAAAAAAAGTATTCCTTAAGCTATCAAATGTATTCATATGCATCTCCAGTATTTCTGTCCAGTCAAATCTTTTTTTTCTACTTTAGGAATTTTACTTCCCTTTTTAGGTTTTCCAAAAATGTGTACATTTTCTTTGTTTTTCTAAAGACCCAGTTTTGAAATCATCCGTTTCTCCTGTAGTCTCTATTATTTCCTTCAGCGACTCCCTACATGCTTCATAGGAACTGTTCTGAATTAACTATTGAAATGAAGAAAAGTAATCAGTTCTGCCAAAAAGACTGTATTAGCCGCATTGCAAAAATCCTGACATGTAGGGTTTAGTTTTTATTACATTAAAATTAATTATTTAATTTAAAAAATTGGGCTATGTGTGTTTGTGATGTGTATGTGCATGTATGTGAATGATGCTGGTGCCTTTCTCAAGTTTTTGCACCAATTTGCACTCCTGTCTTAAATTTCACGAAAATTCTCATTTCTCCACATGCTTACTAACAGCTGCCATTGACAGACTTTTGTATTGTGAAATGTCACTGTCATGCTAATTTGCATCTTCCAGAGTCCCAGTAGATCTAAACAACTCTGAGAATGCTCGTGAGTTTCTGCCTATGAACTCCCTGTTCGTGTGCATTATCATTTTGCTTTGAAGCTGTTTTCTTCTCAGTGTGCAAAAATTTATTTAAGGGAACCCATAGATCTTGAGGTTATCCTTTAAATTAGTGTGCAGCCACCATGAGCAGACACAAATTTATAATTTTCATATAGCTGTTGCTATTGATCTTTCTATTATAGTCAGTTCTTGCTCACATGTCACAAAAAAAAGTTCCCCTGGTATCTAAGAAAATTATTTAACAGTTTTGCTCTTTCAGATTTCAAATGTCTTCATCTACTTTATAAAGGAATGTTGTATAAAGCAAAGAAAGGTGGACAAATGAGTAAAATCATCACACCTGTCTGTTAGCTGTCACAGATGAAATGCCAGGTGCACAGACGAGCTATGGATGGATGTCTACACCCCCAGCTAAATCATGCCAGCAAAACACTATGACAGATTACCTGCTCTATTTAGTTCAAAGAATATATATATATATATATATATATGAATTTTCTTCTTGAAGATGGAGTAGATGCCAAAATTCACCAGTATCCCTGCATCATAGTGAAATAAGAAAACAAAATCAAACCTTTAATGGCCACTGCTTTGCTATGAACAGGAGGGAGCTGTGCTGAGCTGGGTCAGCATAGAGAAAGCAGGAAGCATAAATGTGTTTTCCTTTGAGTCAGCTAATGTGTAGTTTTATTGCCTTTTTAAAGGAAAGCAAATTCCCAAATTGAAGATGACATTCAAATATGTATGGTCAAATATAAACCAAGACCAGAAATAAATGCCCCCCTGAGACAGATAACATGGTGGAGCCTTTCTATCCTTTTTCCATAGAAAAGCAGGGAGGGGTGTTCTACTACTTAAGAATCTGTTAATGCAGCTTCTTTTCATGTATGGGTGTGTAAACAGGCTTACTTAATAGGATTAAGTAATTACTTATATTAGGATTAGTTATTTGTAAGCCTTTTCTGTTTAGCTGAAAAATATCTCAAAGACTGAATTTCACTCATCAAACCAGACTCTCTGCTTAACTTTCACACAGTCATGTGTCATTCTCTAAACTGACTCTTCCTTTTGCCTTTCAGTACCCCTTTTCATCCTGCCCATGGGCCCACAGACATCCTGGAGCCTCGCCTGGCCACTAGGATACAGAAGCAGAAAGAACACAGCACTATGCCCAATAGTAAACAGTTACTGTAACAGAAACTCTTGCTGAAAAACTCGAGCTCAGGCTAAATGATTTTACTACAATTATAAAGAACTTATTTTTTGAGTTGAGGTCTCATGTAGCTCAGGCTATCCTCAAGCTCATCATACTACTCTGGTTTTATGCAGTGTTGTGGATCATACCCAACCCATGTGCTGGGCAAGCACTCTACTGACTAAGCAACACCACCACCTCTTATTAAAACACTTTTTAAAGGGATTTATGTCCTTGTGTGTTTTCACCTATCAAAATTAAGACAAAATAAGAAGAGGGAAGAATTCAAACACTGTTCTCACAATCAGCCTGTAGCGGGAAGTCTGAGTCGTGCTGTTGGCTTTCATGGGCTACTTGACAAGTTGTCATAATGGGCAAACTATGAGAAATATCTAGACTGGATGGCTAAAGTCATTAGCATGAATGCCTTGGAAAAGCACGACTAGTTTTCCTTTGCCTGCTTATGCAAATGGGATATCATGGCATTTATTCTTCTAGAAGAGAGAGTGAGAGGAAGGAGAACAAACGGACATGAAGGTGACGTATTTCTCAGTGGGTTTTACTGCGTGAAACTGACACAGAACCTGGCTGTTCTTATAAGGCCTTGGTAATGTCCCTCTTAATGTCAAATCCGGGTGTCTGCATCAGGATGATTACACTTACCAACTCACCGGAAAATTCAGGGCACTAGACAGAATGGCTTGTGAGTGGCATCTTTTGAGACAATGCTGCAAAATATACCCCATTGTCTAACCTCAAGAAGGATTTATTTTTACAGACTGGCCTTCTTCTGAAAATAAATTTAGCCTAATATGATGAAAGAATATGCAGATAAAGCATCATAGCAGAGCATCCTGGAGAGATGAACTTGAAGTGAACCCAGACACTGGGCAGGCTTGAGCTACGTATTGATTGACAGAAGTGTGTCAAACCTGTTCTCTGTGGAGCTCTATAAAGCCCTAATGCAGCTCCAAGAATCCCTTTAATAATTCTCTCATGGGGAAATTAGATGAAAGCCTGGTCTAAGAGTGATTAAGAGATTTGTGGGTTTCATACATCAACAGGAAGCTTGGGGTTTTAGATTTCAAATAATTGTTTACAACACTAAGTCCCTGATCTCTGACTTCACTGTTGAGTCATGCTAAAAGATATTTCAAAACTCTGGAATGAGTCCTGCAGTCATTTAATACACATTTTACTTCAGACATATGAAGATAGAATGAAACACACTTTTTTACAGGTGTTAACCTGGGCAAACTCAATATGTAAAAAGGCTTCAGTGCCTGAGACTGTGCTGTCAGGGGAAGAACAGATTTCAAAATATTTGCTTTGACATCTCTTTGCATATAATTGAACCTCTTATAAATGTAATTATTAAGTTTTACAAATTAGGTGGCTTTGCATTCATATGATTATTCAGGGTCATGGTTGTCTTATGACATTGCATTATGCATTTTCTATCGGTCTCAGTGTGACTGGGTTCATTAGGCTGGTTAGAATGCGGCAGCAGTGTCATCATCAGTAATCACATTAACTTCCCAACTCAACAGACAAGACAGAATCCACTTGACTCTTTTGAAATTTCATGTGACTGTTTGATTTAAATGACAAAGGATCTTGGGTGAGGTCAGTTGTCTCATTGTGTTGTGAGATAAACTTTGCACGAGATACTTCACCCTTTCTTTATCAACTTCTCTGAAATTTCAACACCAGCTCAATTGTGAGTACAATAGTTAAAAACATCCCTGAATAAGCGTAGGGAAACAATCCACATTCCTCTGGGAGTTTCTGCAAACAGTCGCATTGTCAAGGAGTCAGAGAACGCGAAACAGGCACTTCAGAGCTGCAACTTGCTCATATTTCGTAATTAAAATGTTCCTCCCTGCTATACAAAGAAAGCAAAATATGAAATCACTTAGATGTCAAAGCTGACAAAGAGTAATTATTTAGCTATGCTGCTAATTATTCTGCACATAATCATCCTTGCTCTCAAACCATCGCCTTGTCAAAACAAGCAATGTTGTCTGGCTTTAAAAATAAGTTTAAACTGTTTTACGTGTGAAGTCATGAGATAGGTCAATACCAAGTTCTATCTTTTGTTTGTTTCCCTAGATCTGCATTCTGCAGAAGATAATAATTTGAAAAAGAATCCACCCTTATGTAGAGGTTTAAAAAATTACTACTATGCCAAATGAACAGATAAGGCTCACTGGCTTTCAAGCTATACACGTTAGTGTTGATATGGTTCTTCCAGAGTCCTTAAGTTCTGTTAGCTTTCCTTGGTTTTTAGGCTGTGAAAGTGGAGGATGTAGTTCTTACTTTGAAAATTACCCATGAGCACCAAACGGGTGCTGTCCAACGCAACAGACACAAAGAAGGTAGGCGCGGAGGCGGTTACCAGGTTTCTTCCTCCCACCGTAGACAGGGAGTTCACACTCACACTCCGTGACCTCTACCTCTCTCCTGATCCTCTGCCCGCCTGAATTCCCTGCTTGGGAACAGACACACCTGCACCCTCATCACGTCGATCTGAGTTTCAAACTCAGGATGTGAACAGGCAGCCTCCCCCCTCCCCCCCCCACCCCCGGCTTCCCCAACAGGGATGATTAAGTTAGTCACAGCGCTTAGCAAATCTTTTTACTCAGACTTTCTCAAAAACGAGATTCTCTGCTAAGCAAGAAACCAGAAGTGTGAGCAATGGTGCCTTTAAATGAGACACAGTTTTAGGGAAAAACAGGCAGGCAGACAGTAGGTACACTTGGGGATTTCTTCTAATTCAGCTTTAGCTCTTAATATTCCTCCTGTATTTTAACCTTGAGTTTCCCTTCAAAGCGCTCCCTGATTCCCTTTTTGTGGGCCCCCCCTTCAGTTTTTCTCAGCATTTCTTTAAGGGATTAAAACCTTATCCACCATGGTCAGTTATCAAAAGCTTTGAAGCCTTTGTTGTTCCTGGGCCGTTTATATTGTAATCTCCCTCCATTTCAGCCGACCTCTTCAGACTTAAATATTAGAGAGGAGAATGCTTCTCTATTCATTCTCAAGTTACTGGCCCCATCTCTCTGCTGATTTTTATGCTTTTCACCCAGTCAGGGGAGGGGGTTGGCACCACAGTAGTTCTAGAAAGCTGGTCCTTCCAGGGACTATTGTTTAATGGAGATGGAATTCCATTCACTCTGAGCTTGCACCCACTCTGCACAGATTCGGTCTTTCAGAGTCACAGCTTGGCCAATTTGAGAAAAAAAAAAAAAAAAAATTCCAGGCCTCTTTGTCCTCTCTCTCAGAATTTAACTCTTTCAAGAAAACTATATGTAAACCCGATGCAAAATGGTTTTAATCAGAATTATAGGGCAGTTCTCCAAAATACTTCCCTATCCAAAAATACACTTGTGTCCCTGACTCCTGGAATAGTAATTATAATCTCTCCCTCTGGCCAATTTCTGTTCTGTTTCTTTTGAAATGTGTTTGAGTCCATAGGATTCTGGGGAGGCACGAGGTCAAGTGTCATTGAGGCCAAAGGAAATAAAAAAGTCAGAGTGAGGGTGCTGGCCATTTCTTAAGCAACATGTTCTTAATATTTACAAACTCTGCAGCCTAGATGTGACTGACTTACTCAGTTCCTGGCCTCAAAGCCTTTACCCTGACTCATCAGATCCCTAGATTTTACTACATGGTGGACACACACACACACACATACACACACACACACACACACAAACCAACACACAGATACACACACACAGACACAAACAGACACACACACAGACACACACACAGACACACACACACACAGACACACACACAGACACAAACAGACACACACACACACACACACACACAAACACACACACAAACATACAGATACACACACACAGACACACACACACACAGACACACACATACACAGACACACACAGACACACAAACACACACACACACACACGTTTGAGATTTTTGCTCTTTCTCCAGCCTACTTTTAAATCCTGGATGTCACACATTTGACTAGTCACCAGACATCCTTTTTAAAAAAAATTTTTTATTTGGATATTTTATTTATTTACATTTCAACTATTATCCCCTTTCCCAGTTTCCACTCTGCAAATCCCCTGTCCCATTCCCTCTCCCCCTGCTATTAGGGTGCTCCCCAACACACCTAGGCACCAACTTAGTATTTCCCTACACTGGGGCATTGAGCCTTCACAGGACCAAGGGCCTCCCCTCCCATTGATGCCAGAAAAACCATCCTCTGCTACATATGCAGCTGGAGCCATGGATCCTCTTTGGTTGGTGGTTTAGTCCCTGGGAGCTCTGGGGAAGTCTGGTTGGTTAATATCGTTGTTCTTCCTATCTGGTTGCAAACCCATTCAGCTCCTCCAGTCCTTGCCCTTATTCCTCCATCAGGGTCCCCGTGCTCAGTCCAACGCAAGCATCCACATCTGTATTGGTCAAGCTCTGGCAGAGCCTCTCAGGAGACAGCTATATCAGGTTCCTGTCAGCAAGCACTTCTTGGCATCAGCAATAGTGTCTGGGTTTGGTGGCTACGTGTAGGATGGATCCCCAGATGAGGCAGGCTCTGCATGGCCTTTCCTTCAGTCTCTGCTCCACTCTTTGTCCCTGCATTTCCTTTAGGAGCAATTCTGGGTTAAAATTTTGGAGATGAGTGGGTGGCCCCATCCCTCAACCAGGGACCTTGCCTAACCTCTGGATACTATCTCTACAGGTTCTCCCTCCCCTTTGGTGGGTATTTTAGCTAATGTCATCTCCATTGGGTCCTGGGAGTCTCTTGGTTTCCTGGCATCTGGGACTTTCTGTCACCAGACATCCTTAAATTATTACTTCTTGTCTTTGAATTCCTAGGGACTCAGATAAAAGGTTATCTGAAATACTCCTACCTCCATCTCCACCAAACTAATTTATATTCGTAGCCTCAAACCCCATCTGAAGTGTGTCTAATAGCTCCAATTAGTTGTTGAATGGTAGTTCTGTTCAAAATTGTTTCCTCACAGCACTTTATCTATAAATCTTCCTCATAGACAGAATACCCCCTGTGATAGTTAATATTGATAATACTTCATAAGATCTAGATTACCCAGGAGACAGGTTTGCAGGCACACTAGTGAGACATTATTTGGATGAGGTTAGCCAAGCCTGTTTGAGGAGATGATTATTCCTGGGCTTGGGTGATGGTTTATACAGAAAGGAGGGGTCTGGGTGAACAGTCATTGTTCATGGCTTCCTAGCTGCAGATATCATGTGATCAACTGTCCTCTTAGGCTCCTACCACCAGGACTCCTCCACTGGGATAGACTGTACCCTTGAACTGTGAGCCCCAATATCCCTGTCTCCTTAAAGTTGCTTGTTTCACAGTCACAGGAAAAGTAACGAGACACCATGACACCATTCTTCCACGGCCGAGGAGGCACACGCCCTTATTCTTGGAGTACATGAGTATGCTGCATCATATAACCAGGGGCTTCGCAGAAATAAAAAAAGTTGCACACCTTATAGAATAAAGAGTAAACTGGATTATCTATTGAGGGGTCTACCAAATCATTCAGGCCTTTGGAAGCAAAGCACTTTCTCTAGCAAGAGTCAGGGAAATGTTGCAGACCGTGAGATGGTAAGCATGAGGAATCTACCTCATGGCTACCCTACATGTAGAACTTACAGCATGAAACACATGAAGAGATGAGGCAGAGGACCAACCAACAAGCCCTGGACACTTGGGCCCCAGAAGAGAATTGAAGATTGATTTCTGACCAGGTGTTTCCACCTGCCTGATGTGTACACACTACACCAAAAGCCTGCCCTGAAGGACATCGGGGGACATTTACACCATTGTGTTAGAAACCAGGAAGGGTAGAGCAACCCCTTCGTTCTAGCAATCAGGAGGCAGAGGCAGGAAAATGACCTACGTGAGGCTGGGCTGAGCCCCCTCAGTGAAATCCTAGGCTGAGCCCCCTCAGTGGAATCCTATCTTTAAAATAATAATGGTCATCGTAATACTGTTAAAAATGGGTAGCATCTCATTTAAGCAGTTTGAATGGCCAGAAATCTCTTATAGAACTTGAGATAAAGCAGAGACTTGGGTTCTCTGAATGGAAGAGGCAAGTAGAGAAAACAATGGACACATTGACAAACCAGGAAGGGGGAAGTGCACTGGGTTGTGGTGGTAGAGACAGTAAGGGTATGGTTCTCTAAACAACCACAGTATAGTCTTCCAAAGAACTAAAGGTGTGTGTCTGTATGTCTGTGTGTCTGTGTGTCAGTGTATCTGTGTGTGTCTGTCTCTCTCTCTCTCTCTGTGTCTGTCTGTCTCTATGTTTGTGTCTATCTGTCTGCCTGCCTGCCTGCCTGCCTGCCTGGTGCTGGTATTTTAGAAACAGTTTGTCAAGATTAAGAGAATCAGAACAGCTGGGTTGGAACAGAGAAGAGAATGTTTTTAGAGTTTGGTATTTTATTGCAAAAGAAAAAAAATGACGAGCCTACACTATTCACCTCTGCAAAACAACGGGACATAATCAGAGCGATCACTGTTTTTTAAGAAAGCAGTGACCCGATGAAATAGAATCCAGAGAAAGTACACAGACTACAGAGGTTATTGGAGGCAGAGAGCATTCGATCTCCACTATGGATCATGGGAGAAATTACTTATGTCCGTAGACACTTTGGTTGTGTATACACTGTTACTTATATTTTATAAGATGATGCAAATCAACTCTTCATTAGCAGTTTGGAACAACTTCCTCACTGATTAAAAAAAGTTCCTTTGGCTGATCCTAAATAATGTAAATAATTTTTGGAGAGGTTTGCCAAAGGGATCTCTACCCTCAGATTGAGAACCACTGACCTAGAACACTCTCGAACCTCTTCAGTTAGCATCGTGACCTAACCTCATGGTGCTTACAGGTTTATATGTAGCAAGGTTTCTTAACTGACACTGGGGCCAGGACAATAGTCTTGTAGGGTGTGGTATAGTAATATATACCCTCTTGGAGGAAGAAGGGAAACCCATCAGACTCAGGAAGCTCAGAAAGTTGCATGTCCAAAAGGCTCCTCCCCAAGGCTACAGAAGCAGTTACAATTGCCCAGGAGAAGAGACTCTGGGTGAGCAGCCTGCAATCTTAACAGGGATTCTAGAGATGCTACTGCCCATAATCCTTGCCATGTTGGGGTGGGCTTTCCTGTGACTCGGCTGCCTTGAGTCTTCCTGTAAGTAGTCCCAATAACCTCGGTGGCTCACACAGGTGGAATGGTTCCCCTGGTTTGTCTCTAGTGCTGTATCTGGAGTGAAGAGACATTTATCTTGCAGGAAAAAGTCACACAACATCGGTCCAGTCGTGTGCATCACTGAGTATCTAAACAGACTCACACTTCACCAGCTGGAGGCCAGCAGCATGCTCTCTGTCTATTTATGACATATCTCTAAGCACTGACAAATGACTCTGGGAGCCAAAACCTCCCTGAGAATCACCAGTTTATAGCCCTTGACAGTCTCATACTTGACTCAGTCACCATAAAAAGAACTTTTCATGTTAAAATGTATACTGCTCTTTCTCCTTTCCGTGCGTGGACTGTACATGGATCCCCCTTCTTTCTTTAGGACTCCGGTTAGGAGTTTGAGTAAGTTGGACATAGCATCCACCACCATCACAGCTTGATGCCCTATGTGGGGAAGTGGAAATCTGTGCCTTCCATAAATCCTTAAGTTCAGGAGGTTAGCACCAGTTGCTGGGTCTTTCGCCAGCCTGTTTCCATTACCTGCTATGTGCAGGTACATGCCAAAGAGTCTTGAATAACAAATACTGGGGGTGTGTAAACATTAGTCAACAACCTCTAGTGTTGCTCTTTAAAAAAAAAACATTTTCTAATACAGTTAATAAGTAGGAAAAGTTCAAACAAATAACCTTGGGGGAAACCTGGCACAGCACGTGTCAAAAACAAATCACAGCTTCAACTTAATTCTCTCTGAGCTTTTGACCTTCATGAATCTTCTTAGCTTAATTCGTTTTGTACTTAAAACCTGTATTTTATCACAGTTTGGCAGTTTTTTGTTTGTGGTCCGTTAACACAAGAAAGGTCACATCATTAGATAAAGCCTAGTGGCAGGATAAATAGAGTAATTTGCCAACGGGAAACATAAGAAAAGTGACTTCATTTTTTATGTTGTCCCATAACTTTTACCTTGGGGTTGCTTTTAAATGTTATCATTCAAAATTGAAACTTATGTGTAAAATAAATGCAGCAAAGTACACGGAAGAAACAAATTACTTAGAACTCCGAATCTAAAGTCATGGCTATTATATAGAAATAAGAATTAGGATGGTGTTTTAGGTGTACTTTGGGGTTGACGACCTACTAAATGAAGCTGCAGCTACAGATTATAGACGGTTCGTGTTATGTGTTCCTCCCTGGCTTTTAAAAAATATATGAGAAAGAGAAAGACAAAAACAAAGAGAGAAGGTGGTGTGTGTGTGTGTGTGTGTGTGTGTGTGTGTGTGTGTGTGTGTGTGTGTGTGTACGTGTGCGTGTGTGCGCATGCGTGTGTGTCTACACAAAAGGAGACCGGGGGATGTTGGGTGTCCTGCACTACCACTCTCCATCTTCTTTCCTTGGGACAGAGTCTCTCACTGAACCAGAGTTAGGATGGCAGCTTATAAGCAAACAACTCTCAATATCACCTCAGCTAGCAGGCAGAGCTTGTGACTACCACCCAACTGTGCAATGCTGGTCTTGTGAAGGTCTTGAACTCTGCAGTGCTGGTCTGGTGAAGGTCTTGAACTCTGCAGTACTGGTCTGGTGAAGGTCTTGAACTCCACAGTGCTGGTCTGGTGAAGGTCTTGAACTCTGCAGTACTGGTCTGGTGAAGGTCTTGAACTCTGCAGTGCTGGTCTTCTGAAGGTCTTGAACTCCGCAGTGCTGGTCTTGTGAAGGTCTTGAACTCTGCAGCGCTGGTCTTGTGAAGGTCTTGTACAGGCAACTGTGGCTTCAAGGTCCTCAGAGCACATCAGGGCAACAGTTTGTCTCTTTGTCTTTTTGCTTTGCTTTCCCTGACCTCTGGCTCTTACCCTTGAACTTCTAATTCTCCTGCGTCCCTCTTCCAGGTGCTAGGATTACCGCAGCCACCTGGTTTATGCAGTGCTGGGTGTTGAACCCGGGGCTTTGTGTATACTAAGCAAGCACTCTATCAACTAAGCCACGTCTAGCCAAGATAACTTTATTTTATTTGTTCTTTCACAGTTTCATGTATGTACATAATATATTTTGATCATGTTCATCCCCATGGTCTTCTCTTATCCCTGCTCACTGTACCTTTTCTTCTGACAAGTTGTCTTCCTATGTTCATGTCATGTTTGTGTGTGTGTGTTTGTGTATGTGAATATGTGTGAGTGTGTATCTGTCAGCGTGTGTGTATATGTGTGAGTGTGTTAATGTGTGTATATGTATGATTGTATGTGAGTGCGTATATGTGTGTATGTGCATATGTGACTGTATATGACTGTGTGTATGCGTGAGTGTATGAGTATATATGTGAGTGTGTAGGTGAGTGATTGTGTGTACAAGTGTGTGTTAGTACATGTTTGTGAGTCTATAAGTATATGTGTGTTTGAGTATATGTGTATATGTGTCCAAGTATATGTGTAAATGTATGTGTGAATGCATGTGTATATGTGTATATGTGTGTGAGTGTTTATGTATGAGTGTATGTGTGAGTAATATGAGTGTATGAGAGTGCATGTGTGTGTGCACATATGTGACTGTGTGTGAGCGTATGTGTGAGTGTGTAGATGACTGTGTGTGAGTGTATGTATATGTGTGAGTTTGAGCAGATATTTGAGTGTGAGTGTATATGTGTATATGAATGTGTGTGTAGTATGTTTGAGTGTGTGTATGAATGTGTGTGAATATGTGTAAGTATATGTGTGTGAGTATAAGTATGTGAGTTTATGTATATATTTATGTGAGTATGTAAATGTATGCGTGTATGCAAGTATGTGTATATGTGTGAGTGTGTGAGTGTATTGTTAGCATGTGTATGAATGTGTGTATATGCGTGTATGTGAGTGTATGTTTGTATTGTGTGAGTATATTGTTAGCTGTGTATGAGTGTATGTGATTGAGTGTATGTGTGCGTATGTGTTTGAGTGTGTGTATGTATGTGAGTGTATGTTTAAGTGTGAAGGCTCCCACTGAGCCTAGTAAGGGTTGCTTGTGTAAGAATGGGTCAGGAAGGAAGCTATCCCACTCCCAGCTTTAGACTAAAAGTTAAGCTCAGCAGCCTTAGGCCAGGGTAGCAGTAGATGACATCATGTGAGACATAAGAGCTTGCCTGGCTATAAAGTGAGTCAAGGTTCTCTCTTACAGCCTCACAGCTCATTATCAGAGGAACAAATTCAAGTCTCCCAAACACTACCTCAATCTCTTTTGAGAACAGCCCTCTAGCCCTTACTTTACAGTCCTATCACCCCTATCACCACAATGGGGACCAGCCCTATAACATGTTAACCACTGGAAGAGAGGGCTAGCATATACAAGGCCCTAGGCACAAGAACAATGTGGTGGTTTGAAAGTTTGAATATGTTTGACCCAGGGAGTGACACTTTTAGGTGATAATGGTCTTATTGAAATAGCTGTGGCCTTGTTGGAGGAAGTGTGTCACCGTGGGGGTGGACTTTGAGACCATCGTCCTAGCTACCTATGAGCCAGTCCTCTGTCTTCAGAACAAGATGTAGAACTCTCAGCTCCTCCAGCTCTATTCCTGCCTGGATGCTACCGTGCTTTCTGCCTTGATGATAATGGACTGAACCTCTGAACCTATAAGCCAGCCTTAAATAAATGTTGTCCTTTATAAGAGGTCATGCCTTGGTCATGGTGTCTCTTCACAGCAATGCATACCCTAAGACAAGCAACCACAAAAATGACATATATAAGTACATACATACATAGATAGACACATGAGAAATTATACATACATTATTTTTAACAACAGATAAACAGTTTGATTGTTTAGTTTTCTTTTTTATCTTTATTAACTTGAGTATTTCTTATTTACATTTCGATTGTTACTCCCCTTCCCGGTTTCCGGGCCAACATCCCCCTAACCCCTTCCCCTCCCCTTCTATATGTTCTTCCCCTCCCCATCGCCCCCCATTACCATCCTCCCCCCAACAATCACATTCACTGGAGGTTCAGTCTTGGCAGGACCAAGGGCTTCCCCTTCCACTGGTGCTCTTACTAGGATATTCATTGCTACCTATGAGGTTGGAGCCCAGGGTCAGTCCATGTATAGCCTTTGGGTAGTGGCTTAGTCCCTGGAAGCTCTGCTTGGTTGGCTTTGTTGTTCATATGGGGTCTTGAGCCCCTTCAAGCTCTTCCAGTCCTTTCTCTGATTCCTGTTTAGTTATTTTTGTTTGCTTTGTTTTGCTCTTCAAAACCCTTGTTCAATGTGTCAGTGAGAGACAATGTACAAAATTGAAAAGCAACAAAACTTGGGGCAGATAAGATACATGCAAAGCTAAAATTGAGGGTGACTTCTCTAAGAGCACGTATTAGCATGTGCAAGGGCCTGCCCCGGCCCTGGCTTTAATCCTCAGTGGTGAAAGAAAAGAAGAAGGGAGGGGCGAAGGGAGGGGAGGGGAGAGGAGGGGAGGGGAGAGGAGGAGTGAAGGAACTTACAGGTGTGGTGTCACACACCCTCATCCCAACACCCAGGAGTCAGTTTCCTGAGGCCAGCCTGTTCTACACAAGGAGCACCAGACCAGCCAGGGCTACTCAGTGAGACACAGTCTCAAGAAAACAAAACAACAACAAAAGCAACAAGTGTATTCAGCATGATCACCATTCTTTAAAATCCAGTAGCTCTGTGGAGATATTATTACACTTTATGTGGAGCATCACATTTTCTTCATTAAATATGAAGAAAAATGAGAACATTTACATGAAAGCGGATTTATTAACTTTAGAAATAGAGATGTGTGATTTTATGAAACATGTAAGTACCAGTTATAAAACATCTCAGTTTTTTTATTTAAAAACTGATTGATAAAAATTAACTGCTAATAAAAATAATTTAGGGTAAATATTTCAAAACTATTAATTCCATGATCCTATTCATTATGTAATTACTCTGTGCTGAGCAATTTTCAAATGTCATATATATTAACTTCTCCTTTCACAGCTCAGTAAGTTTGGTGCTTTTATTCCCATACTGCAAACAAAATGAAGACACCAGCAATCTGGATGGTCTGCCAGGGAGTACACAAGCCTACAAGTAGGAGCCCTGGGTTCAAACTCAGGGAGTTTTAGTGTTAGCTTTGTTTGGGTTACATGATTAATTCATGCATTCTCTTAATTCTAAAAGGTCAATAACGTAATAGACATTTTTAAAAAATTGCCAGAAAAAAATTACTCAGAAGCATAACTAATAAAGGCTGGGGGGTGTGGCTCTGTGGTAGAGTCCCTGCCTGGCATATATGAGGGCCTGCAACCAACCTTGCTGGAACAGGAGTGGGGTGGGGAGAGGGAAGGATGCTGAGGTGGCTTGGAGGGGCTGAGGGAGGGGGAGGGTGCCGGCAACGGAAAGAGCACTTCTCTGTGTTAGTCCACGGAAGCAAATGCATGAAGCACTTAGCATATAGACAGACAAGGTGCACATGCTTACACACTACATGTTTACACAAACGGGCACACACTTATACAGCTGAAAGGTGCCTGTCAGGCATGGCAGCACATGCATGCCATCCTAGCACCTCAGAGGCTGAGACTGAGACAAGCAGCTCCTGTCTAAAGTGTGTGTGTGTGTGTGTGTGTGTGTGTGTGTGTGTGTGTGTGTGTAAAATTTCCAAAATATATGTTTCTGTATCCTTAAAACACACCTAGGGGCTAAAGAAATGACTCAGCAACTAAGAGAATGGGCTGCTTTTGCTTTTGCTTTTGCTGAGGACCCAGGTTAAATTCCCAGCACCCACCTGGCAGCTCACACCATCTCTAAGTCCAGTTTCTGAGGATCTGATGCCTCCTTCTGGCCTCAATAGGTACTGCATGCACACAGTACACAGACATACATGTAAGTAAACACACCCATACACATCGAATAAGGATATTTAAGTCATTTTTTAAATCTTGGGGGCTATAAAGACAGCTCAGCAGTTAAGAGTGCTTGCTGCTAAACAACCCTGAGATTTCACCTCACACCAGTGAGAATGGCTAAGATCAAAAACTCAGGTGACAACAAATGCTGGCGAGGATGTGGAGAAAGAGGAACACTCCTCCATTGTTGGTGGGATTGCAGACTGGTACAACCATTCTGGAAATCAGTCTGGAGGTTCCTCAGAAAATTGGACATTGAACTACCTGAGGATCCAGCTATACCTCTCTTGGGCATATACCCACAAGATGCCCCAACATATAAAAAAGACACGTGCTCCACTATGTTCATAGCAGCCTTATTTATAATAGCCAGAAGCTGGAAAGAACCCAGATGCCCTTCAACAGAGGAATGGATACAGAAAATGTGGTACATCTACACAATGGAATATTACTCAGCTATCAAAAACAATGCCTTTATGAAATTCATAGACAAATGGTTGGAACTGGAAAATACCATCCTGAGTGAGGTAACCCAATCACACATGGTATGCACTCATTGATAAGTGGCTATTAGCCCAAATGCTTGAATTACCCTAGATGCCTAGAACAAATGAAACTCAAGACGGATGATCAAAATGTGAATGCTTCACTCCTTCTTTCAAAGGGAACAAGAATACCCTTGGCAGGGGAATAGAGAGGCAAAGATTAAAACAGACACAGAAGGCAGCCCATTCAGAGCCTGCCCCACATGTGGCCCATACATATACAGCCACCCAATTAGACAAGATGGATGAAGCAAAAGAAGTGCAGACCAACAGGAGCCGGATGTAGATCGCTCCTGAGAGACACAGCCAGAATACAGCAAATACAGAGGCGAATGCCAGCAGCAAACCACTGAACTGAGAATAGGACCCCCATTGAAGGAATCAGAGAAAGAACTGGAAGAGCTTGAAGGGGCTCGAGACCCCATATGTACAACAATGCCAAGCAACTAGAGCTTCCAGGGACTAAGCCACTACCTAAAAGACTATACATGGACTGACCCTGGACTCTGACCTCATAGGTAGCAATGAATATCCTAGTAAGATCACCAGTGGAAGGGAAGCCCTTGGTCCTGCTAAGACTGAACCCCAGTGAACGTGATTGTTGGGGGGGCGGCAATGGGGGAGGGTGGGGAAGGAGCACCCATAAAGAAGAGGGGGGGGAGGGATTAGGGGGATGTTTGCCCAGAAACCCGGAAAGGGAATAACATTCGAAATGTAAATAAGAAATACTAGTTAATTAAAAAAAAAAAAAAAAAAAAAAAAAGAGTGCTTGCTGCTCTTGTGGAGGACGACTTGAGTTCAGATCCCAGCACCTACTGGTTGGCTCACAACCATCTGTAAGTGCAGTTCAATGGATCTAATGCACTATTCTGGCCTCTATGGGCACCAGGTACACAGTGTACAGACCAGGTAATCAAAACACCAATATACATAAAATAAATATTAAAATAAAACTCTATGTACAAACAGCACAATTATTAATCTTCTCTACAAGATCTTTTGGCTAAACGCTATTCAGACTATGACTTCTTGTTTTCTAGTGGTCTGAAAGACATGCGACTTCAATAGAAGCCTGAGTTGAACTTTTCTGAGTTTCCCACCATGCCGGTCAACTAGTGATGCCATCCATAGAGTAAACAAGTTCTTCTTACAACCGGCCCTTCTGTAATATTCCGAAGGTCATATGCTTCAGAAGCCTTTCAGCTAATGATGTCTCCAACAAGCTTGTTAGATCTCTGCTCATTATGAGTCTGAGAACGGCTACATGGATTAATGTTTTTACACATGTTAATTTTCTCTAGAGGAAAGGAAAACTTATTTCCCTAAAGGATGCTTTAATTTATTAATTACCACCTTGAGTCTAACTTTAAAACTAGATTATTGAAAAGTTATCTCAGAAGTCTTGCTTGAATGTTCCAGTGTTCGATTCCTCCATTAACAATCTCCTGCCTCCTAGAGGCCAACTAGCTCACTGGGCTGTGCTAATTACATTTGTCCTTTTCTGATTGGTTCTGTTAGATGTCTTAGGAGACGGCACAATCATTTACGAGTCATCTTCTTTAGCTTCTCTTTCTCTATAGAGCCTATTCTTATTTTTAGCTTCTTGTCTGACTTTGCTATGGTTAACAAGAACAGATCATAGCACTAACCCTAGCCCTGCTTTTGACTTTCATAGGAATACCTATATCACCCCACTACATGTTTGGGCAGTTTTCACTAAATTACATTTACTTCTATTCCTAGTTTACTATTTTTACTTTGTCGTTGAAAACCCTAGCCCTGCTTTTGACTTTCATAGGAATACCTATATCACCCCACTACATGTTTGGGCAGTTTTCACTAAATTACATTTACTTCTATTCCTAGTTTACTATTTTTACTTTGTCGTTGAACTTTAGATATTGAGGACAGCTTTTTTTTTTGTTCTGTGTGGTTTTTCAAGTCCTTTCTCATTTATGTGCCCCTCTGTCAGTTGTGCATTCTATTTTTATATCCTGTATTTTCTATGTAATTTGATTAATCCCTCCATCCTTTGGAAGTCCTATAGGTGTGTCACCCATTCGATTTCTTATCTTCTTGTCACTTCTTCTTGTCTACATGGTATGTGCTTCAGCTGACAGGAGAATATAGATTAATATATTCCTGATTTTTTTATTTGCTGAAGTAAGTTTTATATCATGCTTTCATTATGTGTAAGTTGCCCACATCTTTCTCGGCCTTGGTCTCTTCTTCCTATCTGTCTTTCTGGAATCAGTGCACCAAGACCAAAGTTCTTTTCCTCTGAATGCACTCTGGTCATTGATGTGGAATGCTAGACTATGGATGCATGGGAGAGGTATTATCTGCCAGTAGCTATGACTTAATACAATTTTTGTTATTAAATTCTCTCAGCAAATCATTTGCAACATTTGATCCAAAGAGAACATCATGCTTCTGTTTTTAGAATTCATCAGTTTGACAGAAGTGAGATTAGAGTTGCTTCCTATGCTATGAACCTCCTGTGACCTGCAAACCTCACAAATTGCTCTTTTCTCCCACCTTCTCTGCTGAACTCTTAAGCACCCGTCCTCCTACGAAAGGCACCTAGTGGTGTTCTCACAGTCTACCTGCATGCGTCATTCAAAAGACTTCTATATTAACTTGCTTTTGAAGGAAATGCAGATATGTTGACCTAGACACTCACTCTCTCAATCTCTCTCTCTCTCATTCTCTCTCTCTCTCTCTCTCTCTCTCTCTCGTGTGTACATGCATGTTTGCTTGAGTGATCATGTGCGTATGAGTACAGGTATACATCATGCATATGTGTAGAGGTCAGAGGTCAACCTCCAATGTTGTCCCATCTACCTCGAAGGGATTTGCTTGCTTGCTTGCTTGTTTTTGAGACATTTTTTCATTCACCTGGAGCTATGCAGATGGGCTAAGCCTGCTGGCCAGTGAAGCAGTTCCAGGAATCTGCCTGTATCTTCCTCTAGAGCCGGGCATATAACCTTGCACCATGTGGGGTGTTTTTTGTTTGTTTGTTTGTTTGTTTTTTGTTGTTTTTTTGTTTGGTTTGGTTTTTTGTTTGTTTGTTTTGTTTCATGTGGATTCTGGGGATTGAATTCATGTTCTTGTGTTTGCACAGCAAGTGCTTCACTAGAACGAATTCCCAAGCCCAGAGAGTTATTTTCTTGACCTCACTTCTTCACATTTACTTCAGAACCACAGGAAATGAAATGGGATATGAATAGTGGGAAGTCTCTGCTCCTCCACCCGGCTAAATCACTGTCATCACTATAATAAAACAAGTAAGTGTAGTGACAATTTTGGAATTTTGGTCTGTTAAAAAAACAGAAATATTACAAGAATATATTTTCATCTTAATCCCAGGTATGGGATATGGGACTGATTTGGATGGTCCGCAGCAAGTGACTATGATTTGCCTCATGCTCTGGTAGGGGAATGATTTTGCGACCTCAGATAGTTTCTGTGATCATGTGACATTTGTATTCTTCAGACTTTCCGGACATTATATAAATGCCAGGGTTCCAATGGGCAGGTGTGGGGGTTGTTGTTCATTGCTGCTGGTTGTAGGTGAAGTGGGTGGGTTGTTGGTGATATGGGTGGGTTGTAGGTGATGTGGGTGAGTTGTTGGTGATGTGGGTGGGTTGTTGGTGATGTGGGTGGGTTGTTGGTGATGTGGGTGGGTTGTAGGTGATGTGGGTGGGTTGTAGGTGATGTGGGTGAGTTGTTGGTGATATGGGTGGGTTGTTGGTGATGTGGGTGGGTTGTTGGTGATGTGGGTGGGTTGTAGGTGATGTGGGTGAGTTGTTGGTGATGTGGGTGGGTTGTTGGTGATGTGGGTGAGTTGTTGTTGATGTGGGTGGGTTGTAGGTGATATGGATGGGTTGTTGGTGAAGTGGGTGGGTTGTAGGTGATGTGGATGGGTTGTTGGTGATGTGGGTGGGTTGTAGGTGATGTGGGTGGGTTGTTGGTTGATTGTTGGTTGTTGTTGCTCACAGTTTGTTAAGTCACTGCGCACAAAGAAGAAATTAGGTATCCTGATGCCAAAGATCAAACTTGCCCCAAGGATCTCAAAGCCCCTAATCAGCTGCAAGTGGACTAATGACAGTCACCCCCTTCAGGACTCCTGACCTTATTCTGGGATCTCTTTCCTTTCCTCTCTATCCTTTTTTCTCTCTTATTTAGTGTTTGGGGGTTGAAAGGGTGGAAGAAGGGGATGTAGAAGGATGGAAGAAAGAAGAATCTACAAAGTAGTCAAAGACAATTGGTCCCATAGTTTCAGGACCAGTTATCAAAGTGTCAGTACAGGGCAGAGCAAAACCTCTTCCATTGTTACTAAAGAGAAAAGACTGCTGTAGTCCAATGCCGTAGCCCTCCCCATGACCTGAAGCCCTCTCATGAATTCCAACTTCGTGAAGGCTCTATTTCTTTCCAGTGGTGCTATTCTAGGGGTCCCAGCTTCTCAGAAGTCAGGTCTGCCAGGTTGATTGCTGTTCCTAACCTCTGTATGGGAATTCCTCAGATTTCGAGGGCAGCAGGTGACTTTGGTAAGACTTAGGACTAGGATGGCAGCTAGCAAGACTTTGCAAGATGGAGTACAACACTTTTTTTAGCCTGTGTATTGCACCAAATAGTTGAAATGTTACCCACAAGTTGAAAGACCCCCAGAGGACCCTTTTGAGCTTACTTTCCCTGGGAAGGCTCTAAGGAAAACATATACCTGTAAGTGGTACAAGCATGTTGCTCCAGTCTTGCTATGACTTTTGGTTCATGCTAAGGTCATGGGATCCTGGTACTTGCCCCACAACTGTACCACAGGCCTATGCTTGATGTGCTTAATCTTCATATAAAATCCTGTATGTCTTAGAAGCAATAATTGCTTATTCACAAAGGAGTAAGAGTGAAATGGGCACCAGTCACATGGTAAATGGGAGAAGACAATAGAGAATGCTCAGCATTCCAAGAGTGAGGGACCAGGTCCCTGAGCACTGACAATCAGGCAAAAAATAGCATAAGATTTAAAACCAGGAGCTGGGATGTAGCTCAGTGGCAGAGTACTTGCTTACTAAGCCCAAGGTTCTAGGTTCTATCCCCATTACACACACACACACAGAGAGAGAGAGAGAGAGAGAGAGAGAGAGAGAGAGAGAGAGAGAGAGAGGAATTTACAAAGAAAATACTACAAAAGGAGAGAAGAGAGAACATGGAGGGAGGGAGAGGGGGAGGAGGAGGAAGAAGAGAAAGAGGAGGGATAATATCTGACTAGTAGGAATTAGGTATTCCAGGGGAAAAAAGCAATCTAAGAACACAGAAAATGATCTAATAAGTGACCCAGAAAAACTCCCTAGACTACCAGTGTGTCAGCTGAAAACAGAAACATACAATTAGGCATGTGGTATGAAGTCGTACAACACCTTGACAAGGAACATATTCCAAAAGCTTTCACCAAAAGACAGAGGGGCCATTTACAAAGTTTGGTAAGCCAGAATAACCTGCAGCTTCTCAGTCATTGCTCAAGGCATTAAGGCCCAGGGGGATGGAGAGCTGGAAAGGTGACTCAGCTGTTAAGAGCACTGGAAAGGTGACTCAGCTCTAAAGAGCACTGGAAAGGTGACTCAGCTCTTAAGAGCACTGGCAGCTTTCCAGGGGACGGAAGTTCAGTTCTCAGCACCCACACTGCAAGAGCTCACCACCAACCACCTGTAACAACCTCCACACACAAGTTAGTGGCTTTAATATAGATTAATAGAGATGAGAGAGAAGGGGAATCGAAGAAATATGTTTTAATCACATGTGGGAGCCTGTCTGGGAGTCTAGGTGATCCATGCCGAGCACAAAGTGGCTGCAAAGCATTAATATTGTACCTCAGGGCTATAGGAAGAAGTCGATATTTTGAATATTATCAAGAAACACTTGGTCTCCAGTTATTAGTGAGATGTCCCTTTGACCATTTGACTTAGCAGGCTTAACTCCCTTCAAGTATCTGGTCCTCTGTTCCTTCTCCCATCTTCATTGTGTTATTTTTCTATATCCTTTTCCTCCACAGATAAAACACGATAAAATAGAATCACAGAAAACAGCATTGTTCGAGTGAAACTGAAATCTAAATTTTCAAAAGACATTGAAGAAAGCTCTAGGCAGGGGGCTGGAGAGAT
This sequence comes from Rattus rattus, assembly GCF_011064425.1. Lineage (NCBI taxonomy): Eukaryota > Metazoa > Chordata > Mammalia > Rodentia > Muridae > Rattus > Rattus rattus. Next base: position 51,802,423 of record NC_046159.1, read on the forward strand.
GGCTCAGCGGTTAAGAGCACTGACTGTTCTTCCAGAGGTCCTGAGTTCAAATTCCAGCAACCACATGGTGGCTCACAACAATCTATAATGGATCTAAAGCCCTCTTCTGGTGTGTCTGAAGACAATTACAGTGTACTTCAGAAGACTGTACAGTGTACAGTATATAATAGATAGATAGATAGATAGATAGATAGGTAGATAGGTAGATAGATAGATCTTTTTTAAAAAAGGAAAAAAAAAAAAAAAACCTCTAGGAAAATCCATGAAAACCCAACACTAAAAACAAATATTTCACAGCTACCCAATGGCTCTTTCTCAGTGGGAAGGTATATTCCACCCCAGTGCTCATGGCCCCAAACAAAACACAGTCAGCTAGCCTGAGGCATGGTAGAAGAGCCTAGCGAAGCACAATCACAATGGTCTGATTGAGGAAAGAGCACATGTTGGGGAAGTCACCAGCCATCCCCATCTGTCCATCTTTATCTGCAACGAATTGATTTCACAACTCTTCCGGATGTGAAATGCCAACCCCCCACAGAAGGATCCTTGCCAGTGGGCTCCTGAGCCTGAAAATGTATCTTTGAAACAATAGAGAGCTTGAAGTCAGAGTCCTAGAGAGGACAAGGAGCCCTGTGGTATCTAGCAGGGGGACTTGCATCTGGTTATGCCGCAGGTAGCCACAGCAGGACTCCTGTGAGCTAAGTAACAAGAGCTGAGCTCAGCTCAGCTGGTCAGCTGGGACCAGACCAGGCCTTGGGGGAGGGGTATGTGTTCCAGGCTGAGCAGTGGGGATAGGTGTCCTGTAGGAAGGTACAGAAACTTGATAGTGAGATGGGAAATAACAGTTTGCCTAGTCAGAAAAATGCTACTCCGGTTCACTAAAAATATGATCATTTTATATGAAGAGACAATTGTGAGAATTTAAAACCACCACTTAATAGGGAGGATTTCACAAACAAGGCTCAGCACGATTCGCAGGATCCACTGTTAATAAATTACTTTTCTTCTCTTTGAAGTGCATCCCTTTTCCCAGTGCTGTGTTCCTGGCTGTCTCCCGCCCTGTTTGTCCTCAGCACCACTGAAAGGCTGTCTTCCTTTTCTTGCAGCCTCTCCTGGGCCTCCAAGTCTCAGATTCCGCTGGGCCTTCTCTCTTCTCTACCTCCTCAGTGCCTGGATTGGTGGCCAGTGTTTGAGTAGCTGCCAGTTCCACACTGTCCCCTGACCTATCGCCTTGCTTCAGTTTCCTGTTTCCACCCTGGCTGAAGCACAGAGCTCTGTCTGTCTTCATCTCTCCTGTCACTGGAAACTTAGCTCTTCCAAAAGTGAGCTCACTTGCTGTACATCCCACACTGGCTTTCCTGCCAATCGCCCAGGCTCCTTATACTTCCGTCTGCTTATGTTGAGTACACCCAGGGCAGACCATCTTCCTGTGTCCCTGCTCACTGTAAGGGAGCTAACACATCAGCTTTTGCTGACAGTTGCATCCTGTGAGTTTAGCAGTTCCTCTCCCTTGTGTGTGTTTTCTCAAACAAGGTGTGACAGGTGGCTTCAGGACCACTAGCAGTGTCCAAGATGACAACACCCAGGAGGGAAAGTTCAGCAAATTGAAAGTCCTTGCCAGAAAAAGATGTTGACCAGTGGTCCATAATTGGCAAAATACTTTTCACCTCTGAGGTACTATCACACTTGATTGATAAATACAGAACATGTGCTGAACAGCAAATCAGACTTGTGTAGCAAAGTACAAATAACGTTTTAGTCTCTGGAACTATGAAATGTAGACTTAAAAAAATCATAACCATCTCCTAGAAACTGTCGAGGTCTTTGCATCTTTTGTTCGCATGTGCACTTGTGCTGTGCACACAAGCATGTATAGAGCAGGTGTCTTCCATAATCACACTCCACCTTTATAGATACCAGGAATTTGAACTCAGGTTTTATATAGATACTGGGGATTTGAACCTGCAGGACAGATACTTTGCCAACTGAGCCATCTTCCAGTCTCTAAGACGTAGTTATCTTGGTATACATATTGTATTATATTTTATATTTATGAATGAACATAAACTTACTTGAGGTCTCACCTTTTACAGAAGAGAACAAAATATACTTCTATAAATCGTTGGCTAATCCCATGACAGATAACTGTGTGACTTGAGATCTATAAAACTACCTACTGTATTGAGCTGAGTGCTGTGTGATAGGTCCTGTCTTCCTGGTCTCTGTGCTGTACAAATCCTGCATAAAAGAACCCTGTGTTCTCCTCACCTTCATGAATGCACACTCTAATTAACTCATTCACTCTTCTGCCTATCACTATGGCAGCCACCATACCCAGCATGCGCTTTTGAAGACTCCAGATATTGGAAGACTGATCACAAACCAGATGTTCTGGGTCAAGAGTGGGGACCAGATTGGGCTCTGGGGCAAATGAGCAAGAAGCTACAAATATTGTTACCCTCTGCATTCTCTTCCAGAAATAGGAGGTCCCAGAAAGTGTTTCTCTGGTCAGGACTTCTCTCTTCTTACTCTGCCATGTCTGGGAGTCTGTCATCTGTACTGTCTTTACCTGTACTTTTATAAATGCGCCCCTATTTGTTGACCTAAAAATAAAAAGTCAGTAGAACTGGTTCCCACGAGTACCCTGGTGGTCCTAGTTCCATGGTCCATTGTAACTAGCCCTAATTCATCTCAGATTAGTATCTCTCCCAGTGGCTCTCTGCTAGCCCTGAACTCTCTGGTTGCAGCCACCTGGTCAAATCAAGACTCAACCAACTGTAACCCAACAATCAGATTTACATGGTAAATTCTCAATCCACAATGCATCCACACAATTAACTTACAACTAGTTGGTAAGGATATAAACCAGCCACCTAGATAAGATATAATTTGCCCATCTAGACAACACAAAATCTTGTACACATCCATCCCTCGAGAATAGTCTCAACCTGTAATATGTGCAGAGAGGAATCTTAACATCTGCCGCCATGTTCTCTTGACTGCCTCCTCCTCGCTTGGGTCTCTTCTGCCTCTCTACAACTTTTCTCCTTCCCATCCTTCCTTCTTGTTCAATGACAGGCCACATTCTATCCTGTACCTGCCTTCACCTGTATAATGATATCAACCTACACCAATTTTTATAGTTTCACTCTGTAAGGAGTCAGAGGTACTGGAAACCCCTGAGCTGGGAATATTATAAAAGTGAGATGGGCTATGACTTTTTTTTTGGAACAGATACTTTCATTTCCCATCTGTATTACAAAGATATGAATGCTCTTACACTTGTAAGTTTTTTCATTTCAAGTATCATTTTTTTTCTTACGATGCTAGGGACTGAATCCAGGATCTTGCACGAGCAAGGCAAGTGACCTCCCACTGGGCTGGATTCCTTTTTAACCTGATTTCTCTGCACCTCCAAGTCTTAGTCTCTCCACCTGATAAAGCATCTACCCCTAGCCAGCCCTCACCCTCATCTGTGTCTGCTTGCTTTGATTTCTACTCTTTCTCACTTCTTGATCTTTAAGAGGTCAAGTCCTTTTACTCTGTACTTTATTTCTTCTTCAGGAATTAGATCCAATTCTTGAAATTCTCCAGATAATATCCGTACTTTGGGGGTCTCCTTCATTAAATCCTCAATGCCACCTTCTGTCCTCTTAACTGAGTTTCTTAAGAAATCTTAAGGAGTCAGCTGTTGAGGTTGGTCTTGCTGTCCATTGTAATGCTAAATGTGGGTCCCTAAGACTTGGAGTCTTCACATAGACCCAAGCGGCCCTGCCCCCAACTTATTTCTAATTGGTAAATAAAGATGCCAACAGCCAGTAGCTGGGCAGAAAGACAGACGTGGGGTTTAGGTTTCCCAGGCTTGAGGTTGGAGGAGAAGACATGGGGAAGAAGAAAGTAGAGAAGAATGGAGAATCCACCATGGGTTAGGTGAGTTCAAGAAAACATGGCCCAGAGGGATGGCCAATTGCAGTTCAGAGCAGCCCAGATGAAGCATAGTACTAACTCAGGGTTATTGACAGGAAAGTAGATTCTAATAGCACAGTGGGTTGGTATCTGCTCAGCTCTTATGCTGTTTAAGGCTTACTATAAATAATAAAAGTTGTGTGTCTTTTATCCAGGAACTGAATGGTCATGGAGGGATAGAAACCCTAGGTTGGGATTAAAAGTTTCTACAACAGTCACTCTCTACTAATTTCTGATTATACCATGTCTTCAGGGCAACTCATTCATTCAATCAAATTCAACTGACACTTGCTCTATGGAAAGTTCTATTGCTAACCTTGAGGTTAGGGGCAATGAGGATTTCTACCATCTGTGGTTCTCACTGTGAACAGAGAAATACCACACTGTGCTGTGCAGCTTTTCTTGCACAGGCTCAGCAGTCTCCTCTTTGAGTGTGACATCCTACTCTAAGCATAGGTATAAAGTGCTCTTGAACCTCTTTTCCTTGTCAGGGACCTGCGTGGTCATGTTTGAAGAGCTCAGCTATGTGACCTCAACTTCATCAGATAATGGTATAGACTAAATGTTTGCTTTCCTGTCATCTACCTGAACTATGTTAGACTCCTAGTCCAGTATAGTGGTATTATAAGGTGGAGCTAAATTAGGTCAGGTCCAAGATTGTACACTAGGATGTATAGCTTTAAAAAAGATCAGAAGGGGCTGTGGTGATGCTCAATGGTACAATGCTTTCCTACATGTGTAAGTTTGATTTCTAGCATGGCAAAACCACAGAGCTTGCTTTCTGTCCCTACTTTCCACCCCAAGAAGATCCGACATGAAAGTAGCCTTCTAAACCTGGACCTGCCCATATACTTGGACAAAGTAACCCAGGAGGCAGGCCCTTTTCAGTACCTAAATGTGAACAAGCAAGATGCTCTTATTTTTATTTTAGAGACAGAGGTTACAAACCTTGTATAAATTTGCTTTAAATATGATCTGTTTAATTTAAATCCTTTCAAAATGCACAGTCCAGAAATGAAAGTGAGAACTGTGTGACTGTATAACTGTGAAAATTGTTTTCATGCTTGGCTTATGGGTGCAACCAGAGCCCAAGCTATTAAAGCTCTCGTCAGCATACACTCTGTGTTTGCTATTACAGATAGACTCAGCTGTAAGTATGTCTAAGAGACAGACGCAGTTATGGACAAGACAACAGAATATCCGAGCACTCACTGAGGAGACACTGTGAGAAACATTTAAATTCTCATTTCCCACGAAGACCTTGTACGATGGACTACATTAGCTTGTTTTATGCATGAGAAAAGGAATCTCAAAAAGGTAAATGATTTGCCCATAATCACCAAAGGGACTGTAATTCATGTTCATAACAAAGCCCATAGATGGTTACACAGTATAGAGCTCCCATGTGTTAATGTTTATTATGGTATTTTGAATGTCAAGTTATAGCTATATGTATATGATTGGAATAGAAAAGAAGAAAAGGGTTGGTTAAATCTCTTATTTTTCCAACACACTAGTAAATAGAAAAAGCTTCATATAAATATGATAATTTCAATGATGACACTGTAATTTAACTTAGTTTAAAAAAACTTCATGACTGATGATTTTAATTTATATCATAAATTCAAAATTGGGTCCTAGAGAACTGAGCTGTGGGAGTCCACAGTCACTGAATTGTATGTCAAATAATTCCATGAACATGAAAATTTCAAGGAGATTATTGACAATGAGTAAGAATATGGAATATTTTTTATTGTGAAATACATCAAATGTTTATAATCAGGGATAAAGTATATAAGAATTTAAGGAATCATTTATTCATTAACCAACACAAAACCCAAGAAGCTTATAGAAAGCACTCCTAATTCCCGCACTGAAATGTAAGAAAGGGTTAATCAAACTGTGATCTCACTTTTTCCTGACCCCTTAGAAGTCAGGATCAAGGTTCTGGTTCCTCAGTCACCTTGGCATCTAGCACTGTGGATCCGGAGGTAAGGTACTGGCTACTTAGACCTTAAGTAGCTAGAGCTGTAAACCAGTAAAAATTCCTCAATGGTTATTTTGGTGGGTTTCCAGAGACTCACATACATGAGAAACCTCCCAGGAACTCCATTCTAATTCTTTGGGGGCCTCTACGTTTTGTGCACTTTATTCTCTGGAATCCCACAAGAGGTGGGGCTCCTTATGGTGAGGATCTGAGAAAGAACCCTGGTGGTTCTGCCTAGAAGACAGAAGGAGTGATCCTGAAATATACCCAGAACCTGTTCCCACCTGAGGCCTAGGGGAAAACACTGATGAACGTGGAGAGAATAATATTCCTCTCACCCCTATTCTCCTGATGGGAAAAAGATGAAATAGACTCAGCAGGAGTCAGGGCACGGAGGATGAGTCAGAAGAAAATAAATCAAGAAACGACAGAGGACCACTAAATAACTGAGATTTAATCACTTTGAAAGCAAACAAACCTGGAATTCCAGCTCCAGCAACCTCACTCTTTAAAGTGAAGTAGAAAAAAAGACTTTCTCAAAAAAGAAAAATCTGAGTGACTCCATCATGTGTAGACCTTCCCTGCACAGCACACAATGTCCACTAAAAAGAAGTTCCCCGGGAAGGAACTGATACCGGGCAGAAACCTCACTACACAAAGGAATGTAAGGAATAAATGAAGGTGAATCTTTCCTAATATAAAGTGATCTGAAAGGTTAGCTGTTCCAGATAGAAAAACTAAAAACATACTCAGTAGTTAAAAGTATATTATAAGTCAATAATCTCAAAATAAGTGACAGCTATTCATGTCCAAATGGGGAACAGTCAAGAAGGTACCTGGTTCTACACCTGAGGTGTCATGACCCAAACAGGTCCTTGGATTAAATTAAAATCAGACAGGAAATCTAAGGTAGCTACTGGGGGGAAATGTAAAATATAAGTGCTTGGCTAAAATGAGATACAGTGTTATTAAATGCTGTTAAAATGAGAAAGTTGGAAAACAGTGAAAGAAGAACCACCGGGGAAACAGAAACAGTAAGAAAGTTATCAATTTCTACTTTAAATGTAAGAGGTGGAAAAACAGCAATTTAAACAAAGAAACTTCCATGGTCCATGTTAAAGTCCCTGGTATATAAGAAATGTATAAGGAGCCCATATTGAACTCGAGTTGGAAGAGGCGAGTCCGGTCTCAAAATGGAGGGCCACGATCCAAAGGAACCAGAACACCTGAGGAAGCTGATTATTGGTGGTCTGAGCTTTGAAACCACAGATGATTGCTTAAAAGAACATTTTGAGAAATGGGGCCACACTTACAGACTGTGTGGTATGAGGGATCCTCAAACAAAACGTTCCAGAGGCTTTGGTTTTGTGACCTGCTCTTGTGTGGAAGAGGTGGATGCTGCAATGTGTGCTCGGCCACACAAGGTTGATGGGCACGTGGTGGAATCAGAGAGAGCTGATTCTAGAGAGGATTCTGTACAGCCTGGTGCCCATTTAACGGTGAAGAAGATTTTTGTTGGTGGTATTAAAGAGGATACAGAAGAATATAATCTGAGAGACTACTTTGAAAAGTATGGCAAGATTGAAACCATAGAAGTTATGGAAGACAGGCAGAGTGGGAAAAAGAGAGGATTTGCTTTTGTAACTTTTGATGATCATGACACAGTTGATAAAATTGTTGTTCAGAAATACCACACTATTTATGGGTATAATTGTGAAGTGAAAAAGGCCCTTTCTAAACAAGAGATGCAGTCTGCTGGATCACAGAGAGGTCGTGGAGATGGATCTGTCGACTTTATGGGACGTGGAGGAAATTTTGGTGGTGGTGGAGGTAACTATGGCAGTGGTGGGAACTATAATGACTTTGGAAATTATAGTGGACAGCAACAATCTAATCATGGACCCATGAAGGGGGGCAGTTTTGGTGGAAGAAGCTCAGGCAGTCTATGGTGGTGGCTATGGATCTGGAGGTGGAAGTGGTAGATATGGTGACAGAAGGTTTTAAAATAAAACAAATGGCTACAGTTCTCAGCAGGAGAGAGAGCGAGGAGTTGTCAGGAAAGCTGCAGGTTACTTTGAGACAGTCGTCCTAAATGCATTAGAGGAACTGTAAAAATCTGCCACAGAAGAAACAATGATCCATAGTCAGAAAAGTTACTGTAGCTTAAACAGGAAGCCCTTCTTGTTCAGGACTGTCACAGCACAGCTTGCAAAAGTGCAGCTATCGATTAATGCAATGTAGTGTCAATTAGATGTACATTCCTGAGGTCTTTTCTCTGCTGTAGCTTTGTCTTTTTCTTTTTCTTTTTCTTTTCATTACATCGGGTATATTGCCCTGTAAATTGTGGTAGTGGTACCAGGAATAAAAAATTAAGGAATTTTTAACTTTTCAAAAAAAAGAAATGTATAGGAATGTATTTTGCACATATCCAGCCAGATAAGTTAAAAGAAAGATGAAAATAAAGTAAGCTAAAACAAATTAAATCCACCAACTTTCTTTAGATAGGGAAGACTTCAGAACCAGAAAGATTATTTTAAAAGGTAGATAGGGTGGTACAAGCCTGTGACCCCAGCACTGCAAAGACTGGGAGTTCATGGCCAGTCTGGGTTACAGAGCAAGAGTCCACATTTTTTTAAAGATTTATTTTTTTATCATATATTAATACACTGTTGCTCTCTTCAGACACACCAGAAGAGGACATCAGATCTCATTACAGATGGCTATGAGCCACCATGTGGTTGCTGGGATTTGAACTCAAGACGTCTAGAAAAGCAGTCAGTGCTCTTAACCACTGAGCTATCTCTCTAACTCAAGAGTCCACATTTAAAAAGCAAAACCCAAACCAAAAAAAAAATGTGCACATGCATACTTGCATGGGCGCACTTGTATGGGCACACGCATGCACACACACACACACACACACACACACACATCAGAAATGAGTGAGGGGTGATCAATACCAATTCCAATGTAAGGAAAATACTATGAACAAATCTGAACCTCACAATTGACAATATAGATGAAATGGATGCATCTTTTGCAAGACAGAAAACTCAGACAAGGAGACATACATAAACGGATATTCTCATACATTAGAGAAATTTGGATAACCTTCAAAAAATGAGCATCGGGTCAGTAGTTTCGCTTGTAAATTCTAATTTCCCATAATCTCTTCTAGAAACTTATTTGAGAGACAGGACTCATACTGGTGGCTTATTTGTTTAATAGAAGAGAGGAGCGGATAGGGGAAAGAGGAGTTTGTGCTTGAATGAGGACCAGTTATAATCTATACTAGGAATTGAATATAGTGGTGAGTAATGGGACCAGGTGAAAGGGAAAATCCAGAGTCCTTACATGACTTTGTCCAGTTAAATTGGTCTGTTTCTGAAATGCCATTCCTACCACTTCTCAGCATACTCTGGGGCTGAACTGAAAACTCACTTCCTCCTGTCAACACTTACTGAGTGCCCAGCACGTGCCATAAACCTAAAGCCCAGGAGTAGGGCTGGAGAAATGTCTCAGTGGTTCAAGGTACTTGCTGCTCTTTCACTGGTTTCCAGTACCCATGTCATGTGACTCACAACCTCTTCTAACCCCAGCGCCAGATCTGATGCGTTCTTCTAGTCTCCATTAAGTCTCCTACACATGTGGCCTACCCATGTATGCAAGTAAATTAACATAAATCTTAAAAGAAAAAATGTTTAAAAATGCAGTAATGGGTCCCCTGAGCACAACTGTCTAGCTCTGACCTTTCTTCTCAGTTCAGAGGAGCCTTGCACAACCCCCAAGAAAGTCCTGTCTCCCTATAGAAACTTTCTGGAGCCTCAAAACTAACCAGCTTGGAACCCTGCCTGACCACCCATGCTAGTTAGATTCACCTGCTAGCCCAGCTGGGTCTGACTGGGACACGGCCTGTAGAGTAGGGTTCACCTGCAACACAACCTACAGAATAGGGTACCAGGATCTCCCTGTCTGGCCCACAGTTCTCCCCACCTTTCCAAGATGATCCTACTGCCATCAGGATCATGTAGCCAACACCAGGGAAAACCAGGTGCTGAATGGACAGCATCAGAACAGAATCAACAAGACCCAGGGCAATATGGCACCACCAGAGCCCAGCCATCCTATTATAACTAACCCTGAATATCCTAATGAAACCCAAGCACAAGAAGAGGAGCTTAAATCCAATCTTATAAAGATGATAGAGGCCTTTAAAGAGGATATGAATACATCCCTTAAGGAAATACAGGAAAATACATTCAAATAGGTAGAGGCATTAACATAGGAAGCAAATAAATATAAAGAAATACAGGAAAATACAATCAAACAGGTGAAGAATATGATTAAAGCTGACCAAGACCTGAAAAGAGAAATGGAAGCCATAAAGAAAACACAAACTAAGGCAATCCTGGAGATGGAAAACCTGGGAAAGAGAACAGGAATTATAGATGTAAGCATCACTAAAAGAATACAGGAAATGGAAGACAGACTTTCAGATGTAGAAGATACAGTTGAAGAAATCAATATATCACTCAAAGAAAATGCAAAATCTAAAATATTCGTTACACAAAATATCCAGGAAATTTGGGACACCATGAAGAGACCAAACCTGAGAATAGTAGGAATAGAAGATTCCCAGACCAAAGGCCAGAAAACATCTTCAACAAAATTATAGAAGGAAATTTCCCTAATTTAAAGAGATGTCTAGATTTTCTAGAATTCAATGAAAATAGGGGCAAAACATACCTACACTCATGTTACACTATGAAAGCAGTACTAAGAGGAAAGTTCACAGCACTAAATGCCCTCATAGAGAAATTGGAGCGTTTTCATGCTGGTGAATTAAAAGCACATCTGAAGGCATTAGAAAAGAGGAGGAGGAAGAGAAAGAAGAGGAGGAGAGGGGGAGGAGGAGAAGCAGCAGCAAATACACCCAGAAGGAGTAGGTGACAGGAAATAATCAAACTCAGAGCTGTCATCAATCAATTAAAAACAAAGAAAACAAGACAAAGACTGAACAAAACCAAGAGCTGGTTCTTTGAGAAAATCAACAAGATAGGCAAACCCTTAGTCAAACTATTGAAAAGGCAGAGAAACAGTACCCAAATTAACAAAACCAGAAATGAAAAAGGAGACATAACAAAATTCAAGAAAATTCAAAGAATCATTAGGTCTTACTTCAAAAGCCTGTACTCCACAGAATTGGAAAAATCTAAGAGAAATGATTTTCTAGACAGATATCAATTACCAAAACTAAATCAAGATCAGGTTGAACTATGTGAATAGTCCTATAAACCCTAAGGAAAAAGAACAGTCATAAAAAGTCTCTCAAAACCAAAAAAGTCCAAGGCTAGATGGTTTTAGCACAAAATTCTACCAAACTTTCACAGAAGAGCTAATGCCAATACTCCTCAAATTATCCCACAAAATAGAAACAGAAGAACCACTGTCAAACTCATTCTATAAGGCCACATTCATCCTGGTACCTAAACCATACAAAGACACAACAAAGAGAATTTCAGACCAATCGCCCTTATGAACAATGATACAAAAACTACTCAATAAAATACTCAAACTGAATTTAAGAACACATCAAAGACATCATCCACTATGAATAAGTAGGCTTCATCCCAGGGATGCAGAGGTGGTTCAATATATGAAAATTCATCAATGTAATCCACCATATAAACAAAGTGAAAGAAAAAAAAAACATGATCATTTCACCAGATGCTAAAAAAGTATTTGACAAAATCCAACACCCCTTCATGTTAAAAGTCTTGGAGCCAGCAAGGACACATGGGGCATACCTAAACACAATAAAGGCAAGCATATAGCCAACATCAAATTAAATGGAGAGAAACTTAAAGCATTTCCACTAAAATCAGGGACTAAGCTGTCCACTCTCCCCAAATCTCTTCACTATGCTACTTGAAGTTCTAGTTAGAGTAATAAGATAACTAAAGGAGATCAAAGGGATACAAATGGAAAGGAAGAAGTCAAAGTATCAATATTGATAGTATACATAAGTGACCACCAAAATTCTACCAGAGAACTCCTACATTTGATAAACACGTTCATCAAAGTGGCTGGATACAAAATTAACTCAAAGAGATTAGTAGCTTTCCTTTACACAAGAGATAAAAGAACTAAGGAAGAAGTTAGGGAAACAGCACACTTCACATTAGGCCACAAATAACATAAACAACCTGGTGTAACTCTCACCAAGCAAGTGAAAGACCTGTATGACAAGAACTTTAAGTCTCGGAAGAAAGAAATCGAAGAAGATCTCAGAAGATGGAAAGATCTTCCTTGCTCATGGATTCTGGTAGGATTAATGTACTGGCTGGTTTGTGTTTCAACTTGACACAAGCTGGAGTTATCACAGAGAAGGGAGTCTCCCTTGAGGAAATACCTCCTTACGATCCAGCTGTAAGGCATTTTCTCAATTAGTGATCAAGGTGGGAGGACCCAGCCCATTGTTGGTAATGCCATCCCTGTCTTGGGTTCTATAAAAAAGCAAGCTGAACAAGCCAGGGGAAGTAAGCCAGTAAGCAGCATCCTCCACGGTCTCTGTATCAGCTCCTGCCTCCAAGTTTCTGCCTGGTGTGAGTTCCTGTCCTGACTTCCTTTGGTGATGAACAGCAATGTGGAAGTGTAAGCTGAATAAACCCTTTCCTCCCCAACTTGCTTCTTGGTCATGCTATTTTGTGTAGGGATACAAACCCTGACTAAGACAACATAGATAAAATGTTCATCTTGCCAAAAGCAATCTACAGATTCAATGCAATCCCTACCAGAATTCCAACAGAATTCTTTACAGATCTTGAAAGAACAACCCTTAATTTCATACGGAAAAACAAAAATGCAGGATAGCTAAAATGATCCTGAACAATAAAAAACTTCTGGAAGTATCACTATCCCTGACTTTAAACTGTACTACAGAGCAATGGCAATAAAAACTGCATGGTGTTGGTATAGACGCAGACAGGTAGATCAGTGGACTTTAATAGAAGACCCAAAACTAAATCCACACACCTATGGACACTTGACTTTTGACAAAGAAGCCAAAAACCATACAATGGAAAAGGGGGAGCATCTTCAACAAATGGTGCTGGTCTACCTCGATGTCTGTATGGAGAAGGATGCAAATAGATCCATATTTGTCACCCTGCACAAAACTCCAGTCCAAACAGACCAAGACCTCAATGTAAAATCATGCACACTTAATGTAATTGAATTGAAAGTGAGGGGTATCTTGAACTAGGTTCAGGAGACGACTTCCTAAATAGAACACTAATGGCTCAGGCACTAACACCTAGAATTAATAAATGGTACCTCACGAAACTAAAGAGTTTCTGTAAGTCAAAGAACACTGTCTTCAGGATAAAATGATAGCTTACATATTAGGAAAAGATCTTTACTAACCCTACATCTGATAGACAGCTAATATCCAAATATACAGTTAGACAAGAAGTTAGACACCAATGATCAAAATAACCCAATTAAAAAATGGGGTACAGAGCTAAACAGAACACTCAAAAGAGGAATCTCAAATGGCTGAGAAGAACCTATAGAAATGTCCAACATCTTTAGTCATTAGGGAAATGCAAATCAAATGACTCTGAGATTCCACCTTACACCCATCAGAATGGCTAAGATCAAAAAACTCAAAGGACAGCACATGCTGGTGAGGTTGTGGAGCAAGGGGAACTCCTCCACTGCTGCTGCTTACGCAAACTTGTGCAAGCACTCTGGAAATCAATTTGGCAGTTTCTCAGAAGATTGGGAATAGCTCTACCTCAAGATCCAGCTTTAGCACTCCTGGGCAAATACCCAAAAGATGCTCCCCCATCCCACAAGGACACTTGCTCCACTATGCTCATAGCAGCTCTATTCATAATAGCCAGAAACTGGAAACAAACTAGATGTCTCTCAACTGAAGAATAGATCCAGAAAATGTGGTATGTCTATACAATGGAATACTACTCAGACATTAAAACAAGGGCATGGTGACTTTCATGGGCAAATAGATGGAACTAGAAAGTATCTTGAGTGAAGTAACCCAAAAGCACATGCATGGTATGTCCTCCTAAGTAGATATTAGCCATAAACTACAACATAACCATGTTATAAGCAACAGACCTAAAGAAGCCAAGTAACAAGGAGGGTACAAGAGATGTCTGAATCTTTCTCAAAAGGGGAAACAAAATAGAAACTGACGATCAATGGAAGGAGGGACTGGGAGGACGAGGGGATGGGGAGGGGAGCAGGAGATCAAATGCAGTGAGAGCAGGGGAGAGAGAAGGAAGATCAGCTTGGGTGGAGGACAATCTCTAGGATGTGCCAGAAATCTGGGATGGACAGAGGCCCCAGTGTCTAAGGGGGAGATTCTAGCTGAGATTCTTAAGAGTGGGCAATACAGGTCCTGAAGTGGTCACTTCCTGTGTCAAGGCAGGACTCTCAGTGGAAGGATACGGACAGCAACCCACCCATAAAGCCTTCAACCCAAAACGTGTCCTGCCTACGAGATATGGAGGGCCAAATATAAAGCAGACTGAAGGAATGGCCAACCAATGACTGCCCCATGAACAAGAACCAATCCCTAACACAATTATAACACGCAGTTAGCCTAACTGTCCTCTGAGAGGCTCTACCAACAGCCAACGGAGAGAGATGCAGACTCACACCCAAACATTAGACGGAGCTCAGGGAGTCTTACAGAATTGGGAGAAAGATTGAGGGATCTGCAGAGGACTTTGGGGACTCCACAGGAAGACCAAGAGAGTGACCCTGGACCCTTGGTACTCCCAGAGACTGAATCACCAACCAAAGAGTGAACACCAGCTGAACCTAGGCTCTGTACATATGTAGCAGATGAGCAGCTTGGTCTTCATGTGCCATCCCCAAACTGGAGCAGGAGCTGTCCCTGAGCCTGCTGCGTGCCTGCCTGCCTGTGGATCCCACACCCCTAAATGGACCACCTTGTCTGGCCTCAGTGGAAGAGGATGTGCCTAGACCCACCGTGACTTGATGTGTGTAGGGGGTGTTGGCACCCAGAGGGGGGCTTCTTCTTCTCAAAAGGGGAAGAGGGAATGGGGAAGAACTTGCATAAGGGGGTTCTGGGGGGAAAGGAAGGGCTAATATCAGGTTGTAAAGGGAATAAATTTAATTTAAAAAAATGCAGTAGCGAATAAGACAAAATCCTTGACTTCCCAGTGTTTTAATAAGGGGAAAGATGTGTGAAATAATAGGAAGAGAAGGACAGAATGGGAAGGACCCAGAACACAGAATGATCATTACAATTCCTCTAGCAAGTTGATATTTTAATTAAACTTTAAAATTTTTCATCTCTGTACTGTGTATTTGTGTTCACATGTGCACCTTATGCCCCAGGAGGCCGGAACACCTGGAAATAAGTTACAGTTCTGACCTTCTGTGTGGGTGCTAGGAATTGAACCCTCAGACCTCTGAAAGAGTAGACGGTGCTTTTTAAAACTCCAGCCATTGCTCTAGCCCAGTCTGTTATTTTAATACAGACAGACGGGATAATTATAAGGCCTTCTCTGATTAATAACATAGTGAGGTTAAAGGCCCTGGTGTTGGAAATACTTGGCATGTCTGAGGAACATCATGGTTAATGTGGCTAGAATCTAGTGAGTTCAAGAAGTTACAGTGAGGTCCAAGAGATCGTACTGTAAAGCTGCTAATACTGGTCAGGAGCTTAGCTCCCATGTGAGGTGGGATGCCATGGGATCTGAGGAGGAAGAGGGACACAACCCTGACTTCAGAACTATTCAAATGTGTGGAAAAAACAGACCACAGGGGTCAAGGGTGCTAAAAAGAAGAAAAACCCTTTAAGTGGCGATTGGACAGCCTGACAGAACAGGCTTAGTCTAGGGTGACACGAAGAGGATGAGGATGCTCCAGAGGAAGCAGCAGAGTTTTCTGGGATGGGATAGAAGAACGGCATCGGGGACGTTTTAGGCTAGATCAGAATAAAGGAGTTATTGGTAATACTAACTAGTTCACATGATGCCACAAGTCAGATATTTAACAGGTTAAAATATTCCATTCTACCATGACATGAGAGAGTTTATGATTTTCACCAAATTTTAATTTTGCAAAAATCATTCTTCAGATCAGTTTACAACACTGGCAGTTTTCAATCAGAAAAGGTTTTATTACAAGAAACAATGACATCAGGTAAAAATGCAAAAATTGTGCAATTACGGCAAAATGTTTAAAAATATCTACACATTTGCCCCATAGGACTACAGTACTTACTACATACCTGAGCACTGAATATTGAATGCCATCTTAAACTCCTCATGTGGGACTCTGGTTCCTTACAGATCACATCCACTTTTCCTCATGCACCAATGAAATCAACTTGATGTTTACACATCAACTTTGTAGGATAACAAGAAACAAAGACAGACATAAATAATAATTTCTTCGATCCTACAACATAGTTACACCTAGTTCAGTTTTCTTTGTATAGAACTGTATAGGAAAAGTGCTGTGTACATTCAAATGCAGAACCGTGGGCTTGGCATTGGTTAGATCTTTAATTCTGCTGTAGCCATTGTGC
This sequence comes from Rattus rattus, assembly GCF_011064425.1. Taxonomy (NCBI): domain Eukaryota; kingdom Metazoa; phylum Chordata; class Mammalia; order Rodentia; family Muridae; genus Rattus; species Rattus rattus. The sequence goes on from NC_046159.1 coordinate 51,818,967, forward strand.
CTTTTACTGACAGTTTCATACTATGAAAATGTACCTTAAATTTCTACACATAAACCCACATATATCACTAATCTTAGTTTCCTAGGACCTTTTCTGAAATCATTTTAAAAGTGGCAAAATATCCCAGCTATGTAATGTAAACAAATAGTTCATACAAAATTCAATATATATTCTACTCCCATAGCAAATTCTAAACCTTGGCTTTGATACACTATTCTTAAATGATTCCCTCAACATACAGTTATGACAAAAGGACCGACTGTTGTACAGATCAACAGAATAAGTCTAGTGTAGAATTAGCCACAGTGTATTTGTTCTCTTACATATCGTACGGTACATATACATTGCTAACTCAATGTTCTACATCAGGTATTCAAGTAATGAATTTTCCTAAATACAGAGATTGTCAAAGTGGCAGGAAATCTTAGATACTCAACAAAGCTTTCAAAAATAAATTACATGGATATTTCTTGTAAAAATTATCTTCCCTCTCATTAGCAATACAAATCTATAATGTAATTCAAAAAATTCACAGAAATAACCCTAAAACAGCATGAAAAAAGAAAACACAAGACAAACTAGAGAGGTTAAAAAAAATATATTGGTTGACAAAGTTTACAAAGAGATTAGAAGCCACACATACACAGTCATTCTGCGAATGCTGTCCACTTGAACTGCTTCAGAGAGCTCTCCGCTTGCAGGGCCGCTGTAAAGCAGTCTACAGTTTCTGGAAAAGGAGGTATGTGATGCAAGAGGCTATGCTTTCCATTCGTTCACAGTATCTATCACCGCACGCTTCGTGTAAGACTTTATTCCCAATATAAACCATGCCAATTTTCTTCAGGAGAAATCAAACTGATTCTCTTTAAAATTGTTCTGAGGACAGGCTCTGCCTTATGTGTAATATTCTTTATCAGTTATAGGAATAGTAATGAGTATGTTATCAACCTAAATGCCTGCCTTAGGTAAAAAAGGAGTTAATGTTAATATTCCTAATTTTGAGACACTTATCAGTTCAATATGAACAGCGCCTTAGTACCTAGAGTACAGAAACCTATGACTCTGTTCACTCACTCATCCCTCCTTCTACATCACCTTCAGATACAAGTGTCTCAACATACAAATATTCATCACTGTTGAGTGCAAAAAATAGAGGTTGTAACTGTCATAGGAACCTTAGAAGCCACTGAATTATTAGACCACTCCAAGACTCTTGTTTCGGAAAAACAGAATTTTGTAAGTAGGTGTTAAAACTTCACAGTATTAGTTAACTTTCACGATACTAGCAATGACTGGAAAGGTAGAGGATGGAAAAAGAGTTTGGGCAACAAAACAGCCCGTGTTAGTGCAAACTTGGAATTGTAAAACTGAATCCAGTTAGACCAATGGCCATCGGCCAGACCCTATCACACAAATAGCAGACCTCGTGGAGTCACAAGGTAAAGTGCCACAACCATGGAACTAGCATGCTAATCCGAAAGAGAAACATTGACTCATAAACCATTTAAATCAATCTAACGACACGTGAATTAACTTATACGAGCACCAGTCACCTGCAAATCTGAGCCCTTTCTGGGTTTTTAATGAGACAGTGTTAGCACTTGAAAAAGTTATGGACAGAAAAACTGCCACTTTAACCTTGTAGCTTAACTTAAAAGTTACATGAGAAATATGAAACAATCTGAAGTTCGTTCTGAAAACTGAGTTTTCCTTCAGTCTGACAGAGCACATTTAAATCTCGTACACTTGAAAACAGTACACAAAAATATATATGTAAATAGATATAAATAGTAAGACTGAGGATCTAAGTTAATGCTTCTCTGTGTTAGAGAGATCACAGCTAAATAAATGATATTGCCTCATATTGTTACCCGTATTTAAAATAAAAAGTCACGTTAACCAATTTGGATTTCTCTACCCAGGAATACTCTGCTTTTCAAGAGTGCATAGTTGTCTTGAATTCACCTGGTTTCTCAGCAACTATTTATCACAAAATTCTAGGATGATACTTTTATGCCAGGGGTGGAAAAATGCTGATAATTGCACTTTGTTACCTTTCCTGACTAAAATGAAAATATCATGAAGGTAAAAGCAAATCCCTCCCAACACCACAATCTTTACGAGCACCCATTTCTGAATACAAAACTGTTAGCTTTCTTCAATGTTGACAGCATTTCCTAAACAAGCTTCCTTAGTATGAGAGATGCCAGTGACGTGCTTTGGCCTGCTATTTATTAAAGAACTTTCTGAAGACACTGAGGATAGAGTTTAGCCACTGCACACTCAAAATGGCGGCCAAGGTCCCACAGCCGATCTGGGGTCTCATACACTTTCATCCACTGGTCAGCAATGTCATCATACTGGTAAAGAGAATTTTTCCTGCTGGTTCTGAAGATATGTTCTTCAACAGTCACTTGAGTAGCTCGCACAAATAAATGAAGTTTATTCTGGAAAAGTACCAGCTTAAGGTATGGATTTATAGACTGATCACAAGGAAAGTCCTTTTTTCGAGTCCATTTATTTAGCTCAATATCATAGGCTTCAACAGTAAACACACGCTGATGATTTCCACAGGTTCCAGCTATGTAGTAGATGGAGTCTTTATACACAGCCGCTAAGCCCTGGATTCTAGGCACAGTCATGGGGGTTAAAAATCCCCAGTAGTCTTTTTGAGGCTCATAGAAGAGGAAAAATTCTCCTAAAAAAGAAAAGGGAAACAATTATGTACATTTTCATGTTTAGTTGTATCTTTAATTCCAACCTCAGAAGACAACATTTTCCTTCCAAATTCTTGACTCCTAGAATATACAAAGTAACAGTAATACTACAACTAATCTGCACTGGGATGTATGACCCAGGAGGAGTAAGGCAGGCAACATGAACACATACAACTTAACCATAAAAAATACATCACATACATGTGTGGCACTTGGTTAGAAAATAGCATATGGAATTGTTTAGATTTGAACTTGTGGTCACTCGTGTGTTTATGTCAATGTTGTTATAAAGCAAAGACAACAAAACAACTTATGGAATTGATAGTCAGTTACTCTTCTAAACTGACAATAAAAAGGTGTGTGCGCTGAGCCAGACTGTCAATAGGAAAATGTCTGTAAGAATTAAAATAGTGAATTGCCAAGATCTTGCTAATGATATAACATTGCTTTGTTTTTTGATAAGGTCTCTAGCCTGAACTCAGGCTCATCTTCACTTTGAAATCCTCCTACCCTACCCTCCCAAGAGCGGGAATTAGAGGTATGGGCAGCTATGTGAAGCTTAATGGGAACACAGAATAATGTCTCATGATAGTAGATAACAGCTCTATGGAGACTAGAGTTACAGGCAGTTATAGGCAGAGCAGGCTGGAATACTCCCTCTGAAGTGCTTGACACTCTAAGTACTGCAGATCTCAGAGTATCTACATGTACATAAATATCCTGGGGATTACTCCATGTCAAAACACGGATTACTACGGTATCTTTAGTGCCTGCGTTTAGACTGTGACCTCTTATAAGGTCGGGTATAAAATGTAGAACCACATCAAAAAAGTCTCGAATTTCAAAAATCAGATTTCAGATTTTGGCATTTTACATTAGGGATGCTCAATCTGTAAGACATAACCTTCTTTGACAGTTATCACCAGGTTATATATGTAAGAAGGTTTTGTAGGTTAGAAAGGAATACTAGAGTCTAAGTAAAGCTTCCCTTTAAACTATTCTAAAGTAAGGATATTCTCATCTATAGATTAAATTACATACTTAATAAGAGTGATGTTTCAACCTCAATTTTATTTAAGCCCTAACCTTTGCTTGCATATTACCTTTTCTTTCTACTATGACTTATATTCTAGTGTTCTTGATAAAGAAAATGGGAGTTAAGACATCTTATATGGCCCAGTTGTCTACACATTTCTTATACCTCTGGTTACAAATTATTCACTCTGGTGCATAAATGTATTAAGTTATTGCTGTTTTGCTATAATATTTACATTAATATACAGCCTACATACTCCAATTAGGAGCCTTAAAATTATCTCTATAAACTATTTTTGCCAGTACCACATATGGGTGGGGGTGGGACACACTTCACACTTCATCACACTAGATATAACCATTCCTATATTTTACAAAGATAAATCCAAACCATGACATGCTTTCATATTAACTAAAATACATTAGTACTCTACCTTAATTAATTCTACAAAATTAATAAGCAACTTAAATCAAACATATCCGGGCTTCTCTGAGAAATTTTAAGTCAAAGGATTAGAGCAAAAATATCATTTTTAAAAATGGGATAGAGCTTAAAAATAATCATGTATATTTTCATGAAAACCTACATTGTTCCTGATTTACTAAAGTAGTCATATAAGGAAATATGTGAATATAATCCCTTAAGAAACATAGTAAATAAGAATTTTGGAATAATCTAAACTGCATTCAAAATTCCAACAACTGAAATATTCTTAGAAAATGTAAAGGGACTGGGGGTCAGCAGGTCAGGTGCTTGCAATGTAACCTATGTGAGTTCAGACCTTTAGGATCCATGAAAAAGCAGGGCACGGTGGCACACCTACATAACCACAGCAGTGAAAAAGCAAAGAAAGTCAGATTCCTGAGGGACCTGGAGGCAAGCTAGTCGACTCAATTGGTAAGCTCCAGTGTCTGTGAGAGCCTGTCTCAAAAAATAAGGTGGCCAACAATAGAAACAGCCAATGTTAATAATGTCTGACCTGCACACTCATATACATACAATTTTTAAAAAGCTAAGATCTAAAGAAGATAATCTCAAGCCTTTGTAATAAAGTTTCATAACTAGTGAAACTCTTTGTGGGCACTGGAATGTGAGTGAGCAGCTAAGAGCGCTAGCTGCTCTTTTAGAGGGCTTAAGTTCAAATCTCAGCATCCACAGGACAGCTCACACCATCTGTGACTCTAGTTCCAGGGTTTTCCTCTTTTGGCTTCTGCAGTCACCAAGTATGCATGTGGTATATACGCATACACTCAAGCAAAATGCCCACATACATAAGATTCAAAACAAACAAAAACCTGGTAGAACTGGAAATAGAGCTCAGTGTTTAAAAGCACTTGCGGCTCTACTCTTCCAGAGGACCTGGGTTCAGCTTCCAGAACCCTCATGGCAGTTTACGACTGTCTATAACTCCAGTTCCAGGTGATCCAACACCTTTGGCCTCTGTGAACACTGCATGCACCTGGTACACAGACATAAATGCAGGCAAAATGTTCAGACATGTAAAAGAAAAATAAACCTTGGAAGAAAAACAAAGCTCCTTGGTAAATGAACAGTCAATTCCAGTAAACTCAATCAGTAAGTTCTATAAAAAAGTAGTAGCCACGTCTCTTGATTATATTATTAAAGAACAAAAATAGCCGGGTGATCAGCCTTTGCTTATTGTTTATTTTAAAATGCTCCAAAGTAGTCAGTAAGTAATAAACTATTACTTATTATGCTTTTAAAAACTTTATGAGAGATCTGAACATAACTCAAAAACAGAGGACCAACCATTTCAGTAACTTAAAAATATTTTAAAAATTTAAATGTTTTTGACCTTGATTTTCTAAGCGAATGTTCTAGCATAGTCTGTGGTTAGGAAGTATTAAGTACTACTAGGAGTATCGCCTGCTTTGCTATCGTTAAGGAAACCACCCTTGCCATATAAACATAACCCTTTGATGAAGAATCCTTATGCTACCTACCCTGTAAAACGTAGATTTTTTCTTTGTGCTCCACAGCATTATGAAACTCCATTGCAACTGGCATGGCGCAAACAGTCATCCAGCAATTCTCTCTGCTATCATAGCACTCCACAGACTTCAGTGAGTTTCGTCCATCGCCTTCGTAAACACGCCCTCCAATTGCATACATTTTACCACAGCAATATACTAGTTTGCAGCCTATTCTGGCCCGAAGCAAGGATGGCTTGGAAAGCCATCGGTTGGTGGAATGGTCATACATCCAAAAATCATTTTCTGCTTTGTGATCAATGGACACCTCACTGCTGCTTGGCCTGTACCCTCCTGCAATGTATATGTCATTGTCTGGTGATACAAGAATGCCAACTTCTCTTAGGTCATTTGGTGGTTTGCATAGTTTAAACACTCTTCCTGTGACTATATCTAGACAAGGCACTGTTTGCTTCTTTCCTGAGTGTTTGTGTGCAGCATCAAAACATATGATCATTTCGGAAGCTGTCATTCCAAGCCTCTGAGTACAGCCATTGGTGTTGGATGGTCCCTTTTCTCCACAGCTTTTGACTATGGCCTGCGCAAACCGAGGAGGAATTTTCTCAATAAATGCATCTTCCATTAGAGGAAAACGTATACATTTGGCAAAAATTTCTGGAAGGTGTACTTCTCTTTCATTCTGCTCATGTTCAAACCACCTTATAATGCTTTCATAAACATGTTCTTCCCGGTCTACATTTAAATCATCACTATCTAGTATGCTTATGAGTTGGTCTTTTGTCAGCTGGAGAAACTCTTGTTCTTTGGTGACACACAGGAACTTTTTACGGATGTATTCTTTTGATCGATCTCCAAGTTCCTGATGACCATAATGATCAGCAAAGATAAAGACTCCAATAGAATTCTGTGGATCCAAATGACTAATCATATACTTAGCACACTGGTCTTGTATGGAAGGAATTTGGAAGATGCTAGCTGTAGTGAACAGGGCTTGAACATTGGCCTCTGTCAGAATAACTCTAGAGGTATACGCATAATTCAATACCAAATCCATCGATTCAGCTTCAACACCAATGATTCGAACTTCTTTCTGAGTACTTTCTGTAAGGCCGCTAGTGAACATGGATCTAAGAAAGAAAAAGATTAATGTTTTATATATACACAAATAGAAATCACCACACATACAAGCCCTCCTGACAACTGATCATCTAGCACAGACTTAAATCCAAAAAGCTGTTTTCAAGGCCATTCCGTCTTATGCCAAAGGAGTTAAAAACATACAATCTAAAAATATGGTACACTGGCAGATTGCTTCAAGCTGACAATCACCTGGGGAACTACAGCTGACGGAAGAGCCCTGTGAAGCACCCCCGTCTGTCTCTTTCTCTGGAAAGCTATGGGGATTCTTTTGGGATGGTGGTCCTTCACCTACCAACGCTGGAAAATAGCCTTAATCGACAGAGTAATTGCACAATTGTGACTGAAGAAACAAACTTTGAAGCCACACTCTTTCAAGTACTTCTGTAACTCCCCGACTCTCACATATCCCTAAGTAACATTCCTGGGATTTTATAATTAATTTATTCAATATAAGTACACTGTAGCTGTCTTCAGACACACCAGAAGAGGGCATCAGATCTTATTACAGATGGCTGTGAGTCACCATGTGGTTCCTGGGATTTGAACTCAGGACCTCTAGAAGAACAGTCAGTGTTCTTAACCACTGAGCCGTATCTCCTGCCCACATCCCTGGAATTTATTGTCCTAATCCAGATAGCCACTTGTCCCTGACATTTCTTGACAACTGTACTTCACTTTCTTGTAAAAATAGTTCTGGGCAAATAAAACTAATAAGATTCATATAAGAATCTCTTGCTAATTAGATTTTGTGCTAACTGGGTTTCTCATCTCACCAATGAGTCTATATAAGAAGGGGAGGCAGAGGGGCAGGATTCTCTTCTTACATGCTAGCTATAGAAGGAGAAACTGTAAGTGACATACTTCAGATCTGATTGTCCTTATAGCACCCATCCAAACTTCCAGTCAAATTGCCTTATGGATAATGGACCTTATATTGTCAAATCTCAGAAAAAGTTCAAGACACAATCAAGATAGCAAAATGAGTACTAAGCACAACAAGCCAGTCTAATAAAATCTTTGATGGCCCAGGGAACATTATATTGTGTGAACAAAGTAAATTTCATCTCAGAAAGAGAACAGCGGTCTTCAAAGACCCATATTTTTTACCTACACCTTTTAAAAGCCCATTTTACTTACTCTTGGACACTTTAAAAACCCTTCCTTAATAGATATACTTCATTTTCTCAGTTAACGTTCCTGTATTTTACCTATTTATATCCATACAAAAAAATTATGATAGGGTTAATATGCTTTTTTCTAAAGAGTTTAACACTTAATACATCACTGATTCTTTGGAAATTATTTTTAAATTCCCCAACGTACAACCTTAAGACTAAGCTTCTTAGAGGAGTACAGTGGTGATGATCCCAATTAGTGGAAGGCTGAGGTGCGAGGGCAGGCATAAGTTCATAGCATCCTGAGTAACAGTGAATTCCAGAACAGCCTGGGCATACACTTTAGTTTGGACTTAGTTCTTGTTTTAAATAAATATATTTTTGAAACCTTCTTTCCCAAACATTAAACAGATAAAATACTTGAACTTTTAAGTATTATTCATTTGTAAACATCATTAGCTTTCTGTAAGGTTTCACTCTAAAGAAACTTTTGTTGTTACTATTTTAAGACAAGATCTTTTCACATAGCACTGATTGTCCTGGAACTATGTAGACTATGGTGGCCTCAAATTCAGAGATGTCCCTGCTTCTGGCTCCCCGTGTGCTGGGATTAAATGCATGTACTCCCGCATCCAACCATTCTAGTAAACTCTTAACAATTGTTTTCTTAAAGTCTTATAAGAAAAGGTATGTGTTTTTACTCTCTTTGGAAAGCATCTGGGGTGCTTACTAGACACTTGGAATGGGTGAGGTATCTGGGATAAAAGTAACTGAGATCTAGACATTTTGAACTTGTTTTGTAGTATTGTGAAAAGTATCCTAAATGAGAAAATGGGCAGACACCTTTGAAGGTCCCAAATACATACGGTTTTTTTTTTCCTTAAGATTTTATTCTTTTTATTTATGTACATATGTGTGGGGGTGGGGGTGGTGGAGAATTGTTCACAGGTGACTGTAGGATGCCTGCGGAGTTTAGAAAAGGGCATTAGGTCCCCTGGAATTAGTTATAGCTGGTTGTTAGTGGCTTGATACAGCTTGATGCTGAGGATGAAATTTGGGTCCTCTGCAAGAGCAATGTGCTCTTAACCACTGAGCCATTTCCCTAGCCTTCAATATATGGAATTTTAATATGTAATATGAGAAACCTTGAGGATACAAGGGCCCAACTTGGTGTATAGACTATGTATCTTTTTACTTTAATAATGTAAAGTTTAGGTTTAATATTACCATTTGACTGAAAAAACCAAATGTTCCTATGTTTGAGCTGCTTTTAAATTCAGGGGTTTAATGACTCACCTACATAGCTATCAATTAAAAAGAAAACTGTAGCCCTTGCTTAGGTACAGACTGGTTCCCAAGAGAGAACATCATCTCATGTCCCTTTACCATGGGGCCACTACTGCCTTCAGCAGGCTAGGCTAACAACAATGCAGCAGTCTGATACCTTGACCAGTTCCCTAACGGGCTCTTCATGCACTTGATACATTGGGAGTATTTCCTTGCACAAAATCCCAAGTAGCAAAAACTTCTCAGTTCTAATTTTAACACATAGTGGATCAGGAAGCAGCCACATCAAATTTCCAGCTGTTCTGAGTCTTTCCCCTGCAATGCAAGGCTTGGAAATTAAGTATGATTTCTGCGATTCCCACATCAGGAAAGCCAAGAAACTTTTGTGCAGAAAGGAGAACTTAGTTTTTCAGTTCTTTAGCAACATCTTTATGTGAATGGTATTTCAAACCATTTTTTAAAGATCTGTTAGAAACTAAAATCTACTGTAACTATACTTTTATGTAGGCATTCAAATCTAATTTTAATTATCCATGATATTTATAATGGTATCCTCTAGAGAATAAGGTTTCAATGAGATTTTTACTTTGAAGTCTCAATTTATTTATGTTTTTTTACTATTCAAAGAGAATATAGTTTTGTTTCATTTTTTTTAAATATCAGAAGCCTGAATGGAGACCCACTTGACCCATTCCATTAAGTGTCACACAATAAGTCTAATTTTAGAGTATAGTTCTGCCATTTGAATGACTTAGGTAACACTCATCTGGATCTTTCCATATGCAAATGGAAATTAACTGTATAGAGATAAGTTTATTAAGATTATAGAAGACAAGACATATCGAGCAAGCTTCATTCACAGTTTGATAAGGAGCAACTCTGCCATATATTCAAACGCACACATGACTAGCAGCAGTATTTTAAATTGCCAAGCCAAACCTGTGTTCTGTATGTTTGATTTTTTTTTTTTCTGGCTTTCTATCCTGTAATAATCAATACTCGGTTCAATGACCTACCCAAGGCAAGTCTAATAGGTTTTAAGTATCAGAACTGATGTTAACTGTATCCACCCCAGCATTCTGAGAAAGAGGGACCAGAAACAAATGAGTACATTACAGAGGGATATGCCTTATAAGCACCCCAAGAGATAACGCAAGAGTATGGCTGACTAGAAAGTCTTCCTATCATTCACAAACCACTTTTGTATGCTGAAGGGCTTTTAGAAACGAGCACCTGAAACAAAACCTATTCCAATCATCTGTTTTTAAATGAGAACTTAGTTTTCAGACCCAAAACATTCACTTTTCAGTATTTTATGGTAAAAAGAAATAGAACAAGAAAGTGAAGAAAGCATGAACTATTTATTTCCGGGGATCCTGGAAAGTAAGACATAACTAACCTTTATTTTATTTCACTACTTTTTACAAAACTCCATGGCATTAAAATAATCTAAGCCCTAGTTTACTTGTAAAGTAACAAGTTCCTATGCTTTAAACGCTAAAAAAAAAAGTTATATGTACTAAAAACCAAATGGAAAAAAAAAACACATCACAAATATTTAAAATTCTAGATCGTTCTCTAATGACCCAGTGATTGAAACACTGTATATCCACGTTGACCAGCATAGCAGTCACCAGCCACATGTAGCTGTCTGTACACGTGCCATGTTTTAGTATAGGTGAATTTCATTTTAAAGCATTTTAATTTTTTTCACGTGACCGGCAGCATCCATATTGGGAACTCCTCCCAAGTCCACTAAAACTCCAACTATCTGAATTCTAGGATCCCACCTCAAAACAAGAGCTCATTAATAAAACAAGCCCTGTTATCTACTCTCAGAAAATAAACGCATTGCTTGCCTTTATTTATTTGCCCCAACTCAGTATCACAACTAAGTGGGCAATACTAGGGATGAAAGGGATTCCCGTGCGGATAGTAATAGAAGTTTCTACCGTCGTCATACCTGAAGTACGGGCTGATTGCAGCAAGAACGTTTCTATGACAGGAAAATGTTTTCCCGTGATCCACTTCCACTACAATGTCTGTCAACTGTCCTTCATCGTACATTGTTTTGAGTTGCTTAAGAATACTGCAAGCATGGAAAGGGTCCATGGTATCGTTGGCTGTGTCTGAAGATGGAATCCCATTCGGTGTTGGGGAAGACTTACTTAAATCTAGGAGAAAAATCGCACAACCACAAGAAGTTCGAAGCCAGTTTACGGCGTCGTGGGTTTTTCCCCCCAACCCTTACACAAACGCCCGTGTGTAGGCACAGGATCGCCGACATAGGCTCTGGGAGCGGAAAGCTCAACAAGGGCGAACAAGTTCCCAGGCCGGAGCGCTCCTTGGGAGCCCGGCGAGCCCGGACCGCCGCGCTCGCTGAGGGAGCGTGTGAGGCGAGCCAGCCGAGCCGGCGGCTGTGCGCGGGGACTGGGCTCCGGGCCGAGCGCGGGGCGGAAGCCTCCCGAGGGCAGCGCGACCGAGGGCGACTGCCAGGGCACCCCTCAACCGCCTCGCGGGCGGCCGGTACCCAGACACCCCATCTCCGAGGGCGCGCCGCCCACCACCCTCCTCCCCATTCATCCTCGCCTCCGCGCCCGCCGCCTCTCCATCCTTCCCTCCCGCCTTACGGCCGCCTCTTCAGGTCGTGGCCGGCGCCCGCGCTCCTGCTCCGACACTACCAGCGGCCGTACCACGCCACCCACCTGCCGACGCGGCCATTTCTCCAAGGGGCCCCGGCTCCGGTTATTTAAAGAGGAAATGTCATTGCGTTTCGCTTGCTCCCGGGTTCCGGCTCTACTAAGGGCCGCCTAACCAATGAATGTGGCTGACCAAGCCGGCTCCTCCCCGAGCCTCAAAATGCCTGAATCTGATTGGCCCGTATTCGTGTACCAGCGTGTCGGGAAATGTAGTTTTAAGGCCCCCGTTCCCGCGTGCTCCTTGTCGGGCAGAGGACCAAGCCGAGCATTTCTATTGGCTAGCTGGGCAGAGGAGAGTCCCGAGCCCGCCAGCCTGTGCTTGTGAGATGCGCAGCACCCGCTGGGAAATGTAGTCCACTGGCTAAGATGAGCTGTCACTCTGAGACATGAAGTAGGAAAAGCTCTTATAGAGCAAAATTCCCTGGCTAAGGCCTCTCTCCTAGTCTCGACTCCGTTTTAAAAATAATTTTCTTCATGCTCCAAATTCCCTATTCAGGACTAGATTCCTGTATGAAAACGCACTCTGCACAAGGGCTATGAAACCCGGAAAAGTTGGAAATGGTCAGGAAGGCTGTTATCCAAAAATCAAAGGATCTAAGCGCACACACACACACACACACACACACACACACACACACACACACACACACACACACACACACACACACACACACACTTCGAAAATATCAGTAGGCCTCTGATGAGTCACCTGTGACGCCCACTTGAAATTGCATCGCCTGAGCCGCATGCCCTGCTTTTCACAGATGAACCGGGGTCTCTGTGAACATGGCCACTCAGCACCTGAATCCACTTGGCTTGCATTTGTAGCATACCCAGAAAACGCCTGTCACACTAAAGAGTAGCGGAGTACTAGAGGGAGCCTTAGATGATTGATTTCCGCTGGGCTTCTTGACTGTGAAGAGGGCCTCTGGCTTTCTTGTGAAGAGATGTAGGAGAGAGGCTGAGCCGGGGCGCTCCTCTGGACCATGCTCAAGTTCTGGCTCTTGCACAAGCTCTTCCAGCCCTTGAACTTCAGGTATAACAGCCGCCAATCCGCATCCGGCATTCAGTCTACTTTACAGTTTGTTTGTTTTTTTTACAAGAAAGCAGGGTTTTTATTGTTGACTTATTGTTTTTCTTCCATTGTGTGTTTGTGTATAAGCGCACGTGCATGTGCGTGTGCGTGCGTGCGTGCATGAGTGTGTGGAGGCATTTTGGGGGCAGTTCAGGTGCACATGGAGGCTGGAGATTGGTGATGGAAATCCTACAACACTGCTTCTCTACCTTTTTCAGTGAAGCATGGTCTCTCAAACAGGGAGAGTCTCTCTCTAGGTTGGTTTCTGGGGGATTTGAACACCTGTCCTCACGCTTGTCAAGGCAAATACTTTCTGTCACTGAGCCATCTCCTCAGCCACCTTGTTGTCTGTTCTGATTTCCTCATCCTGTTTCTGGCATCTAACAGGATACTCTGACAAGTTCGTTCGTTTGTTCGTTCGTTCGTTTGTTTGTTTGTTTGTATATTGCTGTAAATTGAAACACAGGCATGATACAAGCACACTACCAGCCCCAAGGGAGCTCCATCTCCACCTCCAGGTGACCTTCTTAAAGGGTCTTGAGATTTCACCTATGGCTGATAAAGAATGAGAATGATTTAAAATACTTGAGTTCTATTCCCTAGGTGTGCTAGAAATATAAATAAAGTTAGTTAGTGCTATGCCGCGATGCAAATTAATGACATGTGGTGCTTCCTGGGGATTAGGGCTTAAGGACCTCACTTACAGTCCTTGCTTATGAGACATTAAACGCTTGCTTATCAGCATACTCTTTACACGATAAATTTGACTTCATTTGTTATTTCTAACTTTGAATTTGCATTTTATGTATTCAAAAATTTAGTAAAATTCTGCTCATAATATCGAGGGCATTAAGAAAAATGGCATTAATTCTCAGTATAAATTTAGCAATTAAAAGAGAAAGCATGCACTTTGGGGAGAAGTCCTATTGGTTTTCTAACTGAAGCTCAAATTTAACCAACAACTTTTTCAATCCTGTTAAAACTCTTTAACAGACACTTGGCTAATTTTCTTCTTGCTTTTTTTTAACCTCAATTTTCTATTTAATTCTGTGCTAATTAAATAATATACTTGTCCATATTGCTAAATTAAGTAAAAGAACGCTTCCTTATTCTTTAGTGGACAAAGATTTGTCCATTTGGGAATGGGGCAGACTACAAAGTACAGAAAGTAAATCTAAATTTAAGAAATAAAAATCTGTAATTACAAGCTTGCTGTTCACATGACACCCTATAAATAAACTCTACAACTGGTCAGGCAACATTGTCTACTGAGGATTTGTTATCATTACGATGCGTGTTTTAAACAAAAAGAATAAGTAGAAGGATCTCTGACTAAGCCAGCTCAGTCAGGTAACAGGTTCTCCAGGGTAGGGTGGAAGATTAAGAAGAAAGACAATGAGACAACATTGTAGCACGACCTCAGCCACTTGTTTATTTTTCCCCAATCCACTTTTATAAGATTTTAATTACACTCAGGTAATAAGGTCAGTTTGAGGGAAAGGGAACAAGCAAGACAATAAACACATGTGGTCAAGGAACAATCGAAGCAATAAACAAAGTCCTGTGATCATTGTTTCTTTCTTTTTTTCTTTTTCTTTAAATTGGATATATTTATTTACATTTCAAACATTATTCCCTTTCTTGGTTTCCTTTCCATAAACCCCTATCCCATGGAGTGGGCAGTTTTCTGAGGAACCTCCAGACTGATTTCCAGAGTAGTTCTACCAGCTTGAAATCCCACCAAAAATGGAGGAGTGTTCCTCTTTCTCCACATCCTCGCCAGCATCTGTTGTCACCTGAGTTTTTGATCTTAGTCATTCTGAGTGGTGTGAGGTGGAATCTCAGTGTTGTTATGATTTGGATTTCCCTGATGACTAAGGATGTTGAACATTTCTTTAGGTGTTTCTCAGCCATTCGATATTCCTCAGCTGAGAATTCCTTGTTTAGCTTTGTACCCCAATTTTTAATAGGGTTATTTGGCTTTCTGGAGTCTAACTTCTTGAGTTCTTTGTATATATTGGATATTGGCCCTCTATCAGATGTAGGATTAGTAAAGATCCTTTTCCAATCTGTTGGTTGCCATTTTGTCCTAATGACAGTGTCCTTTGCCTTACAGAAGCTCTACAGTTTTATAAGGCCCCATTTCTTGATCTTAGAGCATAAGCCATTGGTATTTTCTTCAGGAAATTTTCCCCAGTGTCCATGTGTTTGAGACTCTTCCCTACTTTTTGTTCTATTACTGTATCTGGTTTTATGTGGAGATCCTTGATCCACTTGGACTTAAGCTTTGTGCTGGGTGTTAAAAATAGGTTGATTTGCCTTCTTCTACATGCTGACCTCCAGCTGAACCAGCACCATTTGTTGAAAATGCTATCTTTTTTTCCACTGGATGGTTATAGCTCCTTTGTCAAAGATCAAAGGACCATAGGTATTTGGGTTCATTTCTAGGTCTTCAATTCTATTCCATTGATCTACCTGCTTGTATCTACACCAGAACCATGCAGTTTTTATCACTATTGCTCTGTAATACAGCTTGAGGTCAGGCATGGTGATTCCCCCAGGAGTTCTTTTATTGTTGAGGATCGTTTTCACTATCCTGGGTTTTTTCTTATTCCAAATGAATTTGCAAATTGCTCTTCCTAACTCTATGAAGAATTGAGTTGGAATTTTGATGGGGATTGCATTGAATCTGTAGATTGCTTTTGGCAAAATGACCATTTATACTATATTAATTCTGCCCGTCCATGAGCATGGGAGATCTTTCCATCTTCTGAGACCTTCAATTTCTTTCTTCAGAGACTTGAAGTTCTTGTCATACAGACCTTTCACTTGCTTGGTTAGACTGTGGTATTTTATGTTATTTGGGACCTTTGTGAAGGGTGTTATTTCCCTAATTTCTTTCTCAGCCTGTTTATCACTTGAGTAGAGGAAGGCTACTGATTTGTTTCAGTTAATTTTATTCCCAGTCACTTTGCTGAAATAGTTTGTCACGATAAGTAGTTTTCTGGTGGAACTTTTGGGATTACTTAATTATACTCTCATATCATCTGCAAATTGTGATATTTTGACTTCTTCCTTTCCAATTTGTATCCCTTTGACCTTCTTTTGTTGTCTGATTGCTCTGGCTAGGACTTCGAATACTATATTGAATAAGAAGGGAGAGAGGGGCAGCCTTGTCTAGTCCCTGATTTTAGTGGGATTGCTTCAAGTTTCTTTCCGTTTAGTTTGATGTTGGCTACTGGTTTGCTGTATATTGCTTTTACTATGTTTTGGTATAGGCCTTGAATTCCTGACCTTTCCAAGACATTTAACACGAAGAGGTGCTGATTTTTTCAAATGCTTTCTCAACGTCTAATAAGATGATCGTGTTGTTTTATTCTTTGAGTTTGTTTACATAGTAGACTACGTTGATAGATTGCTGTATATTGAACCATCCTTGCATCCCTGGGATGAAGCCTACTTGATCATAATGAATGATCATTTTGATGTATTCTTGGATTTTGTTTGCAAGAATTTTATTGAGTATTTTTGCATTGATATTCATAAGGGAAATTGGTCTGAAGTTCTCTTTCTTTGTTGAGTCTTTCTGTGGTTTAGGCATAAGTATAATTGTGGCTTCATAGAAGGAATTGGGTAGTGTTCCTTCTGTTTCTATTTTGTAGAATAGTTTGGACAGTATTGGTATGAGTCTTCTATGAAGCTCTGATAGAATTCTGACTAAACCTATCTGGCCCTGGGCTTGTTTGGTTGGAAGACTTTTAGTAACTGCTTCTATTTCTTTAGGAGTTATGGGATTGTTTAGGTTGCTTTCCGGATCCTAATTTTACTTTAGTACCTGGTATCTGTCTAGAAAATTGTCCATTTCCTCCAGATTTTCCAGTTTTGTTGAACATAGACTTTTTTGTAGTAGGAGCTGATGAATTTTTTAATTTCCTCAGATTCTGTTGTTATGTCTCCCTTTTCATTTCTGATTTTGTTAATTTGGATACTGTCTCTATGCCCTCTGGTTAATCTGGCTAAGGGTTTGTCTATCTCGTTAATTTTCTCAAAGAACAAACTCCTGGTTTTGTTGATCCTTTGTACAGTTCTTTTTTTTCTACTTGGTTGATTTCAGTCCCAAGTTTTATTATTTCCTGCTGTCTACTCCTCTTGACTATATTTGCTTCCTTTTGTTCTAGAGCTTTAAGTGTGCTGTAAAGTTGCTGACATATGCTCTATCCTGTTCCTTTTTGCAGGCACTCAGAGCTATGAGTTTTCCTCTTAGCACTGCTTTCATTGTGTCCTATAAGTTTGGGTATGTTGTGCCTTCATTTTCACTAAATTGTTAGAAGTCTTTAATCTCTTTCTTTATTTCTTCCTTGACCAAATTATCATTGAGCAGAGCATTGTTCAACTTCCATGTATATGTGGGCTTTCTTTCATTTTTGTTGTTATTGAAGACCAGCCTTAGTCCATGTGATCTGATAGGATGTATATGTGATTATTTCAATTCTTCTCGTATCTGTTAAGGCCTATTTTGTGATCAATAATAAGTCAGTTTTGGAGAAGGTACTATGAGGAGCTGAGAAGAAGATTTATTCTTTTGTTTTAAGATGAAATGTTCTATAAATATCTGTTAAATCCATTTGGTTCATAACTTCTGTTAGTTTCTCTATGTCTCTGTTTAGTTTCTGTTTCCATGATCTGTCCATTGATGAGAGTGTGGTGGTGAAATCTCCCACTATTATTGTGTGACGTACAATGTATGCTTTGAGCTTTAGTAAGGTTTCTTTTATGAATGTAGGTGCCCTTGCATTTGGAGCATAGATATTCTGGATTGAGAGTTCATCTTGGTGGATTTTCCTTGATAAATATGAAGTGTCATCCTTCCTTATTTTTTTGATATCTTTTGCTTGAATGTTGATTTTATTGGATATTAGAATGGCTACTCCAGCTTGTTTCTTGGGACTATTTGCTTGGAAAATTGGTTTCCAACCTTTTACTCTGAGATAGTGTCTGTCTTTGTCACTGAGGTGTGTTTCTGTATGCAACAAAATGCTGGGTTCTCTTTACAAATCCAGTGTGTTAGTCGTGATCACTGTTTCTAGGGGCTTATCAGGATGACCAAGATAACTGAGCCGACTTCCTTGCCGTAGCCGAAAGTCAAATTCTTGTCTGAGGCCCACTTTTTTGTTCTAGCCCCAAATCAGATTCCTTCCTGATTACTCTCCATGTCCTGGCCCAATGTCAAATCCCTGCCAAGCGGCCCTCTTTGGAAGAGGAGAACAAAATGTAGTCACCTTTTTGTGTGTGTACCTTAACATTGAGAGAATGACTTTTTAGCAATTATCATTTGTACACAGTAATAATCCTACACAATACAGACCTGATAGCAGCTGATGGCAGAGGAGGAAGAGGAAATAGAACCACACTTTTGCAAATGGATTCTGCAGCTCTCCAATTTCCTTGTTCAGCACTGTGGAGGCTGGGAGATTAACCAGGGCTGTATAAAAGGAAAGAAGGGAAGAAGGCACATGGAAGACCTTTACCTCTTAGCAAATGGCATCCTTAAACACTTAACTTCTCAGATACTGTCTACTCAATGTAGCCAATGTGACATTTGTCTTGCTAAAATCTTGTATTAATAGGATTAATGCCTAGAATGAAGTAGCGTATTTTATATAAATTTAATATAATTGCAGATAAAAACTGTTTTTTTAAATTCTAGGACCTATATGTTGCATATGGTTTTCTTTTGTAAAAATACAGAATTCTAAGTGGATATTAGCATTAAGTCTACCTATTGTTTCTCAACTTTATTATATCTTTTATGTAATGGTAAAACCTAGAAAACTATATTTTTTTCAAATACTGCTTTTGATCATAGCAGAAGATACTAAAATGCACTAATTTGTCCTATTAGTATTTGGAATTTAGCCTATCCAAGAAGAAAAGTGTGTATGCATGAATATTATGTGTATTATGAATATTTAATTAAAAAAAACCTCCTTTGTCTTGCTTGGGTTTGATTTGAGACAGGGTCTCACTATTTGCTCTGGCTGGCCCAGAACTTACAATCTAGACCAGCCTGGCCTCACACTCACAGAGATCTGCCTACCTCTGCTTCCCAAATTCTGGGATTAAGGGTATGTACCACCTCTCCAGGTTTCAAAAATATTCTGGGAAGACTCCATGTGCTACAGGGCATGGCAGAAGGAAGAGAGGAAAGAAATCAGGAGGGAAGGAAGGGAAGGGAAGGGAAGGGAAGGGAAGGGAAGGGAAGGGAAGGGAAGGGAAGGGAAGGGAAGGGAAGGACAGGGAAGGGAAGGACAGGGAAGGGAAGGACAGGGAAGGGAAGGACAGGGAAGGGAGAAAAGGAAGGGACTGGGAGGGAGGAAATTCTAACTTATGACCTTATTTGTGGAGGTAAAACATATTCAAATAAAAGTCGGGTAAATCTCATGAGCTGAAGGCACTCTCTATTTAACTAAAGATATACATTTCAGACAATATGTTAAGGAATTCAGATTCACTAAGAGAACCTATTCACTTAATGTAGGCGTTAAGCAGGACATCAAAGCAGGATGTGTTGCAGAAGTATTTGCCAAAGCAATAGACACTTTCTTATTTCTCTTAGCTTAACCCCAAAGGTTAAGCCTTAACTATGTGTACCTTACTATTAATGAGGGTTTTTGGCTCAGGATCTTCCGATTACACTGAAAGGTCCCAGAGACTAACACAAATTGGGAATAATATTTTAACACTCTCCCCATGCCTACTTCTGCATCAAACACAAGGTAAACCAGAATCTTCCAGAAATGATGATCGCACAGGTTGGAGAAACTTTCATATAAAAGAATAAGGGAAACCCAGTGTGTAGAAGGGAAAAGTCACTGCTAACCCATTTCGACTTTGTAGGTGAAACTGATCGACTTAAAGGTATAATGATTTAATGTTTCTTGATGGTAGCTGTGATTTACACGACTAGTTATTAGGTTGAGCATGCCCCACAAATCTCCTGTAGAACTGAACTGCTATACTGGTCCCTTAATTAATTCAGTCACACCCAAATGGATTTTAAGGGCCACAGTCACTGTCCACGTGTGACAATAATATCAGCTCTCCTCTCTTTGAAGATTAGCTGGTAACCCGCATGAAGCTGGTGGAGTTAAAAGTAATTCTTGTTTCTTTCTACCCCTAATTATGTTCTGATATGTTTTAAGCCCATGGATTAACTAAAACGCGTAAATAGGAATATGAAACCAAGAAGCAATATTCAGCCTGCAGACACAAGAACAGAAACTTATGGAGAATAGGCACACTCTAAACACAGCAGAGAGAGCATAATTAAATATTTATGGGACAAAGCTATTGATGTGTCCATAAGACTTTCAGGAATATTTAACTTTTGTGTCTGGTTGTTGTACCAAGGGCTTTCTTAGGCTCAGTCCTCCTTTGTTGTGGCAGGCTGCCCTGAGGTGTTGTCTGATAGTTTAGAACAGCATCTCTGGCCCTGCCCATTAGGGGCTAGGAGCCTGACCAGCCCTCAGATGTGAACGCAAACATGTCTCCAGACACTGTGAAAGTCCCTTAAGGAGAAAGCTCCCTCCAGCCGAGAGCCACTATTTTAGGTGCGTTCTCGCTTCTGTTCCTCTAGACCATGGATGCTTCCGCTCTGCTGATAGCTCTGTGTGTCTTTCCACAAACACAGCACAGCTATTTAAAACTATTTCACTTCTTTCCGTTAAAACACTTAGATTGAATTTTATCTTGTGTGTATGAATGGCTTGCCTGCATGTATGTCTGTGTACCACATGCACGGCTGGTACCTAGGGATGTCAGAAGAGGGCGTCAGATTCCTTAGAACTGTAGTTATCAATGGCTTTGAACCACCATATGGGCGCTAGACCCAAACCCATGTCCTCTGCAAAGGTAGCAAATGCTCTTAGCCTCTGAGCTACCACTCCAGCCTCCTTGTCTTCTTTGACAATATGTATTATATTACTTAATTAATACTTGCCTTAGTTCATAACACATATAGCCCCCTAAATCCTCTCTCCTGTTTTATATATTCTAGTTTACTTTGATTATCTACTTTGACTTCTTCTAACTTTAAATACAATTGTTATGGATTTGAAATCTCTCATTTCATAAGTAAAACTATTGTAAAACATATTTCTGTGTTTTATACCCCAAGAATTCACATGATAGTGTTGGACTCTGGATCTAATTCATTTTTAAATTTTTTACCCTGTACTCTGCTTTTTTTTATTAGATATATTTCTTTACATACATTTCAAATGTTATTCTCCTTCCTGATTTCCTGGCCATAAGCCTCCAGCCCCTCTCTTCCCCCTCCCCCATACGGGTATTTCCCCCATACATCCTGCTTACCACCCGCCCCCCATATCCCCCTGCACTGGGAGTCTAACCTTGGCAGGACCAAGGGCTTCCCCTTCCACTGGTGCCCCAACAAGGCTATTCTCTGCTACATATGGAGTTGGAGTCCTGGGTCAGACCATGTATAGTCTTTCGGTAGTGATTTAGTCCCTGGAAGCTCTGATTGGTTGGCATTGTTGTTCTTATGGGGTTGCAAGCTCCTTCAACTCTTTCAATTCTTCCTCTAATTCCCCCTAAGGGGGTCCTGTTCTCAGTTCAGTGATTTGCTGCTAGCATTGACCTCTGTATTGGACATGTTCTGGATGTGTCTCTCAGGAGAGATCTATATCCGATCCCTTTTTTTTAGCGTGCATTTTTTAGCTTCATCAATCTTATCTAGTTTTGGTGGCTGTATATATATGGGCCACATGTGGGGCAGACTCCGAATGACTGTTCCTTCAGGTGCTGCTCTAAACTTTGCTTCCATATCCCCTCCTATGGATATTTTTCCCCTTTTAAGGAGGAGTGGGAGCATCTGCATTTTTGTCATCCTTCTTCTTGAGCTTCCTGTAGTCTGCAGATTGCATCTTGGGTAATTAGAGCTTTTAGGCTAATATCCACTTATCAGTGAGTGCATACCAAGTGTGTTTTTCTGTGATTGAGTAACCTCACTCAGGATGATATTTTCTAGTTCATTCCATTTGCTATGAATTTCATGAAGTCATTGTTTTTGATAGCTGAGTAGTACTCCATTGTGTAAATGTACCACATTTTTTAATCCATTCCTCTGTTGAAGGGCATCTGGGTTTCCAGCTTCTGGCTATTATAAATAAGGCTGCTATGAACATAGTGGAACATGTGTCTTTGTTATATGTTGGAGCATCTTTTGCGTATATGCCCAGGAGAGGTATAGCTGGGTCCTCACGTAGTGGAATGTCTTGTTTTCTGAGGAACCTCCAGACTGATTTCCAGAGTGGTTGCACTAGCTTGCAATCCCACCAACAGTGGAGGAGTGTTCCTCTTTCTCCACATCCTCACCAGCATCTGCTGTCACCTGAGTTTTTGATCTTAGCCATTCTAACTGGTGTGAGGTGGAATCTCAGGATTGTTTTGATTTGCATTTCCCTGATGACGAGGGATGTTGAACATTTCTTTAGATGCTCTTTTGGCCATTCGATAATCCTCAGCTGAGAATGTTTTGTTTAGCTCTGTACCCCATTTTTAATATTGTTATTTGGCTCTCTGGAGTCTAACTTCTTGAGTTCTTTGTATATTTTGGATATTAGCCCTCTATCAGATGTAGGGTTGGTAATGATCTTTTCCCAATCTGTTGGTTGACATTTTGTCCTAATAACAGTGTCTTTTGCCTTACAGAAGCTTGCAGTTTTATGAGGTCCTATTTATCTATTTTTGATCTTAGAGCATAAGCCATTGGTGTTTTGTTCAGGAAATTTTCCCCAGTGCCCATGTGTTTGAGACTCTCCCCCACTTTTTCTTCTATTAGTTTGAGTGTATCTGGTTTGATGTGGAGGTCCTTGATCCACTTGGACTTAAGCTTTGTACATGGTGATAAGAGTGGATCGATTTGCATTCTTATACATGCTGATGTACAGTTGAACCAGCACCATTTGTTGAAAATGCTATCTTTCTTCCATTGATTTTAGCTCCTTTGTCAAAGATCAAGTGACCATGGGTGTGTGGGTACATTTCTGGGTCTTCAATTATGTTCCACTGATCTATCTGCCTGTCTGTATGCCAATACCATACAGTTTTTATCACTATTGCTCTGTAATACAGCTTGAAGTCAGGGATGGTGATTACCCCAGAAGTTCTGTTATTGTTGAGTATAGTTTTTGCTATCCTGGGTTTTTTGTTATTCCAAATGAATTTGCATGGCTCAGAGGCCAAGAGCACTGATTGCTCTTCCAGAGGTCCTTAGTTCAATTCCTAGCAACCACATAGTGGCTCACAACCATCTGTACTCTGCTTTTAAGTTTCATCCATATTCTTTGTTCTTTTTCTACTTTACCTTCCATATGTGTGTGTGTGTGTGTGTGTGTGTATGATGTATACATATATGTATATAATGTATATGTGTATGTGTGTATATATAAATGTAATATATATGTATATATATATATATATATATCAAAATGCCATGCAATTAATTGTATAGATTATGTTGAATGGCAAATGGGAAGGTATAATAGCAAAATAATGACCATTCAAAGACTTCTGAGTCTTAATTCCCAAGGACTGTGACTATTTTACTTTATATGACAAATAGGACTTCACAGATGTGTTTAATTGAGGGTTTTATGACAAGGGGATCATGCTGGATTAGTTATATGAGCCCAGAGTCATGACAATGGAAAAGGACAATCCTGCCATCATGAAGGTTTGTGGACATTTGACCTCATCTGTAAGGTAATTTGTGATGAGTTAAGCCACTCCAGCAGTAGTAATTTGTCTCAGCTGCAACGGGAAAGGTTACAGTGGGTAAGTTTAGACAGAAAGCATTTGCCAATCTTTGTGATAGTTGAGTGATGAATTTCTTTTTCATTCTTTTCTCTTTCTCCCCTCACCCTTGGTTTTTTGAGACAAGATTTCTCTGTGTAGTCCTGGCTGTCCTGGAACTCACTCTGTAGATCAGGCTGCCCTCCAACTCACAGAAAGTCTTCTGTCCCTGCTGGGACTGAAGGTGCACTCCACCACCAGCGGCCCACTGCTGAGGAATGAACCTCAAAGCCTCGACTTTTCTTTTCTCCTCCACCAAGTGTTTAATATTAATAAAAGTATGGGTGGGAAACTCCACTCCACATCTAACCGAACTCAAGTGAAAATGTCTGTAAACTCTGAACTTAGCTTGACTGCAGGAGCCTCCTTCAAGGAGAGTGAGACGGAGCCTGAGAGACAACGCCCAAGGGTCTGAACATGAGGAGGGAGAGGTATTTTTAGATTATCATTTACTACTTTACTGGGTTTTTTCCCTAAAGATATGAGTTTCTTACAGTAAGATACTCAAATCTTTCTTTTGCTTGTGGCCACATACTAGCTGTATCTGAAACCATAATTACCGTGCTCATTAGAGGAGAGGCAACACAAGGCCAAGGAAGCATCTTGAGCAACAGATGCTTCACTCGCTGCTCTCTTGCATACCCAGGGAGCCCCTGAGGAGTGATGCTTGCTGAAAGAGCTCAGCCTCGGAAACCCGTGGATGCGCACTTGGCTTTTGCTGACCTTGCACCATTTTAAATATAAAGCCATTTCTTTCCAGTCCTTCCCAAGGCCTCCTTGTCAGAGAACACAGAGGAAGTATGATTCCTGTTTAGGAGGCAGAATATCAATTTTTTGAAAGAGCCAGAGTTGGGGCCAATCTGGGGCCAGTGGGAAAATTCCCACCACAAACTTCCGAGCACAAAGACCCCCTCACTTCCAGGAAGAAAAAATCTGGTTTAGTTCCTGGAACAGCTGCAAGCCAAACTGTCACACAGAGCCACCTGTGGCTTCCAAATGACACCCCCCACCCCGCCTCGGGAAGGTCTTGAACCCGTACACTGAGCCCGATCTGAAAGTTGTTTCGCTCCATCAAATGGGCACAGTACCCTGCCTAGTTACCATTGTGCAAATTCTGCCACAATTGTTTGAATTCTGCCCCAAGTGTTTGCTAGGTATACAACGCTCTGTTAGAACCTGCTCAGGGTCGTCTCCCCTTGAAGTGGGATGACCCCAACAAGTCGGCATGATTAAACTCCTCTTGCTTTTACATCCATCACCGCCTCCATGAATCCCATTCAAGAGGTCCTAGAAGAGATTCAATTCGGACCTCACACTATAAGAAGATACAGTCTCTAGAATTAGGTTAGACTGCCCAGGTTCAAATGCTCCTTGAACCACTTTTGACCTGTGAATTAAATCAAACAAATGACATCTTCTTAAAAATGCATTTTTAATTGAAATAGAATCATGTCCTTTTCCCTTTTTTCCCTTAGCCCACCCTCCAGCTACCCTCCCTCAAACCTGTCCCATGCCCCTACTCTCAAGCTGATCACCTTTCTTCTTTATTATTATTGTTAAACACGCACTCATGCATGCACGCACACGTACATGCACACGCTGGTGACAATGTTCTATAAAGGACTCTGGGTAAAAGATTTTTATTGGCTAAACAGAAACCTAAACTCAGCATTCCTCGAGAATCTTGTAAGGGAGGTTTCTGTTCACTGGAAAACCACTTCCTCATCTGTCCAAACTGGTAAACTACCTCTGGCAAGGCCATCTAGTGCCTGATTAATTGGAACAGCCTGTAACTGCTCTAAGACTCCGCCCTACTGACTATCATTTAAATCTGCTTGTTTTCTCAACAAGTTGCTTTTCTCTATTCTGCAGTCTGGCCGTTCGTTCCAATAAACTTTTCTTTCACCCTCAGAATGGTCCAGCTTGGTGATTTTTTAATGAGGCCTTGCTTATAGTATGTATATACGTATGTGCACAAATATGTGTAAGTACAACTTGCTGAGTCTATTTGTGCTTTTTGTATATATATCAGCTCTGAAACCACACACACACACACACACACACACACACACACACACACACATATATATATATATCAACCAATAGGGGGTTCATCTCTGGGAGACACTATTTCTTCTCCTCCCAGCAAACTAATAATATCTCAGTGCCTTGGTAATAATGTCTCAGTGTCTCTGCTCTAAAGCTGCCCTAATATGAGAACTAGTAAGAAGGCTGAAGATGCTAATTTACATTTATTTAATATATTTAGTTTAATAAATGGCACAGCAAAAGAAATATGAGTTAGCAGCAGTAGTAATGAGCTGATAATAAAATGAAAATTCTGTTCAGTTTACCAAGCCACCATAACAAGCAATGTGTTGCTCTTCCTGGCTAAGTGGTCAGTTAACAGAATTATTGTAACTCGGCTGTGACAGGAGATTAAGAACGGCAGCGTGTGGACAGTGGCTCCCTGGCTTCTTCTGGCTTTTGCCTGGGGCCATGGCCTTGCCTCTAATCCCATTTCAATAGCTAAAACAAACCATAGAACCAATTTTACCAAAGATAGGATGAGAAGTTCACATGTAGCATTCCCAGAATGAAGAAAGTCCAGAAAACTTGGAAATCAGTCCCCGTGGTAAATGTACTCTCCCCAGACTATGCTAGACACAGGTAGTGGTGCAAGAAAAAAATGGAACCTTGCAGACAAGTAGATAATTTATGGCATATGTACACATGACTTCAAAAGAAACTGTTGCCAGGATAGGTTTTGTCTAATAACACAGGGAAAATAAACCCAAAGCAGGGTTTTATTCCAGGGTTTTATTCTTCAGTGGTATTATTGATTCCCCAGGGGATGCAGACCATCAATTTTAGTTGTTACACTTTGGAGTATAGTTTTGCTCTTGGCACCTAGTGAGCAGGGGCCAGAGATGTGGCTAAACTCATAGACTGTCTTCCCACAACAAAGAGTCACTCAGTTCCAAATGTTCACAGTGCTGAAGCAGGGGAGCTCCTCTGCTCTGTGATAATTTGAGTATTTATCTCACATTTACCCCTAAATATGCTGAAATGAACATTTATGACTTACAATCCAGACTGTATATCCCAGTGCTCCTTGAAGGAAGGCCAAGCCAGGCTTTGCGGCTCAGCTACTCAAAACACCGAGGTAGGGAAGTTCCCAAGTTCAAAACCTGCCTGGGCTACAGAGTGAGTTTAAAATCTTTCTAAATAACTTAACACAACCCTGTCCCCCCAAAACAAAGGAACCTGGGGCTATAGTTCAGTAAAGTTCTTATATAAAAGGCCTGGGTTTGATTCCCATCACTGAAAAGAAGAAATTAAACAGGAAAGGAAGGAGTCAAGGAAAAAATGGAGGAAGAAAAGAAGGGAAGGAAGGAAAGAAGGAGGAAGAGCAGAAGAAAAGGAAGAAAGGAGGGAGGGAAAGAAGAAGGAAGGGAGGAGAGAGGGGAGGAAGGAGGGGGGGGGGGGGAGAGGGGAGGGAGGGGGGGGGGGAGGGGGGGGGGGGGGAGGGGGGGGGGGGGGAGGGGGGGGGGGAGGAGGAGGAGGAGGGGGAGGAGGAGGGGGAGGAGGAGGAGGAAGTCAGCCCAAGTGTGTTCTATCATCACGCATTGCATGTTTGTGAAATATAAATCATTTTAACTACTTTATATTCCAAATTTTTCCCCAAAAGACTCTGAAATTCAAGTGTAAAACACTAATCTTCAAGCAATACTGCAAATACTTCTGCCAAGTTGACTAAGCAAAGTTTAATCTGATAGAAAACGTGTAATATGTCATAATTAGTGACAATGGATAATAACCTTCATACAAGGGCTATTATGAGACCCTTTCTTTTACTAACAGCCGTCTACCAGGATAGTAGCATTAGGAAAGTGGTGGGGTGATGCGGGGGGGGGAAGAGAGAGGGAGAGAGAGAGAGAGAGAGAGAGAGAGAGAGAGAGAGAGAGAGAGGAGAGAGAGAATAAACCAAGGATAGCTAACTCCTACCCCACAGACCAGCTCCCATCAGTTGCCCTACCTTTCAAACCTTCCAGAGCTTTCAAAAATAGAAATAGCCCTGCCCTCTGGGAACCAAGACTCCAGACATGAACTTCGGGAGAACACCACCACCACTGAACCATAATGATAACCTTAGGGGTCATTAAGGGAGTTCCTGAGAAGCTTGACTTTAAAGGAAATCACAGCTTGGAAATATCTTCCTCTAGGACCAATATTAATGAGAATTAGGCAATGAGGTTGGTGTAATAGCTTTATATCCAGCCAAATTGATTAAAAAATGTGATATGTACCACAATCCAAAGGGACTTCTTAATGATTTTTTTTTTTTAAAAAAAAAATCTAGGTCTGGAGAGAACAGTGTCTGCCCAACAGGGGCAAAAGCCCAGGATACTGAGGGAGAAGAAAAGCTGTAGGAGCAAACAGAAGCATAAGTGTCTCCACCAGGGAAATGCAGGCCATGGCTGTCAGAGTTTATCTTCTCAGTACAGATGCTCTTTCCTCTTCCCATTAGAAATGGTGAGGAGATCCTAGTTAGAACTTTCCAGAAGGCCACCTGATTGGCTGGAAAACTGACAGCAAGAAGAAAATGGTGGCTCTCCATAATAGTAGGTGGAAAAGAACTTCACAGGGAGACTGGTTCTTTTCCTACCCACCCCCTACACCCCTCCCACACACACACACATTTTTACTGAATATAAGACCTTTTCAGGCTACATTTTGTCTAGGTCTCTGTTTCCTCCTGTGGGTGAGACTCCAAATGTGCAAGAAGGCTGAGGGCCGGCTCAGGTGTTCTATAGAAGTCTCTTCAAGATTTCAGAGCGTCCCAAGGGTACGCCAATGATTTAATGACAGTGTAGAGAACATGCACTTTCTGAAATCCTGATTACAAGACCCAGTCTATAGTCTAGGTCTTCTGACTATCTAAAACATGGGATGTGAGGGAGATTTCTTGCCATCCATGTGACTAGAAATGGTGTGGGTATTTTAGAATTTGGTCACCAGCTTCCAGGGGACACTCTTCTCTATCATCAATGCTAGGAAATTTGTTTATTCATCCCCCTTTCCAGTTTTCTCTGTTGCCTTGAGCTAGGTAAGAGTTCTTCTTTGGTTGGTTGGTTTTATTAGTTTTTGTTTGGGGCAGAGTCTCACTATGTAGCCCTGCCCATTCTGGAGCTTGCTCTGTAGACCGCACTGGCCTGGAACTCAGAGATGCACCTGCCTCTGCCTCCCGAATGCTTGGACTAACAGTGTGTGGCAACCGTGTGCAGCTGGAGCAGTGATAATCTCAGTTCTTGTTCCTTCCCACCTTGCTTTTGTTGTAATGCTTATGTACGGGGATTTGTGGAGTGGCTTGAGCTCTAATAGTCACTGTATACACTTCTTGTAATAAGTAAGTATTTAATGAGAGGTAGGTGTAATACACTTATAGAATTTAGTATTTAATGGGAGGTGGGTGCAATACACTTATAGAATTTAGTATTTAGTGGGAGGTGGGTGCAATATGCATATAGAATTAAGGTTCTAAGAACTTTAGTTCCAATTCAACCTTTTCTTGGCCTACTACTTGAAGAAAATTACTTAGTGTGTCTCAACTTTGGTCTTCTTACTTGGGAAAACAGCTTAAAATATTAATTACCAAGGCTCTTCCAAAGCTCCTGTTTATTAAACATGTATAAATGTAGGAGGTGCCTTTTATTCTTCACCAATTTTTCAGCTTCATTCTGGGACATCTTAAGTAGTCTTTGCTTTGAGGATTAAACCCAGGAGTTAGGTTTTGAGGTGAAGGACAGTTCAGTTTGAGGGCTTTTCTACTGACTGAAATGTGCAGGTGTGTTTAACTAAACTTATCCAAACACATTCCTGAGGGTTCCACCTCAGCGTGATCATTTGTGTGCAAAGAAAAAAGAAGAACCGATGCAAATGGTGTGCGTTCTGAAGGGCAAACCCAGCCACGGAATGTTCCTTGACTAGAGGCTCCTGTCTCAGCCATGGTGGCTCTTGGTTATATGATTTGATGTTAGAGAAAGTTTCAAACTCATAAAATCATCCCCTTGAGTCTCATCTACACTGTTTATCCAAATGGCCCCCTTCTTTCCTCACTTTATCCCCTTTCAGTGACAGAAAACCTCACAGGCTAGACAACAGCTCTACCCTGCTAGAACAGAGCTGTACCAGATGCCCAAACTTTATTTTTCTTACTTTTTCCACTGGAGAACTGTCACAGACCAGAAACAGGACGAAGAAATTCAGCCCCACGGTTTAACTGGCAGTGCTAATGTGTAGATCTCTAAGTACTGACTTCAGTACAGTAGACTTTCCAGTCCCTCTCTATAAATGGGGTGGAAAGGTGGACCCACTCAAAACAAATCTTTCTTTTCACACCACTTGGCCTCTGCTGGTTGCTTGGCAAAACTGACTACAGGAAATCCACATTGCTACTTCCTCAGTTAATTTAATTAAACTGAGTTCTATCCCCCAATGCAGGAATTTGGCAACCTGTGCTTGAAGAACCATAAAAATGCCATTCTTTTTGATGCAGTAATTCCACTCTTGGAATTTATTCTAAGGAAATAGTCCAAAATATGGATAAAATTATACAACCCTGTCTGACTTAAAACAAGCAATGAGAGAGGAATGTGTTTCCATCTACTGTAGTAAGAATTTTCAATCCTAATAAGCCTGTATAAAAGACACACAATCCAGATGTTTTAATTATAAGCCATAAGCCTAGATTAGGCAGATCTAGGGCTAGACTAATTTACCCAGCTGTGAGGTCCTTTGTTACTTGCTGTTTCTCCTGACCACCAGTTCTGGTCCATGGTGGTTTCCTCCTCCTCCATCTTCCTCACACCCCCATCTTCAACCCCCTCTCCAGAACCTCCAGTTACACCTTCCTCCCTCCACTGCCCAATCACAGGCACTAGCTTTTATTTATTTATTACATATAAGTCCACTGTAGCTGTCTTCAGACACACCAGAAGAGGGCATCAGATCTCATTACAGATGATTGTTAGCCATGTGGTTGCTGGGATTTGAACTCAGGACCTCTGGAAGAGCAGTCAGTGCTCTTAGTCACTGAACCATCTCTCCAGCCCTAACCAGTTAAATTGAGACAAAGGTTCACATGATATCACTTGAGTATGGGAAGATCTGCTTGTCCAGGGCAACAACATCTTGAGGAACCAGTATTTAGCATTAGAATACAAGCAGCATCAGACCCACCCACTACAATCTATTCCTGGGGGCTTAATTAAGTCAGCCATGGTGTATGTGTCCAATAGAATATTGTAAGAACGTCAGACGCTTAATTACAGAGGCTGTGCTGAAACATGGGAATCCTCTTATATAATGAAAAGAATTGAGAAGGCTGTTTCTTCTTCATAACTATAGAAGTGTTGACTGGTAATAAAAGAATAGGGCCAGGTACAAGGGTGAGCGTTACTCATGAGGACTGCAAATTGCAGATCGTAGGCCAGCCTAGGTTACAAAGGGACAGCCTTCACACACACACACACACACACACACACACACACACACACACAGACTACTAAAAAAATCAGAATGCTACAATGATGCTGTTATCATGTTAGGATCATGAGCTCACAGATAGTTGAAATAGAATATACTTTTGAAGATCAACAATTTTACGTATACACATGTGTATACATATATATACATATACATATATATGTTACATATATTTGTTTATTCTCTGTGTGTATGCATGCTCATACATGTGTGCCACAGTTCTTATATGGAGGTTAGAGGACAACTCTTTCCACACTCTGAATTCTGGGAATTGAACTCAGGTTGTCAGGCTTGGTGGCCGGAGCCTTTACTGATTGTGCTACCTTGCTCACCCTGAATATATTTTATAATTAAAGATGATATAAAAGACTAAAATCAATCAAGGTTGTCTTTATGCCCACTTTTTTGTCTAATATGTGACTAAATTGTGCTCTCTATAAATTGGTGATATTAATATATACAAAGAACTTCCGATGTGACCAAGCCAGATCAGTCAGGCAATGGGTTCTCGAGGGAGGGAGGGAGGGAGGGAGGGAGGGAGGGTTAAAAAGAAAAAGACAGTTAGACAACACTTTAGCAGGATTCAAGCCTGTTCTGAGGCTGAAGAGGGTTTATTTTTTTCCCAGTCTTCTTTTATAACATTTTAATTACATTCAAGAAATAAGGTCAATTCTAGGTTAAGGAACAAGCAAGACAATAAACACATTCAAGAAACAAGCAAGGCAGGCTGGAGAGATGGCTCATCGGTTAAGAGCACTGACTGCTCTTTCAGAGGTCCTGAGTTCAAATCCCAGCAACCAGGTGGTGGCTCCCAACCATCTGTAATGGGATCTGATGCCCTCTTCTGGTGTGTCTGAAGACAGCTCAGTGTACTTACATATAATAAATAAACAAATCTTTAAAAAACATTAAAGAAACAAGCAAAGCAATAAACAAAATCCCAAAATCACTGTTTCTAGGGGCTTATCAGGATGACCAAGATATCTGAGCTTATTTCCCTGTCCTGGCCCAATGTCAAATTACTGCCAAGTTTCTAGAAGCAGCCCCAAAAGCTCTCCATACATATGACCCAGGTATACCATCTCTACTTTCTGGGTATGTACCAGAAGGAATCTAAACCAGCTTGCCTCAGGGATTCCTGTGAGCCATGTTGACCCTGAAGCCAGGATTTGTAGCCTGTGAAGATATTCTCGAGTAGATGAGTAGATAAAGAAATCTGTCTCTCTGTTTCTCTCACTTTCTCTGTGTTTCTCCTCTCTCTCCTCCTTTAAATATACACACATGCACATCCATACGCACAATGGGATTCTGTTCAGCTGTAAAGAACAATGGTATGACATCATTTGCAGGAGTGTGAATGTCACTGGGAATCATTGAAGCACATAAGACTCTGACAGACAAATACGTCATGTGCTTACGCTCCCATGTGCCCTCTAGATTCATGTCAATGATTGGGAAGAGACCTATTTGTGAGGGGGATGGGAACCAGCAGGAGGCAGGTGACAAGACAGTGTGAATATGAGCAATGCACAATGAGCTTGATGGCAGACATGTGTGAAATGTGACAGGATCCATTATGTCACATACTTATTAAAAATTAATTGTAATACTTAAAAATTATTTGAATAAGAATGGGATGTCTGAACTTAAAAGGAGCGAGTAGAGAAAGCGCCTGTCCATCCTACTTATGAAATTTGGGAGAGATACAATGAGAAAAAATTGTATCGAAGGTTAAGAGGTCACATATCACTTCATAGTTCTAATGTTCTATATCACTTCTAGCTTTGAGGAAATAAATGTGTCTTTACAAGTGAACCTCTTGACTCGGAATGACGCACAAGCAATGCCAGGAGCACACTTACCTGGGCTCTCCAGGTACAAAAGGCAGGCGTGTGCTGTGGTACAAAGAACATTGGCCGTAGGCTTCTGAACCATGCATCCTTAATCCAACTCAGACAGCTATGGGCCCTCATGCATGTTTCGTAATCCCCTCAGACAGCATTCTAAAATGAGGACTATATTATCTCTCATGTTTTTTTTTTTCCAGCTCTGAAATTCATCCATTCATTCAACAAATTTTGTTGGGGTCTCACTGCATTGGAGCACAGTGGTAAACAGTTGTGGAATAAAAACGAAGCAAAAGAACAAGACATGTTTCCCCGAGCTCAAAATTAACTTTGAATGTCGTTTTAGGAATGGAGGGGTAGGAACAAAGCAAAATAAAAACCTTCCTTATGAGTCTTTCAAAACCGGGTGTATGGTGTGTGTGTGTGTGTGTGTGTGTGTGTGTGTGTGTGTGTGTGTGTGGTGAGGAGGTGGGGAGATGGGGTATTGCAGGGGAGATGGGGGGTGAGTATGTGTGTGAGAGAGCTGGGTGGGATGTGGGTGAGGTGTATAGTATGTGTGTTAGGGGAGTAGGTATGTGTGTGGGAGGTGTGCGGGGTGTGGTGTGGGGGGGCTAGGTGTGGGGAATGGGATGGGTGTGGAGGGTTGGGGTGGGTATGTGGGGGAATGGGGGAATGGTGTAGGTGTGGGTATGTATGTGTGGGGTGTGTGTGTGTGTGGAGGATGTGAGGGGGTTGTTCCTTTAAGTTTAATAGCACAGTCAAAAAGGACCATTATCACTCTAATCATTAATACTGTTAGCTTGATCAGTAAATGTAAGAAGTGGTAGAAAACTTCAGTATATACCCTTGAGATCCCACATTCTCACACTCTGAATGAGATCATAAAAATATCAAAATTGGGAGGGGCGAGGTTTTAGTTAGAGGGAAAATGAATGTTTTCGAATTCTGGCCCTTTGTTATATGGTTGCTCTCTGTCCGTTACTCCCCAGTCTCATGCTTCCTTCTCAGAAGAGGAATGAAGAATGCTCACAGTCAAGCTGAGGCTGCCCACCAGATCCCAAAGCCCAAACCTTCATTAACACTGACCTACAACTCACCTGAGCACCCACCATTCAAACACAGTGACACGGACACTTCCAGTGACAAGTTCTACACTGTAGGTCAGTCTGTTTGTTTAACCAGGAACAGAACTTCCTGTTCTCCATTCTCCACTGAGTCATTGCGTGCTCCCAGGCCTTCCTTAGTAAAATGGCCAGCACGCTGCATTTGCCCTGAATTTGCAAAGCAGCTTCTATATATCATGTTATTTTAAGCACTTTGGGGAGGGAAGAATATGATCAAAATCTATTTAAATTAAAAAACTGTTTTCAATAATAAAAATGTAATGAAAACACAAAAGTTTTTATAGCTAATATAGTCCTCCCCTTAGAAACTTGCACCATGACTCCAGACCACGAAATCTTTACTTTTTTGTTTTGTTTTGTTTTTTTTCCCAGGGCCCATGTTGGTTTTCCGGTCCCCAACCCCTGACCTCCACTCTGTCTTTGAGTTCCTTTCCCTGTTTTCTTGTGGTCTTTCTCTTCTGATCCCATGCAAGTGTGTGGGTTCCTTTTCTTTGTATAATATAATCATAACCATCTAGAAGCCAGATGCCTTGCTACCACCAAAATTAATTCAGAATTCAAATACACAGATGATATGTCGTGTGGCTTTGCACACGTTGGTTTTTCCCAAAATGTCTGTTTGTCTCTGGTCTTGTTGCCTTCCTAGGGTGAAGGATATTCATGACTGTTTGCCTTCTCTGAAGTAGGCAGTTGGTAATACATTTTCTGGAATAGAGAGTTACTATATCATTCACGACCATGGTGATCTTGGAGTAGCCAAAAAGAAAAAGCCACTATGAATTTTAATTCTCACAGTGAGATGCTGTACTGGGACATGGATACAATTCAATAACTGAGAAATTAAAAATCCCCTAAATGTAACACAATAGCAACAGGGGCATCTGCAGAATGGTAGCAAAGTCTATCATTTGAAATTTCGTCACTTAAAAACATAGCTTCACTTTCTGTACATATGAAGCCAGGACAACAGAGCACACAGATACATAGCTTCACACTGCTACAGTGCCCTCCTTTGGGAATTTTTTTATTCAGTTTTCTGGGAGACAAGAAGGATGACAAGTCGTGTTGGTGTCTCTTGGTAGATTACCTCAGCTGAAGAGAGCTATCCTACCCAAGATGCCTTCCCATCCTTGCCCTTCAGGACCCAGCGAGTCCGGACTATGAAAAGTCCAGTGTCTCTACCTATACACGCCATCTCGGAATTGGAGAGTGCTGGGGAAATGGCTGGGGGTGGGTTTGGGGAGAGGGTGTTGCCAGTGTATCCTCCTGGTCTCTTGTGGACTCTAAATCTAACACTGCTCTTTGATAGGTGTTTCCAGTGCTTATCTTCAAGAGCCTTCTAGGAACTCAACCCCAGAATGCAACATTTCTCAAGAATCACAGCTTCGCAACTAGGCCATTCACCTGATTTTAATAAACGGTGTGACTGAATGAATGGATAAACTGACCACAGTAAGTCCTCTCACACGTGAGGGAGGGCTTCCGGAAGACGTCACTTGCATCAAATGCCTTCACAACGTTGCGTGTTTTGCCTTGGTTTTGTTTGTTCGTTTGTTGAGATGGTGTCTCATGGAGTAAAGGCTGGCCTTGAACTTATGTTGTAACCACGGATGACCTCGAACTCCTGATCATCCTGCCTTCAGGTCCCAAGGGCTGGCATTATAAATGTGTACCATGGTGCCTGACCCTTAGTTTTTAATCTTACAGCAATCTTATGGGGTATATACTATTTTGGGGGGGGGGGATTTGACCTAAACTGAGGCTGAGAGGTTAATACTATCTTATCAAAGGTAAACAAATCAAATGCAGGGCAAGGATTTGGATCTATGCCATTTTTACAATGGGACTGGTGTTTTAAAATTGCCATACTAGGGGTGGAAGAGTGGGGAAAGTGCTTGTGGAGTAACAGGAGGCCTGGTGTCTGAGCCCCAATGCCCACATAGAAAGCCAAACATGTGGGGTACACTACAGTCCCAACTCTGGGGAGGCAGAGACAGGAAGAGCCCTGGGGCTCACCTGCCAGGCAGCCTAGCCAAATCTTCATAGGCCCCACCTTAAAAACCAAAGTGGATGAATGACAGTCAAGGTTGGCCTCTGGCCTCCATGTGCAGGCATTCACAGACATGGACACATGCATGTACACTCACACACCCTGTGCACACACAAACCTTCATGCTATTCTTTCACACTGACTTATAATATATCATGGTTCCTTACAGAGGCACAAATCCTTTCAGCCGTCTGTGGTGGTGGTGAGCACCTGTAATCCCCATACTCCAGGAAGAAGCAGGATTGCCATGAGTGAGGATAGCCTGGGCTATAAACACCTACCCTAGGAAAAAAGGGGGAAAGAGGGAAAAACAAAAAAGGGAAATGCTTTTGACTTCACTATTCATTTGATAGTACTACAACAAGCTTTCCCATCCAGGAACTAAGCATTTGAAAATGACGTTAAGCCAATTTCTACCCACGACTCTACCCTAGACTGGGATTGGACTGGATCCTATAGCGAAGTGGAGAACCACAGCTCTGCCTCAGGGACCAGCACATAGGACGACTAAGCACTTGCAGGCTGGATGAACCAGTAAGAAAACGTTCTTCAATAACAAATGCTAATAGAGAAGGGGAGAGAGAGGCTTTCCAGTCAATGTTTGAATGGATTGATTTATGAGTAATCACTAGTCACACGGAACCCGAATGCTCAATTTTGACCTGAGATGAACAGCAAATGTCAATTAATATTGCCTAGAATCAATTTAATTCAACACATACGGAGGCGACCTTACACAAGATGGCATAGAGATAAAACGGTAAAGGTGCCATCAAGGTCATTGTGAGGTTTACAAGGACACACACTAATACTTAATAAAGCTGTGAAGTGATAAACGTTGGAGGAGGGATAGAAGCAAAGGACTATGGGAACAACAACAGGGAAAGGACAATACTTCCATTTCATCACCGATCTCCTAAGCCTCTCTCCTACATCAAATGCCTCTTTTAAACTTTCACTTCATTATTATTAGCGTTCATACAGAGGGCAAAGGACAACACCGTGGCTCCAGTTCTTCCCTTCCACCTCTAGGTGGGCTCTAAGCATTGAACTCAGGGTTGTATGCGACCTGGCTTTACCCACTGAGCCATCTCACTGGTTTTCCCCTCCCCCTTTCAATTATTCTCACAAACGTCTCAATAGTTCTGTGTTTGAACCATGCACATATCTGAAAAAAAAATGAATGAATGAATGAATGAATGAATGAATGAATGAATGAATGAGGTTCTTGTTTCCCTACTTCCCTAGTTTCCTCCTGAATACTCCATCTCCCCTGGAAAAACTGCAGACCCAGATAAAGACAGTGACCCTCCTAAACACACATTGAACTGTGGGATGAGGCCAAACTCGGGCATCCAGTGGCCCCTGCTCATCTTCTCCTTTTCTCATGGTTTGTTCTTACCAGCCAATCTCCCAGCTTTATTCAAACCTTGGTCATAATCACAGCTACATTCAGAATGGTCTCCCTCTCACCAAGGCTTGGTGGCAATATGAACTGGATTGATACCAACAAGACTACTGAAGTGAACCTTTGTTGGAACTTGTGTGGCATTTCCAGTAGGTAATCTTCATTCTTGGCTACGTGAGGTTTACAACGATCCATAATTTATAAATGTAGAAAGCAGAGTTCAGAGAGAATATCGCAACCCTCCCAAAGTTATCTGGGGAACATGTAGTAAAACTGAGATTTGACTCCGTGCATCTGCAGCACAAAACCCCGTGCTTCTAATTGTCATGGTACAGGGGGACTTTCTCCATCCTGGATTCTCTACAGATTAAATTAATAGCGTTACATTGTGTGTTGCCTTTGCCACTTAACATTGCCTTGAGAGCGATGGTTTGTTTCTACACCAGAAACTATGGCTCCAGGAACGAGGTCTGATTCATTCCCTAGAGCATGAAGCCCAGCTAAGTACTACAAGCCACGAGAGTGGACGTAGATCTAACCCTGCCAGCACCTAACAGCAGCTGATTTCTTACTTCTGCGACAGTAAACTGCCTCGATCTCATAAATGACCAACAGAGAAGTCTTCTTGCTAGCCTCAATTTTCAGATGGGGAAACGAAGCCCAAGAGGATGAAGCCAGCTGCCCTGAAATTCGTAGCTGGTAAGTGAAGGAGGCAGAGGTCAGAAGTACAGAATCTACTTCCAGAGCAGGAGCTGGGAAGGCTATGCCCTAGATTCTGGTGAGAGACAAGAAATCCTGTTGCATCCTGGTGAAAACACCAAATTCATCAGTCTAGCAGAAGTCTGGGAGGCATGCGGAGAAGGTAATCACGCCAAGGAGGACTGGAGCTGTTTTAGAAAGTGTATTTCCTATCTAACTTGGGTGGTAATCGCCATAGCTACATTTACTGAGTTGTCACACAAAACATGGGTCGCTGGATCTGATACCTTCTTTAGTCCTCATAAGCCTTTAAGAAAGGTCTAGTGCTCGTTTGAAACTGAGAAGAGGTTTGGAAGATTTGCATGGCACTGAAACCACTCAAATACCTGTATCCAAAGAAATAGGTTTGAGCACGTGGTAGGTCTAAGGATCCCAGCAGAGCTGTGCGTGCCGCCCTACATGGACCTCCTGGTCCAGCAGCAGCTGCTGCCCCCAAACCGAGGTCCCATTCCAGAGCTGGGCCCATCTTGGGGAGGCAGCATTTGTGAGTAACTCGGCCCCTAGATGAACCCTAACCGCCCCCCTCCTGTTTATCTTAGGAAGGGGTGGCCAGGTGGCTGGGTGGCGGGGTGGGGGCAGGGTTTTGAACTAGTCTGCAAGACTGAACAGCGTTGTACAGCAAAGGAGCCAGGAATGTGGGCTTAATCTAGTCAAACAAACTGCAACTGAGACACTGAAGGAGCCGTGTTTATCTCATAGCAGTGTTTCCCTTAATGAAGAGCGCGTTGTTGAAACTTGGCTCAGCCTACAGGTTCTCTTTGAGGCCAGAGCTGGGGTGAAGCGTTAAGGAACTAGAAGAGGTGCACGCAGCTGCTGGAGTTAGCCTAGCGCGCCTCTGGCTCTCTGCTGCCACCTAGCGCCGCGCCGCTTGGATGGTTTCTCGGGCTGTTTGACCGTGTTCTTTGCCTGTTTAGTGGAAAGGTTTCTTGTCCTGGTTGCTTTTCTCTTCTTTTGAAATTCGGCATTGCCTTGCTTTTTGGGAAATGAATTTTTGACTCCTTGGGGCGTGGAGAAGTAAAAGTTAAGCCTAATTGGATCCTACTTATATCTACCTGAGTCGAAGTTCTTGAATGGATTTCAATGTCCATGGTGGGTTGTGGACGTGCCAGTGACGGTTTCTTGGGGTTACTCATGTGTAATCTCTCAATCTAGAAATTGATGCTTTGGTAACAGTATTAGCACTATGTCGGACAAAAATGAAGTTTGGAAATTTCTCGGCAAGTTTGAACTATGCTCTTCAATTTTAAAACTATTTGAGTGTAAAGTAGGCTACGGGTCTTCTAGTGCAGAGACCAACTAGATCATGTTGAAGAGAGTTGATATGCTGTTTGGTGATGGTGAGAAATGTTTCTGAAAGTATTAAAATTTTGATGCTGAAGAAAGAGTTAAAATCACATATAGATGGTTCTAGAACTTTAGCCTGAGACGATCCGATTACAGTTTATCAGGGTGAACAGCTGTCGCAGTTTCAAGAACAATTAAGGCAGGTTCAGCTAGTTAGTTAAAAAAAAAAAGGATATTTCATTTTCATAATAGGAGAAATACCATGCTGTGGTTTTCCTGTGAATACGAAGTTACTACCCAAATTATTAAAATATGTTTATAATAACATTTTTAGCTTCTAAGAACATTTAAAGATTTAATTTAAAAACAAAAACAAAACAAAACACAACACTCAGGTTATGCATGTTGGCTCCAAAACCAGGAGGAGACCTGGGCTCCCTGACCAGTCAGTCCAGCCAAGTGGCTGAGTCCCTAGTGCAAGGCCTTGTCTTGAAAAATCAGGGAAGGAGCAACTGAGGAAGATGCTGGCCCAGTTTGGCCTCTACTTGCATGTATTTGTACATATGTGTTTGCACACACACACACACACACACACACACACACACACACACACACACACACAGTCCTATAAGGTGGTGCTGGGGAAGAAAGCAGTAAAGATAGTTTCAGAATTCTGAAGTGATAGAGATGTACTGAGGGCCAGACTTTCTGACTCACCATGTTGGGTGTTGTCATTCAGGCCTCGTCAGCTTTTTTCTCTTTTTTGGAAACAAGGTCTCTCTGAGCACTCCAGCTTGCAGAGGACCTGGACTTTCAGTCCCCTAAAGCCAGCACACCTCAGGATGCCTCCTGTCTTTGCTCACCAACTGCTGGCATTACAAGTGTGCCATATTATGACTGGCTTCTTATGTGCGCACTAGTGATCAAACTTAAGTCCTCGTGTTTGAAAACCACACAGTTGACTGACTGAGCCATCCCTTCACCCCTGCTTCCACCCCAACCTTGTTTTGCCTTTTGGTTAGTAAACATCATTAATTAAAGTGTGTGACAATGGATCCAGTCACTGGCTTTATCATTAACAATCATTTTCTGTTTCCTGACTATATCCATAATCTATACTAACTCACTAAAGGCAATAACGGTCACCAAGGATTGTAGTTGGTTGCTGACTAAAACTGATCATGAAAATTAGATGCTGATGGAGAAATTTGGTGGCTACTGCCTACCTGTTGTCAATAATAGGTCAGAAGGACTTCCTATCAAAATGTCAAATCCATGCCAAAGATATAACCTAAATCTAATCAGGAGGAAACAGCGGACATGTAACATTTACATTGTGACAATCGATAGCAGAGGAATAGAAAGATTGCTGAAACAGTAGCAAAAAAAAGACTGTAGATGACAGCAGTTTCCCTCACTTTATTGCGATTTTAACAGGCTAGTTGGCATTCCAGAGTTTTAAGCTTTAGTTAAACTGTTTTAGGGCACTAGAACTATTCTGAGATAAAGGGAAATGGTGGATATCTGCAATTAGCATGGTCATCAAAAACTAAAGGATGGTGGTTATCCTGGCTCTGTGAGGCCACCACAGGAGGATTCCAAGTTTGAGGACACCTGGGTATCCCAGACTACTGAGACCCCCACCTCAAAACAAACAAAATATAGTATTTCATGGCACAAAGAATGAACCTTAAGATGTATAGGTGTGTACACACATGTACATATGTC
Source organism: Rattus rattus (assembly GCF_011064425.1). NCBI lineage: Eukaryota > Metazoa > Chordata > Mammalia > Rodentia > Muridae > Rattus > Rattus rattus. The sequence continues at coordinate 51,860,611 of NC_046159.1, forward strand.
TGTATGTATATACATATGTGTATGTATGTGTGTGTGTGGTTTACATGAGAACATACCCCCATTGACTCATATATGTGAACACTTTCTCCCCAGTTGGAGCTGTCTGGGGAGGCTTAGGAGATGTGGAAGAAGTATGTCCCGAGAAGTTAGCTTTAAGAGTTTAGAGACTCAATGCTGTTCCCAGCTTACCCTCTGATTCTTGCTTGTGATTCAAGATGTGGGCTCTTAGCCTGTTGCTCCAGCATGCTACTTCCTGCCACAACACACAGACACACAGACACACAGAGAGAGAGTGAGAGAGAGAGAGAGAGAGAGAGAGAGAGAGAGAGAGAGAGAGAATAGCTATGATGGAATCTTCTCTCTCCAAAACCATGGCCCAAATAACCATCTCTTTCTTCTATAACCATCACAAGATACATATATAATTTTGTTTTATTTTATAGTAGTGGATCTATTACCTTATCCAAGCTGTTCTTGACCTCTTGGACTCGAGAAACCGTCCCACCTTAGCCTCCCTAGTACTTGGGACTGTGCAGGTGCAACACGACACCTGGACACAACTTTAAAAAAAAGATCACAGTAAGGATTCTGCTTTTGTTTGAATGTCTTTTTTCACTGTGTAACCAGTAATCACTGGTCAGGAGAACTGGTGTCAATGAAGACAGCCACAGGCTGGATCCTTACCTAAGTCTTGTTTGCTTTCCTCATTTCACAATGATAAAGAATTCTTGAAGGAACTGAAGCCTATTATATATTGCTACCTTGGCCCCCACATCTCCCTAGGCAAAAATCTGCTGATTAGGCTATGTGGACTGGGCTGTCCAGTTGAAATAACCCCTGCTCAACCACTCTGGCTCTGGTCTAAAGCCTGTAGAAAAGCAGGTTTACTTAGCTATGGGTAGCAAGTTCACTTAGCCACAGAGATCTGTGATAGAAGACTCCAAACTCAACGCATGATACATTTGGTTGCCGAGTGATTTGTGCCCTTAATGGTTGTTTCAAAGACAGTTTAAAGGGTAAAGAAAAGAAATTGTCAGCTTCTCCCTGAATATTTGAACACTTGTATGAACTCTAAAGCATAGATTCAAAATCACAGGGAGGTAGAGTCCTGCGGTCTCTGCAGCAAAACTTCTCAAGTAGTGCATTGCTCCCAGTAAACAGATAAAGTAAGGAAACATGATTACGCGCATGCGTACAAACATCCCCCTTCCTGCTGTTCCCCCCCACCATGCACGAGCCACGCCCTCAGCGCCACTCCCACATCTGGTCCGCAGATTCTGATACAGACTTGAGATGATACCTTAAACCTCTCAAGTTTCCTCATTATAGATTTGTTTCCTTTACAAATACACCCTTTATTGTATTTCCTCCTCCTGCTTCCTTCCCTCTCTTTCTCCCTTCCTTTCTTCTTTCTCCTGTTGTTGCTGCTGCTGTGGAGGAGGAGGAGGAGGAGGAGGAGGAGGAGGAGGAGAGGAGGAGGAGGAGGAGGAGGAGGAGGAGGAGGAGGAGGAGGAGGAGGAGGAGGAGGAGGAGGAGGAGGAGATTACAGGTGTGTGCTACCACACTTAGCACTTTTCTTTCTTTTTTAATTTTTTTTATTTTTTATTCGATATTTCTTCATTTACATTTCAAATGTTATTCCCTTTCCCGGTTTCCTGTCCATAAGCCTCCTATCCCCTCCCCCTCCCCTTCTTCTATAAGGGTGTTCCCCTCCCCATCCATCCCCCGCCTTAGCACTCCCACCCCGACAATTCCTACACTGGGGGTCCACTTTTCTTTCTCAATATCACAAGAGACCATAGGTAGTGTCTCTTCCTCATTGGTATTTCAGGCTATAAGCAACATCCTGAAGCTTTCTTCCAAGGTGAACTGCAATCAATTAAAATGCTCAGAGTCAGGTCTATCGGGTTTAAATGAGCACCCTCAGTAGCCATGGCTGTGCAAGGAGTAGGATTGTCATTGTCTGTAGTGTCACCTGTGAGTTAAACCATCTATTAAATATACTTAGAGTACAGTTAAACCTTAGAGAAAATTCAATATGTGTAAAGCACTCTAATGAAGATTAAAACTTTTGTTTTATCCCACAACCCTAATAAGCAAAGATTTGTTCTTATAAACTATTGATGCCTGCCTTAACTGCATTACCCTTGTTCAAATTTATATTGATTGTTTTTACCTAAATAATTTTAATTGCATAAACTCATTTTTCTCATACCTAAGAGGAAGCAGTGCAATGCGTGCGATTTGAGCTTTGCTTTCTGTGGGCTTTGTTGGTTTGACTATAACAGCTAGTTGTCCCCAAGGCAATGAAAACATTTTCTTAATGCTTTCTCTCCTATGAAAATTGGATGAACAGTGAGAATAGATGGGGAACTTGATAACAAAATCCAATATACACGTACTCTCAATAAGATAACTTTTTCATTAACTAAGAAAATTATTTTAGCTTTTGCTTTCAAGTAATTTTATTATTGAATATGTTTTAAACTCAATAGAGGAAAAGTTTCTCACTGCCAAATTTTGTTAGTCGGTTATGTACGGTCAATTTGAGAACTTCCTGTAATCAGTTTTGCATGGTCAATTTAAATACTTTCGGCCAAGCCGTTTCCAAACCTCGACCCCAATAATCCTCAGATGAGTTCTCTCCACAGAGACACCGAAGGCCCTTCTTGCTGGGGTGTGTGTATAGGGGTAGTGGTTTAGGATCAGCTAGCTAACATCTGGGTAGGGTTTGACTTCAGGTCTGCCTGGTTCCAAAGCTTGAGGCTTTTCTATTCTCCATCTTGCAGATGAGAACTATGCTTTTGTATAAATATCATTTCCTCCCTGTGTTTGCCACTAGACCAGAGACTCAATGAGAGAAGAGGTTGAACAAGCTTCTTTGACTGCACTGTTGTTCTAGTCATTGTCTAAATCCCGAGCAGGAATTAAATGAACATTCTCATGAAACTGTTGGAAACAAGCAAAAAACAAAACAAAACACAAAAACAACAACAAAAAAAACTTGTTCTAAATACTGCCACTTCATTTTATCAGGAAACTAAGTTCCGGGTCCCAGGCCCTTAGGGAGCTGGGGCCTTCCTGATAGATGAACATCCACATTGTAAGGAGACAGTTGTCTGAGTCCGGCCATCTTGGAAATAACTTCTCCATCTTGCTGGCAAGGTTAAACTAAGTTCATGTTCTCAGGCCCAGGAACCAACTCCCATCCTGATTGGTGGAGAAAAAAATGTAACAATAACTTGGCAGTGATGTTTATGATTTTCGAGCTTAAATATCCTGTGGTACTCAGGCTCATGGTTCAGCTCCCGAGTCTGTTCTGTGGCCCTGATCCATCAGGAACAACTTGATTACTATAAATGTTTGTCACCTGCATTGACCCGGCGTTTAAGTTATATTGGATTTAAGCAGACACCATGAGAAAATGATGACCTAAAATGTAAACCATCATCAAAACTTATTTAACTTCTTGCCCAGTAAAACACTTACTTTTAGGCTGTAGAAGTTTGGTGATTTTAGTCATCAGATGCATGACGATCATTTAAAGGCATCGTCTTCTTGGAAGAGCCCTTACTTTTAAAAAGCTAGCACGACAAAAGATGTCTAACAGTCTCCTTTTATGAAGACATTTTGAATATCATTAAGTGAATGCCTATTAAAACTTCGCAATAGAATGTCTCCTCAAACTACATCCCTGAGAACATTGTGGAATCGTATTTCCATTTTCATGCTCCCAAAAGAAGCACGTCCTGGGTTCAGTCTTGGAGTGAAGCACCAGCAGAAGGTTACTCGCCGCCTCACTGGCTGTATTTGAAAGTCAGTTCACATAGCCCAGTGCCTTAGAGTCAGACAGCGTGCTTCTGATACAAAGGCTTCCGACTTCTTTGTATGAAGCACGTTCACATCTTCTTTTATATATTCCACACTTATTCACTTTATGGGAATAAGCTTGGGGATTTAGTGTCTCACTGAAAATACGCCTGCCTGGCACCAGGTTACTTCTAAGAAGGAAAGGCTTAAAGTGAACTGATTAAACAAATGTTCGAAAGAATAAAACGATCTTCCTGGACTCTTGCTTAATTACGAACAGAGTAGGTCTCATAGTGATCACGGTGAAGTTTCCTCATAGACAGGTCACACTTTAAAAGTATTATGACTTTCTACCTACTGGTTCATTATCCATAAGCTTCGGAAACTGTCAGATCTCTTTTTAAAAGAAATTAGTGGCTCCTGTTTCATATTCATCAACAGGGAAGTAAAGAGCCTTTCAACATTATATTTGTAATCATTGTCATTTTAGTGTCAATTTCACATGAACTGACTTCTGGGGGTTATAGTATTTTGCGTAAATGTACATAGAGAGAAACAAGAATTTTCGCCTACACTATAGCAAGGAGAATAAATGGACTTCACTCCACTTCTTGGGAAGAAGTCATTGGATTCTGCTTCTCTCAAGTGAGAGTTTGCTAACACAAGTGTACTTTATGTTAGGGATACAAAGACATTTAAATGGTGTTCTTTCGTTTTTAACACTACAGTCCTATAGTGTAGTATCATAGTGTCATACAGTATACAATATTATAATACACTATACAGTATTAGAACTGTAGCATATTGAACAATTACAACTTTAGACTTTTACTGTCCTTTCTGCTAACTTTCATTACTCTCAGTCACCATCAACAGTAATATCTGTTCTAAGAACTTCTGATAGATCTGACTGACAATTTCCAGTTGCATCTGCTTCTCTGAAGATGACATACATTTGTTTGTTTTCGTGTTTGAATAACATGTGTGTGGCTATCCACTACATTTTCTTTGTCTGCTTCCCTGAAGATGGACTCTTCTGGAGACTTTATAACATAACTGCTGTGAGTAGTGCTGAGTGAACATTGGTGTGCAGGTGTTTCTGTGACTTAGACTCTTTTAGGTAAACACCCAGAGGCGGTCTAGCTGGATCTTATGGGAGATCAGTTCCCTATATTTGGCATGAAAGGAAAAAGTACAATTGTCTAAGGAGATTAAAGGGGCTTCTAAGAGGGAGTAGGAGAGAGAAAGGAGGGGGCAGCGAATATGGCCAAAGTGCCCTCTATACATATATGAAAACGTCCTCGTGAAACCCATTAGTATATGCAACACATGCCAATCATATAATGATGATCAAGAATTTATAGAACCTTAGAGTGTTTGGGATGTCACCTTTGATCTGAAATGAAAGTATTCCTTTTAGTCTTTTTTTCCCCTCACAGCTCTCTCTTGATTCCTTGTTCTTTTCCCTGTTTATGAACAAAAATAAACCATCATTGCTACAGCTCTTTTTATGTTAATTAAGGGAAACCTGTCTTCTGACTTAATTTTGGCAAACTTAGTTTCTGTCTCGTGGAGAACCATATGACGTGACATACTTTCTAAACATAATATTGTCATGAGTATTGTTATTCTCTAACGTATTAGCAAATATTTCATTCTTGGAATCAAGTGCATATGATGTTCTATTATCTATCATATTTATAACTACAATTCAAAAGGTTTAAATAAAGTACATTTTCTCTCATCCCAAGCATATTCAAACATGGCAGTTGGATAATTACTGGATCAAGATTTCACGTTTTAATTCCTCTTGTTTTATTTATTCACCCGATATTGGTAGAATGTCTTATACTTACAGGCTTCATCCAAGCCCTAATGAACAACAATGAATAATTTATCTTTTCTTCTGGATTACAAGCAAACAAAAGCCCCACCATTGGTAATTATGAACTGACTCTTGTGAGTGTTGAGAAAGCCATGTGGCAGAATATCTACACAAGAGTCAAAAATTCAGTGGGATCCAAGAGAAAGAAAGGACTAAACCTTGTGGTGTTATACTTAAACAGCTTCAGAGAGAGTGGGGATCCAGGCTTGTCTTTAAGGAAACGGAGTCCTGAGATAAGCATTTAAGTTGGGAGACCATTTAGTGGTAGCCGTTTAGCTACGTAGTTCTGACGTCATCAGAAAGTCCAGCTCTATTCCACCTCTAATAGTCACGGGCTCTTAAGCATTGGTTAAGCTACTCAATGTGCCTGAGTCCCAGGCTCCTCCTAGGCTCTGCAGATTAACTGAGAAATTTGCCAAACTCTGGGCATAGTGATTTACATATCCTATATGTGCATTGCAATTAGTTTCTTCTGTTACTTGAGTGTCCTAGAGTATGTATTCTAGACTCCATGGTTGCATATAGTGGTGACTTGCTATACATTGTATCCCAGCGAGTCATCATTTTATAATGCCTCCCTTTATACAGCCATGCTCACTAAAAGAGCACTATGTTTACTCTTTATTTTTTAATTGTTTTGGTTTTAAGATAGGGTCTTATGCAGCCCAGGATAGCCTCAAACTTGCTATGTAGCTGAAGACAACCTTGAACTCCTGCCCCTGCCTCTTACTATTACAGGCATGCATCACTGCACCTGAGTGCTAGGTATCAGACCCAAGACTTTATGCATGTTAGGCAAGCATGCTACCAGGAAGTCACGTCCCCAAACCCGTATTTACTCTTTGAGTCAGTGGAGACCCCAGCAGGAACGAGAGGGCACACTAGAATTGGTTAGTTGAATGCTAGGTCAGTAAGTGGGTGGGTAGGCTGGAAGACACCACGTGGGACAATAAGGTCCCTAGAGTTCTTGGCACCTTAAGAATCACCAGGGGGAAAGATGTACTTAAAAACTTTCTGTAAATTCTTTTAATGGCCTGATATAGGAAGGGTCACATGTATCCTAAATCTTCTTTAAAGACCGCCTCCTCTCCTCTCCCATAAGTTGAAGACCATGTTGATCTTACTTTTTTATTTGATTGTGATAAGGGCTTTTTCTTGAGATGACTGTGCCTTGGTTTCATTACCATATCAGCTTTCACTCTGCATTTTGTTGAGACAAGCCCATGATGAATAATAGTTTAAAATAATGGTTAATTAATACAAGCCAACTATCACTGCTCAGTTCCATGATTTAAGAAGAATGAGTGTGAAATGACTTGGCATTTTAATGAAATATTTAAGGTAGAAGAAAATAAGCCAGTGACTGCCTTTTCCTTGTTTCTGTTATTTCTACCGTTTTCTTATTCTAAGTCTTGTACGGGGCCGTTATATACCTCCAATATCTGCCAATTGACCTCCTGTCGTCTCTGAACCCTGGTAACTCCTTTCTCTCAATTCCTACAAGGCAATTTGCCCTTTTGAACTGCTTTTACCTTGTTTTCTTTTATTTTCTTTCTCTTCCCTGGATGACTTAATTTTTAAGGTCTTATTTTCAGTTTTATCTTTATTGATCGCCTTCTTTATTGATCTTGTCTTTCATTAAACGTAATGGATTCGGGAATGATAAAGATAATTAAGTGTTGAAAACACAGTCATTGATTTAGTGCTGGAAGACAAATAGAACAGGAGCAGGGAGTTTGGCTGGATTTCAACCTCCCATCCCACTCATGCCACTGAGTAAAGTGCTCATGATGAAATTTAAGTGCCTCTATGAATAGAAATACAATCCCAAGTAGGGATGGAAATGACATTAAGATGACCATGAGTTGGCCCGTCCCACTCCTAGGGTAGAATTACAATTCTGTGGTATTCACACCTCGTCTGTGCCTATGAGTCCATGTTTAAAAAAACGTTGTTGTTTTGTATGTGTGCGCACATCCATGCAGTGTTCATGCATGTGTATATGTATATTTTCACGTATGGGTAAAAGTACTTACCAGCATGCATAGGCACACGTTGCATGGCCCTTGTGTGCGTGTGTGAGTGCCCATGCACTTGGATGCATGTGCGCATGCATGAGGGCCTGTGCACTCCTGTGTCCATGTTTAGGCCTCAGACGAGGAGGGGAAACTTTCTCAATCCTTCTTTACCTCAGTCATTGGGGCAGAGTGTCTTACTTGTGACCACGGTCACTGTTCAGCTAGCCTGACTGGATAGCTGTCTCTGGGGATTTCCTGTCTTCGGCTCTCATGACCTGGAATTATAAACAGCTTACCACATCCAGCAGGTTTCTCTGAGGATTCGGACTCTGCTTCCCCTGCAGACCTACCTCTCCTGCTCCCACGTGCTGGTTTTGGTAACAAATTGCATTTCCCTTTAAAGTGCCTCATCTGAGATCAGGAGGAATTTATATGTAACCAGTCATTTGGGGGAAATATTCTAATAATAATATCTTACATTTCACAACAAAACAAATTTACAGCTAAGATATGATACATTTTAAGCAAACCCATATTTCAAATTCTTGTTTTATAATCTATTTGATTACATTGAAGATGCAAAAATCCACTCAGAGTTCCTTCTGCAAGGATGTGTGCAATAGCATTCTTTGTAAGAAGAAAGGATAAGAAATAACCTAAATGGCCATTGGTAGGAGACCGATAATCAGTCATAACTCAAGCAAAGATGCAAAGTATTATGTGTGTTGGGACATCATATAAAGATCTCTTAATGAAAAAAAAGAGGTAGAAAGCCCATCATGTTCAAGGGAAAGCATGTAACCAGGTAACCAGGTAACCAGGTAACCAGGTAACCAGGTAACCAGGTGAGAATATTGAGCCTTGGAAACTGTTTAAATTTCCATTACTTGAAGACAATACTTTGTTACTGGGCATGGCCTATTTGTATAATTGTTGGGTTTTTTCTTTAAAATAAATTGGATTGTCTTCTACTTCTTCCCTTTCCCACAGATTCATAATCTAATTGCAAAATAAAACTTAAAAAAATAAGAGAGTTTAGACATGATTCCCCTCCATGAACGGACAATGTTACTCACAGACTATATGAGTGCAGTCCCTTTCCATGAGATATTGACTGGGAGGCCAGGGCTCTCTAAAAAATGCAAGCTACTTCCACTATCCTTGGTTACCCTCCATCATTATATACTGAGATCCTATTGTTGAAGACACCACACACTTTTGCTGCAGAGCATAGAGAAACTAATCTCAAACTGACAGGGAAACTTCTTAGCTGGCCAATCTTTACAGTACCAGAAGGTGTTATGTAGGCCTCTCGGGGAAAAAACCACATCTGTGGTTTTAACCAGTTCTGGACCTTGCATGCTGCAATACTAACTTGCCAAGTAAATATGCCAATTAGTGCAATAATGGGACAACTGTTATGGGTTAATTGTTTTCTGATTGGATTTGAGGCCTGGTCAAAGGAGGGAGTTTTATGCCTGATACTATAATCCTGGCCCAAGCCCATCACTGGGGAAGTTATAGGCCCTTGAATGGATCCTGCAATTTTTATTTTGATAAATGATTGTGCTGTCAAAGTGCCTTCTAAATAATCACATTTATACCCCCTTGACCTGGTCTGCTTCCAGCCCTCATCACAGAAGCTTCCTTTTGCAGTGGGTAGCAATCAATGCAGAGACGCGTAATCGCTCAGCCTGCTGAGAATGAGAGACCGAGTGTCCTGCTCTGAAGAGGACACGCATTACTGACACCACCCCTCCTCCCCTAGGCTCCGGGAACATTGAGGAAGAGGAAGCTGAGCTGGGGATGGGGAGGAGGGCGTGAGGTGCTGCCTTCTGGGCGTGGCATGGCTAATGCACTCATGAACTCACAGAAGCCACAGTTACCTGCATAAGCCTATGCAGGAACAAGCCACCCAAGATCTTGCATAGACGGGGGTAGATGATCTCCAAGTCCCACGCCTTAATCGGGAACTCCTGCCAGTTGTTACTTGCTGGTAGACGGAGAATCACTCTTCTTTGAAGATGCAGCCAGTGGTAGGATTCCCATGCTTCAGGGGAAGGGTCCACACCCATGCACATATGAACACCACTAATTGGACTTAGTTAAAAAAAAAAAAGACAAGAAATTGGGAGGGCGCCTGATGAAGAGAATATAAAGGAAATGGGGGGTAGGTGGTGAATGGGATAGTATTATTGTATACATGAATGAAATTCTCCAGAATAAAGAATAAAAAAATTATTTGCACTGTAATTAAAACTTTTTCTGGTTGAGACTGTTCTCCAATAAAAATAAAAACACAAGTGTATAATATATATAGTATTTGCTCGAACTACATCAATTTTAAAGCTTTGTTATTTTGTTTGAATTCATTTTGTATAATCTAGGCAAGTTAAAAAGCAAATAAAATTAGGTTGTCTTAAATATTTTAATTAAATTTAAATGAAATAAATGCTAAATTCTGGTCTCACATATAAAATTATTAAATACTACAAATAATCAAAGTATCATTACTCGGCCTTAAAATAATATATGATGTAATTAGTCTTTTGGGGGAAATGGTCTATATGTGCAGTTTTCTTCTAGATCCAACCCAACAATTTTTATTGAATGAGTTCTGGAATGAATTGTGCCAGCATCAAATACATTTACAGATAAATGCATTTCTAAGATTTCATAATAGGCTTTTGCCCAACCATCTACTATGTATGTATCTTGTATGCCTGACTCATGCCCCAATTGTATAGAATTAAATAGACCCAGGAAAATAATCCCTGGCTTTAGTACATGTCAGGCCAATTAGAATATTTACCTCTAACTACGTTATCAAGTAGCTTGAGACTACAACTGTCTGAGATGTGAGCTGTGTCCTAGAAGCATACATCATCACTGTCGCGGTGTCAGCTATAAGATCCCCTTGGTGTGAAATACACAAAAATAGGGTTACATTTCTTCCAGCATCAAATAAATATCACCCCACACTCTCAACTGCTGAAGCCTGCATTCATTCAGCTTCAGTCTTTGAATTGGTGGCTGGGAACTGCAGAGGGAGCGCTGAGCAGAACAATAGCACGGCTGTATTACCAAGTGTTCTTGCTTCTACACAACGTTTCCTTCATTGTTAGTGCACTGTTTTGAAACTCCTTTTAGGGCAGTTTTGGTGCAACTGAAGGTAGGGCTTATGAAAAGTATCTTTATTTAGCTATGAGTTAAACTAGTACGACTAGCACTCACTTTGCCAGTTTTACCACTATTAACTTTTACACGAAGCTGAGTGAAACTGAAAGGTAGATTGGAAGAAACAATTATCCCTGTATTGGTGTTATTTGAGTCTTAATGAAATCATATAACATGGTGGCTTGGGGAAGATGGAGAGATGCACAGCCTTGTTGGAGGAGGCCTGACACTGGACACAGGCTTTCAAAGGCTCAAGCCATTCCAAGCTCCACTCTCTGTGTTCCCTACTTCCCGATCAAGGTGCAAGCTCTCGGCTCTTCCTGTCACCGTGCCTTGCACTGTCATCCCGGATTCTAACCCTCTGAAACCATAAGCCTCAAATTGAACACTTTCTTTTTTTGAGTTGCCTTGATCATGATATTTTTTTATCATAGCAATAGAAAAGTATCTAAGACAGATACTATTTAAATTTTGTGTTTTTCAAATTAGTTTACATCAACCCAAAGTGCTCTCTAGAACAAAGCAGGGCTATAGAATTAGCCCCGTTTCAGATCAGCGCAGAGCTAAAGTAACTTGACATATTGGAGCCGTACTTGAAACATGCACCATGGCAAGGAACAGCCCCCGCTTCAGGCCCCAGGTATATAGAACACAGAGGAAGAGTCCCTTCAGGCTTCACCCAGGTACTGGTATAGGTCACCAAGGTCAAGGGTTAGGAATAATCCATGAATCAAATGCTGACCTGTGATTGGCTCAATGCTACTTTCAACAGTAAAAAGAGGCAGCTTCAGTTAGAAGTATTTATGGTGCCCCACTGCAACATCAGCGAAGAAGAGGTTTATTTTAAAGTCAATTCCACGAGATAATAAAAATAAGACTGAAAATAAGGTATTTGGACTGTCTAATAGGGGTCTGGAGATGTTGTGACTCCTCGTTGGAGCACTTTCCTAGCATATGTGAAGGCCTTGGTTCAATCTCCAGCGGTGGAAATGTTTAAGCGCACAGTTTACACCTTTTGCTTAACATTGTGGCTGGAAAGTAAAATTTTATTTGCATTAAATATGTGCATGTATTTATGCATATATGCAATTAGAGAGTAATTTCACATGCACACTCATCAAATGGATGAGACTTAAACAAACCAAACCAGGACCGTTTCATTATTCTTAATTTGCTTAAGATGTTTCTACAGCTTGGCACCCTGTAGCTTTAGGGTCTTAGTCACTTGAACTTTTTACTACCATAACATCTTTCACCAGACATTTGTACATGTTTAAATTTTTTAAAGTATAGTAAAATGCCGAGTGTGATGATTCACACCTCCAACCTTAGCACTCAGGAAACAGAAGCAGGTAGATCTCTATGAGTTCAAGGCCACTCTGTTTCACACAATGAATTCTAGACCAGCTAAGACCCTACAGAGAGACCTTGTCTCAAAAAAAAAAATGTTATTCTTATTAACTTTGTCATTTTTTATTTCTATAATTAAAGGAGATTTGATGGCACAGGAATGTCACCTCTTTCTGTGGCAGTCTTTAAAATGTTGATTTCCTGGGAGCAATTGAAATTGGAGATTCTCTCTGGCAAAATATTTGTCTGCAGGCTCTCCTGTTAGCAGTGTTTATCAGCTGCATGATAATGAGTCAATTTCTATGTAAATATAATCAGAATTTGATGGCGGTGAGGAAAACTCTGAGATTAAATGATTTTTGTGGTCCCTTGATTAACATACTCTATGAAACCATTGCCATATGCACTCACTGCTCTACATTTGAAAGCAGCTCGGATTTAAGTGTGTGTGTGTGTGTGTGTGTGTGTGTGTGTGTGTGTGTGTGTGCGCGCGCGCGCGTGTGCACACCTAATTCCCAGCACCCACATGGGAGTTCACAACCCTCTGTAACTCCAGTTGCAGAGGGAGATCTGACTCCCTCTTCTGGCCTTCTCGGGTACTACATGCAGGAAAAACACATAAAATAAAAATAATAAATAGTAAAAGTAGTTTGATTCAGGCAAATGTGGTCATGTAGTCCTTGTATTTACGGTTTGGATTTTTCCCTTCAAATTCCTGTGATAGGGATTTAGACTTCTAGCTGGCGATAGTCTTTAATCTCCTGTATCCTTTATAAGAAGACCACGCCCTAGGTAGAGTCATTCAGAGTGAGACAGGAGTGAATGGCACTCACTAATGAATGGCTGAGATAAGGTTGCCTGGGTCTCTCCTTCTGTCGTTTATTACTGTTTGACCTGAATGAGACTGCCCCATAAGCATCATTAATCAAAAAGTGTTACTTTTGGAGCTCCCAATTTTTACACTGATAATAAATAAACAGTGCATGGAAAAACACTTATTAAAAGTGATCATTAAATCCACATAGTAGTTTTTAAAACTTCCAGGACTACCTTCTCCCTCCCTCTAACTTTCCTTTGTCTCCTTCATGTTCCTCTCATCACCCCTCCCCCTCCTTTAATTATTATTGTTACACACTTAAAAAAATCTTTGAGTCCAGTTAGTGTTCCTCATATGTGTACAGACTTATGGCTGAAAACTGGGGTTGGATCATTTATCAGGGTCATCACCCCCACCACCAGAGAAGGCGGATTCTCCTTCGCTTATAGCTGCCGTTAGCTACCTTCATCTAGTCCATTTTGGGGTATCAGCTGATGTTGTTATTGTTCGGGTGACTGTATTATTGAGATCTCATGTGTACAGCTCCCCATCGTATGTAAAAGACACCTTCTGATGGCGGATGTGCTGGGCACCTGGCTCTTACAATCTTATTTTTAAATTGCTTTTAGATTAGTTTATTTTTTAAATATTTTGACTGCATCTATGTATGTACCACATGTATGCCATATCTATGGAGACCAGGATAAGGCAATAGATCCCTTGGAACTGAAGGTACAGATGATTGTGAGTCATCGTATGTTTACTGAGACCCAATCCTAGGTTCTCTGCAAGAGCAAGTAATAATAACCACTGAGCCATCTCATGGTTGAGAATCACTGATCTAAAGAGTCTCTGAGGCGTTCCTATCAAGTTCCCATTCCTTCCTGTTGGGTAGAAGCTTCTGCCTACCCACATATCTGGCAACCACCTGCTTGGGAGGCTAAAATCCTTCTTTTCTTTCCCTATCCAGAGCTTACACATATGTTTCTTATTAAACTCTAATTCTGAGCTACATTAGTGTGGTCCCTAATACTTCCTGTGCAAAACAGATTTCTTGAGGGCTGGTAGTAAGCAATCAAGATGGTGATGTATTTACCCATTAACATCTAACAATAGACAAAGCCCATAGCACTGAAGATAATGGGTATGTTTCTATCTCTGTTAGAGTCCTTTGAGTGAGACTGTAAAGCTGACATTTGATCTCATCAACTTGAATGGCAGAAATACTGTCTAGAACTACTTTGGAATGAGCTGTGGTCTTTTTTCAATTGGCTTCTCATAAATATTGAAAAGCAGCTTATAAATATTGAAAGGTCAGAAGGATAATAGGAATACTGTCATAGTCTTTACTTCAACACTCAAAGAGCTACAAAGCTCGTGAAAGCACAATTTAACACAAGAGAAACAACTAATATTTAGCATAATGTAATGTAGATTGTCATCAGATTTCTGACTTAAAGGTACAGCTGCAGGAAGCCACATACTAGGGTGGGAGAACAGGGGATACGACTTGGTTGGTAAAGCACTTGCTATGTAACAGGCCCCCAGACCTTAGTGCAAATGATGCCGTGGTTGAAGCACCTTGAAAACTGGCACATAGGCATCAACACCAAATGAGAGCAAGGTCCTAGCCCACCTGCCAAATGGGAGCAAAGGCTAAGTCAACAGTTCCAGGCATGGCTGGGAAAATGCAAAAGTCCCTATGTGTACTAACCCTGCTTTCTCGTTCCTGTAGTTGTGCTTCTTGCTATCAGAAGTGTGTCACCAAGAAATGGTTTTTATGCGCAAAAGGCTGAGCATTGTAAGGTTGGAAGCTGCATGATTTGGGCAAGTTCTTGGTACAGCCACAAGCCAGGAATAAAGGCATTCTATTGGACTTTACGAGTGTCCACATGCCGGTCTCTGGCAGGCTTACAACAGCTTGCAACAGCTATGCAAACATGACAACCTGAGTTTGGATTCACACCAACCATGTAAAAAAGTCAGGAGTGGTGGCTCAAGTCTGTAATCTCTGCGTTTGGGAGGTAGAGACAAGAGGATCCCTGGGGCTCACTGGCCAGTTAGTGTCTCCCAGGCAGCTTTAGGGTCAGGGAATGACTCAGATAATGTGCAGGAAATAGAGAGATAGAGAGAGCGCCCACATGGTGGATCCCAGCCCTCTGCAGCTCCAATTCCAGTGCGTCTGACACCACATTCTGGCCCGTAAAGGCACCAAGCATGCACATGGTACACAGACATACATCTGTACATGATCCTGTATACAAAATAAAATGAAAATTTAACAAGACGAATGTTAGTGCTCCGCTTGAGTTCTTTGTGTTTGTGCGGAGAGGGTAACATGTACTTTTTTTTTTTTAACTTGTTGAACTGGTCTCAAGTCAGTATGCAGACAAGCCTCTGGCTGTCACCTCAACTCACGCACAGAGACTAAAACTCCAGTTGTCTCCATTATTATTGTTGTTGTTGTTGTGTTGTTATTAATCATTCCATTCGTTTACATCTCCAATGATATCCTACTTCCCAGTTACCCCTCTACCAACCCTCTATCCCACATCTACCCTTCCTCCTCCCCTTTGCCTCTATGAGGGTGCTCCCCCACCCAGCCACACTCTCCCCTCCCACTGCTCTAGCATCCCCCTACACTGGGGCATCAAACCTCCCCAGGACCAAGGGCCTCCATTCCGGTTGCTGTCAGGCAACGCCATCCTCAGCTACATATGTATCTGAAGCTATGGATCCCTCCAGATACACTTCTTAGTTGGTGGTCTAGACTCTGGGAGAACAGGGTGGTCAGGCCAGCCTATGTTATTCTTCCAATGGGATTGCAATCCCCCTCAGCTCCTCCAGTCCTTCCACCAGCTCCCTCAGCAGGTTCCCTGAGCTCAGTCTGATGGTTGGCTACAAGCATCCACATCTGCATTAGTCAGTTGCTGGGCTGACCTCCCAAGGAGCCACCACACCAGGTTCCTGTCTGCAAGTGACTCTTCACCATGGCAACAGTGTTGGGTTTGATGTCTGCAGACATGATGTATCCCCAGGTGGGGCCATCCACGGTTGGCCCTTCCTTCAGTCTCTGTTTCATTTTTTTGTCCCTGTTCTTCCTTTGGACAGGAACATTCCTGGGTTAAAAAACTTTGAGATGGGTGGGGGGCCCCATCCTTCAACCAGGGTTCATGCCTATCTACTGGAGGTGGTATCCACAGGTTCTATCTTCCCCTTCTCTGTGCATTACAGCTAAAGTCAGTCCCATTGGGCCCAGGGAGCCTCACATTTCTCTGGTATCTGGGACCCTCTAGTAGCTATCCCCAGTCCCTCATCCCATCTGAGTTCAAATTCCAACAACCACATGGTGGCTCCCAACCATCTGTAATGAGATCTGATGCCTTCTTCTGGTGTGTCTGAAGACAGCTACAGTGTACTTACATATAATAAATAAATCTTTAACAAGGAAAAAAGAAACACACATGGTATGCACTCACTGATAAGTGGATACTAGCCCAAAAGCTCACAATGCCCATGATACAACCCACAGACCATATGGAGCTTAGAAGGAAGGAAGACCAGGGGGTGGATGCTTCAGTCCTGCACTGAGGGGGGAATGGGATGATTGTGGGAGGAGGAAGGAGAGGGACAAGGGAGGGAGAAATGATGGGGAGGAAATAAGGGTAGCAGTATCAGTTTTCTCCTTTTTATTAAGCGTAGTGCCCCTATAGTGGTACTGTCCACGTTTAGGGTAGGTGGTCCCCTATCCATTAACCTATTCTAGTGAGTCCTGTACCTAGAGATGTGTTTCCATGGTGATTCAAAAATCCCATCAAGTTGACAATCAAGATTTATCATCATACATGATAGTAAAATGCTGTCATTGCTATGCATGTACATAAAGCCTTCACACAGACAAATGATTCAAAAGAACACCACCTTGCCTAATTATAACTGGCCTTAAAGCTGATGGTCTCTTCCCTGAATAATGTTTTTTCAAAAACAGGAAAGAAAAGGATGTAATGGGTGTGGTAAATACTTAGAAAGGGAATTAACTTGGCAGAGTCAGGGAGCTCTTTCTAAAGAACATGAGGTTCTACAGCAGGACATTATGAGAGCTGATATTTGCTGTTTAATAATACACTCAATGCTAGAGCTAATTAGAATATTTCCTGCCAGCTCTGGAGTATTCTTGAGGAAGCAGAGGTGCAAACCTAATGTTGTATTGTGTTGTAAACCTGAGGCTACACGTAAAGGTGAGTTAGGGGTGATGTTTCTAGAAAAGCTTATTTGTCGCAATAGAAGTATGCTGCCCAAGGTCTCTTCTTTCCTATCACAGTAGCCAAGAATGCTTGGGGCTCCCAGTTTTCTTATGGAAAACAAAGGTGGGGCACTGGAGGGGGCAGGCTCATCTGTTTTTCCTCACTCAGGCACTGCCCAACTGATAGAAATCAATTTCTTTGCAGCAGGTTTGAGATCAGACATTTGAGCTTTTATATGTGAAAGGCAAGACACAATATCCCTAGCCTGCATAATTCATGGTGTTTGTCATGGATCCTTTAAGCCTTTCTGTTAACTCGAAGATTAGCTTTTCTTTTCCTTTTTTTCCCCCCCTTCCTTAATCAAAGGTTATTTTGAGTCAACTTTGAACAATCCTTGAAGCTGTACTATTCAGCTGTTT
This sequence comes from Rattus rattus, assembly GCF_011064425.1. Lineage (NCBI taxonomy): Eukaryota > Metazoa > Chordata > Mammalia > Rodentia > Muridae > Rattus > Rattus rattus. The sequence goes on from NC_046159.1 coordinate 51,878,331, forward strand.
GATTCGGTATTGTCAACACTTGGAGGCAAGCTGCTGCTGTTCTTAGGTCTGTTATGTTATTCAGTGCCTCACTAAATGAGGAGTAGCTTGAAAGCCTGGAAGGCTATTTTCTAATTTCTCAAGAGTCTCTTTACCACCTAATTTTCTTTTCATCAAATGTTATGTACAGACTGGCTCCAATCAAATGCGTTGGTACTGTGGCTTGCCACGATTGTGGCAGATGATAAATGTCAGTATGAGGAGGGTGAAAGATCCAATCCTCACATTTAATAATACTGTTTGTCTGGAATGGCTCCACTTCCATCACACTGGGTCTCACAGGGGCGAGACCTTTGCTCGGCCACCGTGATAAGATCCCTGGGGTCCTTCTTCATCTCCCTAGGATTTTCTATGTGTATAAGAGATGAAAGGTTTTAGAGATCTAAGAAACAAAGCAATCTATTATTTATCTTGAAAAATCATATCATAGTTTGTTTCATAGGCACAGTAGGCATGTTAATGTGCAGTCTATCAAAGACATAGGAACAAAGATGTTAAATTAATGTCATGTGGAGCCTACTGGGAAAAGAAATCATCCTACCTTAGAAGGTAAGAAGATTAAAGCGAGATGTCACTGAGGGCAATCCTGTGGGAAGACAAACCAAGGTAGCCCTTTCTGCATCCTGGTAACTATTGCATATCACATCATGCATTCTTTCACTGTGTGCTCAGATGTAGTTCAGAACCCTTCCTACTAGGAAGTCACTGCCAATCTTGAGATGACATGTTGAGAGTTACAGCTTGAATGTAAAACAACCCAGCAAAAGGCATAGGCCTTAGTGGCTTGGTCCTTGGCTGATGGAGGTATTCTGGGAAGTACTGGAAACTTTAGAAGGTGGGACTTAATCAGAGGAAATAGGCCACTGGAGGCATGACTGAAAATTACACCTTTTCCCTGATGTCTTACCTACTCATTGCTTCCTGTCTGCTCTGAGGCAAGTAGACTATCACACACCCCCGAAGAGCCCCAGAAACATGGAGCCAATTCTAACCATCTTGAAAACCATGAACCGATAGAAAGCTTTATGTCTATCATGTGTTTTTCTTTCAGTGATAAGAATACGAAGTAACTCACTGATGGAGATGTTAGTCATCCCTTCAAGTTATGTACAGATGCAAGTGCAGTTCTATTAGTCCAGCGGCTCACCAAAGAGGCATTCTCTTTTAAACACCCTATCACAAGAATCTAATGTTACCTCAGACATGCTCATATGTCATGATCACAAGATGACCCTTGAACTTAGTTTGTCCATGACAGCTCAGGGTTGCTCTCATTAACTACAGCTTTATTGCTAGCTTATGCCACTGACAGCTATTTGACAGCAGCTAACTCCCTGCCACAAAGCTGCCCCTGCCGTAAAGCTTTCAGCCAAGATCTCTAGAAATTGGTGCTGTTCTGATAGAGAGCCTGACACAGGAGCATCCCTGATTTGGACCCTCAAACTCCTCTATACCTTGCCAGAAGAGGACATTGGGCCCCCTGGAACTGGAGTTAGAATTGGTTGTGAGCCACCAGGTGGGTGCTGGGAATCAAACACAGGTCCTCTGGAAGAGCAGCTCTTGTCTGCTGAGCATCTCTCTTGATTTGATTGTCGATGCAACATGGCCAGCTGCCTTATGCTCTTGCCACTACAGCACTACAATGGACTATGTTCCCAAACTGTGAGCCAGAGTAGACACTTCCTTAGGTTGTTCTCATCAGGTATTTTGTCACAACAACAAGAAAAGAAACTGCGATACAATGAGACTAAATAAGTCTCTAGACCAGGGACCCTGACTTACTCTCTGTCTCACATGGGTCCTTCCAGTGCTCTGCATGAAGGACACTTCTCTGGGTGTAGGGCCTATGTGGTCCAAATGTTGTGATAGTAAATTTTTATTGTCATACTTGATTGGATTTAGAATCACCTAGGAGATGTAGGTATACATTTGGGTGTGGTCAAGGCTTTTCCAGAGAGGATTAACCAAGAGGGGAATAGGTGGAGATACACAATAAATATAACAATACCATGGAATGGGCTGGGTCCCAGGTGGAGTAAATGGAGAAGAGTAGCCCCAAACTAACATGACCTTCTCTCATCTGTCAGCCAGGAAATGAAGATCAGATCTGGCCACATGGTCCTGTGACCACGATGCTGTACCCAAACACAGGACTGAGCCACCTTAAACCTTGAGCAGAATGAATAATTCCCCCTTTAAGTTGTTCCTTTCCAATATTTTATAGCAGCTACAAGAAGCTGCTAATTCAGGAGCTAGTTGTTCTTTTCCAGTGTGCTTTCCAATGATGTTTCCCTTGAAACACACCCATTGCATTTCAGTTTGTTCATATGTCATTCTGCTTTACATGGGTGGCCTCTTGTGGCTTTTCTATCTCAGCTACTTGGAACACAGTACTGGTGAGTTGGGCTAGAAGAAATGGAATAAGTAGAAGCTGATGGTTGATGAGATGCCTAAAGGTTTAAGAGATTCAAAGAACACAAACACTTCTCATAGCATCAATTGTCTTTGCTCATTCTCCCTTAAACACTGGTGTTGTTAGCAAACAACACTGGGAGAGGGATAGAAAGAGAGAATGCATGGACACTATCATCCAAGAATGACCAGAGAAAGTAAGACATGCATATAAGACAATAGATTATGAGTCAAGGGATGTTTCCCTCTTGGCTATAGACTCAATGGTTTTGTTTCCCAAAGTCTATCTATTGAAAGTTAATTCCCATTGTGATGGTATTTGGAGGCAGGACCTTTGGGAGGTGGTTGGGTCAAGAGAGTGAGCAGAAGCCTCAAGAATGCCGTTTGTGCCCTTGTCAAATAGCCCCCAGGGAGCTCTCTAGCCTTCTCCACACTCGTGAGGCATGGTGAGAAGGTAATACCTGTGAAAGAGGAGCCTCACTAGACTCAAATCTACACACACGTTTATCCTAGATGTTTCAAAACTGAGATAAACACACTCTGTTGCTAGACAGCTACCCAGTCTATGGCATTCAGCCTGGGCGAATGAAACACACCGTTAGGAAGTATGTGCTGGCTTCTTAGAGCCTCTCACATCGAGTCACACCCCTTGCAATTAGCACACACACACACACACACACACACACACACACACACACACACACACACACGCATCGCCACGATTTCTACCTTAATCTTCTTTTCCTCTCTGCAGTCATCTCAGGCCATTGCATATCAATTTCATCTTCTTAACATATGGGTCCCACAACTCTCTCATCCTCTAGCTGAAAAACCCTCCTTTCGTCTCTATGTTGTTGCATCTTCTCTAGATCCCTTAGAAGCCAGCTTATTAATGCTGCCTCCTGGAAGCCTTCCTTGAGTCATCCAGCGCCGAATAATCTTTAAGTGCTATGAATCTTTAGTCTTCTCTTTTCTTTAGCTTCTACTTCCTATCCACAAGAGAAGGTAAAATGGAAAACGCATTTGATGTCTGGACGCTGAGCATGGTTAAAGAGGAAGGGCACTGGGTTCAGATTAATGCAGCAATTTTGATAATAAGATGTGATGCTTTGAGTGAGAAATGTCCCTCATAGTCTCATATGTGCGGATCCTTGATCCCCAGTTAATGACACAGTTTTGGAATGTAGAGGAATCAGTAGGAGCAGAGTCTTTGTTGGTGAATGTGTCACTGGGGACAGGCTTTAAGAATTTATAACCTCAGACTGGAGAGATGGCTCAGTGTTTAAGAGCACTGACTGCTCTTCCAGAGATCCTGAGTTCAAATCCCAGCAACCACATAACCATCTGTATTGAGATCTGATGCCCTCTTATGGTGGGTCTGAAGACAGATACAGCGTACTTATACATAATAAATAAATAAATCGTTAAAAAGAATAATTTGTAACCTCACTCCATTTCCTGTTCTGTCTCTGTCTCTGTCTCTGTCTCTGTGTCTCTGTCTCTGTGTCTCTGTCTCTGTGTCTCTGTCTCTCTGTCTCTCTCTCTCTCTCTCTCTCTCTCTCTCTCTCTGTCTCTCTCTCTCTCTCTCTGTCTCTCTCTCTCTCTCTGTCTCTCTCTCTCTCTCTCTCTCTCTCTCTCTCTCTCTCTCTCTCTCTCTCTCTCTCTCTCCTCTTTCTCTGCCTCCTATAAATGGATGACAATGTGGTCAGATAGCTTCCTGTGTGGCAACTTGCATTCCTTACCTGTTGCCACGCCTTCCCTACCATGATGATCTCTTCTAGCCCTCTGGAACTGCTAGCCAATAGAAGCCCTTTCTTCACTCAGTTGCTTTTTGTCAGGTCATTTTTTACCACAGCAACAGAAAAGTGACTAACAATTCTTTCTGGAGCTCAGAAAACACTGGTCACCGGCGTGGAATTCAATCTCACAAGGAGAGGTGAAAACAGAACTTTGAATCAAATGAGGCAGACAAGAAAGAGAAAAGGAGACTGAGGAGAACTAAGGTACACCATTTTTAAAGCTAAAAAACGGAGATGTCTGGGCTGAGGAGATGGCTCATCTGTTAAAGTCATTTGTTGCAAAAGCCTAAAGACCTGAGTTTCATTCCCAGAATCCACAGTGGAAGGAGAGAATTAACTTTTAAATGTTCTCTTCCAACCTTCACATGTACATCATGGCTATGTACACACACACACACACACACACACACTTAAATAATTAGAAAGGACACGAACTCTCAACAAACAGAAAACTGACTCTTCAAGGTGATAAAAATGATCTGATATTGACTCTGTCACCTGATAGCCTGGTGACCTGGATGCATAGAATCTGCACACACTCCTAGTGTCCTACAACAACACATTCATCCCTAGGTCCTTAAGACCATAGTGAGGATGGAGCAAGTGTTGGCTGGAATGAGTCCTCATTGTCAGAGTCTCCTGGAATTCTGTATGCATAATCTAATGTTTCATCATGGAAACATTTTGAAATTTCTTAGAGGAACTCATCAAGAATACTCAGAAAATTATTTGCATAGGACATGAGATTCCTTTATTTTATTAAGTCTTCATTCATGCTAGGTTTTTTGTGATTATAAATGAGCATGTTCCAGACTTTTCAAGAGAGAACTTGGTTAATTAATAGGCATGACGTGTGTAAATTCCAAACAATCAGATGCTGTAAGCTGAAAGACAGCATAGAAAGAAACTGTTCTGTGACTAACCACCTGATGATCGGCAAGTGCCAGGGTGTAATGAGTTTACTGAGTGAGCTGTCTACTCAGACAGCCTGTGAAAGTCTTCACAGTGTGCACCTAATTTGAACATTTAATTGTTTAGCCTCCTAACATCTCTGAAATAATTATCTGTAGAAGCATAAAGATTGATGTTGGTGAGAGAAGCCAAATAGACTTAATTCTGCAGATCTCTAATGTGTTCCAAAGGTCACGGTGGACGTCTCCATTAGTAACCAGCAAAAGCCCACTGAGAAAGATCTAAGAAACAGATTCCAAGACCTAGGAGGTATGTAGTGAGGGTATGAATAGTCTTTTTTTTTCCTTTTTTTTTTCGGAGCTGGGGACCGAACCCAGGGCCTTGTGCTTGCTAGGCAAGCACTCTACCACTGAGCTAAATCCCCAACCCCGGGTATGGATAGTCTTGAGGAGACGTAGATATTAGCACCGATGGAAACCCATGTGGAAAGGGGGCTTAAAGGACTGGGGAGATGCTCAGTTGCAAGCATGAAGATCTGACTTTATTCTCTCAGAACTCCTGTACAAAAGCCACATGTTATAACACATGCTTAAAATCCCATTTCTGGAAAGACAAGACCCAATTGACTCTTTGGGTTCACTGGCCAGCCAGCCTGTCCTAGTCAGTGAGTCCTAATGAGAGACATTGTCCTAGATTGCTTCCATGTCTATTGCTGTGATGAAGCAACATCACCAAAAGCAACTTGGGGAGGAAAGAGTATATTTCATTTTACAACTTTCAGGTCATCACTGAGGGAAGCTGGAACAGGAACTCAAGGTAGGAACCTGAAGCATGAACTAAAGCAGAAGCCAAGATAGGACACTGCTTACTGATTTGCTCCTCAGGGCTTGCTCAGTCTGCTTTCCAACTGCCAAGGGGTGGCATCACTGACAGTGGACTGGGTCTTCTGCATCAATCATTAATCAGGAAAATGCCCCATAGCCTTGCTTATAGGCCAATCATAGCAGCATTTTCCCAATTGAAGTTCCCTCTTCCCAGATGACTCTAGCTTATGTCAAGGTGACAAACAACTAACCAGTATAGTGCCTCAAAAAATAAGCTAGATGGCTCCTGGGCTTGTCCTCTGACATCCACACGCATGCACCCTCATACACATGAACACACACGTGTACACAAAGTATAAGCCAGCCCCATCATGAGCTGCCACTTTACACCCATCAGGATAGCTGGTATCAAAAGACAGAAATTAACACATATTGGCAAAAAGAAAGATGTGGGGGAAATGAAAGTTTTTGTACATTGTTTGTGAGAATGTCTAATGGCCCACAGCCACCAGGGAAAGCATGATGATAGCTCATCAGAAGGTTAGTTCCACTTCTGTGCAATAACGGATGAACAGAACGCACGTGTGGAATATTATATAGACCTCACCGGAGAGAAATTCTCAAACATGAATCAACACTGTTAGACTTTGAGGACATAATGCCAAGTAGCACAGGCTATGTCAGAAAAGGGCAAACACAGTGAGGAGTCTACTTATATGATACACATAAGCGGTCAGAATCATGAAGTCAGCAGGTAGAGAGGAAGATACCCATGTCTGGGGCTTTAGCAGGATAGGTTATTGCCATCAATGGGGATGGACTTTGAGTCTTGCAAAGTCAGTCAATGCTTCTGTGTTGTCCATAGACAGAAGTAGCAGGGGTGTGCCTAGGACTCTAAACTATAAACCTAAAATTACTATGGCTGCTCTAGTCTCTTGTCTTTTTACAGGGATAAACATCACAACCAAAGAAACTTAGTCAGGAAAGGGCTTATTTCAGCTTATACTCCCAGGTCACAGCCCATCATGGAGGGAAATCAGGGCAGGCACTCAAAGAAGAGCCCATGGAGGAACACTGTTTACTGACTTGCTGCCTCTGGCTTATGCTTAGCTAGATTTCTTATACAACTCAGGACCACCTGCATTGGATTGGCATAATTCACAGTGGCCCAATCAATAATCAAAACAATTCCTCACAGATAGGGCTATGGGCCAATGTGATCTGAGCAGTCCTTCTAGTGAGATACCCTCTTCCAAAGTGACTTTAGGCTGTGTCAAGTTAGGACAGTGATGACTGTTATACTAAGACTATTTTGCCTCCAATAAAAATACTCTCAGGGGCTGGAGAGATGGGGCAGTGTTTATTAAGAGTGCTTGCTGTTCTTCCAGAGACCCCAAGTTTAAACCCTAGCACCCAAATTGAATGGCTTAAAAACTAGCTCTAACTCCAGCTCCAAGGGAGCTAAAGCCCCCTTTTGTCCTCCATGGACGTCCACACACACATATACATAAATAAAAATGAACCTTAAAGATATATTTTACAGGTGATAAAATATTTATGACATTCAACAAATACTTTAGTGTCCACTAAGCCACACATTATTTTGGTGTTCGAGATGACAAGAGAAAACTCAACATTCAAAAAAAGAGCTTAAGTTAGGGAGCTGACATTTCCAGAGAAGGAAAATGAGCAGAGTAAGTATAACATATCATTTAAATGGAGAAGGGTGTCATGGAGAAACCCAGAATGTGGGATCTTCTGGAAGGACCCACTGCTGTAGTGATATCTGAACAGAGAGCTAAAATGTCAGGGATGAATCATGGAGGTGTCGTGAGGAGGATTGTATGGGTGCTCAGAACCAATGAGAGGGTGACTATGGCCAAAACAGAGGAAGATGAAAGAGAGCATTGGACATTAGACCACAGGAGACCATCATTCAAAAGAGATACTGCTGCCTGGGGCTCAGGCAGTAGCAGCAGAGAGAGCAAGACAGTCAACCTTAGCAAATCCATAACTGCACTGACATGGTAAGGTGGTTAGGAAAGGAAAGAGAAGAATAAAGAATGGCTCCGGCTGGGCTGATTCTTGTGTTGCGGGGTTATACATCAGTTGAAGTTAACACCATGGAGGAGGAAGATACTTTGCTAGGCTAGATGGCAAGCAAGCAAAGGGACTTGCTACACCTCCCCATGCTTTATATTTTACCAATATATCATCTAATTTCAGACTAGTGACTAACATATTTTTGTGGGGCTTTTTTTAATTAATTTTTTTCCAATCTAAAATAAAATATAATTATTTTAAAATGTAAATAATATTTAAAATATAAAATCATTTTCTCTTCCTTTTCTGCTTTCCAATACCTCCCATGCACCCTCTGGCTGTCTTTGTGGCTCATAGGTATTTCAGGAGGGTAGGATTATTGGCTGTTTCCCTTCATTAGGGACTTGCATATCACCTTCTGGTACTATGAGAGGTAGTCATCGGGGAGGGAACTTTCAGGTCAGGTTCTAGCACAGGTTCTCCAGGTCTTATGTCTGAAGTACACAGCATCTTTATCAAGGGACTCACCTTCAACCTCTGGCAACCAAGGATAACAGCAATAGACTATATTGTTTCGTGAGTCTCTTAGACAATCCACCTCAACAACTCAACAGGGGATTTCTCATGCCTGGTGCTGCCATTTTTTGTTAGATAGACCATTTCTTCACTTTTTTTTTTACTTTAGTTTTGCTTTTTCATAGAGTTGTAAATGATAAGAAACACTTGGCAGGCAAAGATTGTCCTTAAATCACATGTAAGATTCTCAGGTTCTTCTAAGGTCTGTGATGTGATTTTGTACACCCCCCTGTAGTGACTGGCATGTAGGAGAGTGTGAACAAGAAAGGCTCTAGACTCAAGCGTGGGCAAACTGCACCCAGTACCAATTTCACCTCCTCCCTGTTGCCTTTGAGAAGTGTTCCACCCATGGCTATTGCCTATGCTGCATAATCATTCAGAAAAAAGTGTGTGTGTGTGTGTGTGTGTGTGTGTGTGTGTGTGTGTGTGTGTGTGTGTGTGTGTGTGTGTATGCACCATTCCTGGTTTTTGTTTTTGCTTTATATGTGAATTCTCAGACTCAAACTCAGGTCTTCATGCTTGCAAGGCAAACACTTTACTAATTGATCTATCTCCTCATCCCAAACAACATTTTTCCCTTCAGACCATTGTTCTAGAAGAGGATATAGCACTTATAAATCAGACCAAGCTCCCTGCCCTCCTCCTGGAATTGCAGGCTGTCATCAGTATTTGTTAGATAAGCTTTTAGCATCAGTCAAACCTTTGTCTATAGAATTTTCCTCTGTAAGTAGATTGTACTTTATCTTTTTAAAATCATAGTTACCTTTCTATACCCAATTCTTTGAATTTGTTTATACAGCATACAGAATGCCAGTAACTGTTTCAGAACAGTTAGGAACAATTCAAAAACGGAAGCACTGGCAAATCTTGTTAACTATATCCTACAGAGCTTCATAGCTTTGATATCTAGCTCTGGGAAGTTAGGAAAGTCCATCCAAAAGGTAGGGCCATGAAATTGCAATGCCTTCTCAGATTTTGGCAAACATCTTAGCTGTGGAGAAAATAACGCTGTTGCCCAATGGAGACTCTCACTGGAGACTGGTCATCCATGCTCTCCTCTCTATAAACTCTATATCCTGGGTCTTCATTTAAAGAGTAGCTCTGATGTTGTTTATGCAATTGGAGCTCTCACATAGAGAAAGTACTTCATGAAATATGGCTTACTGTGGTGTTTGCCTGACTGCAGGCAGAGCAGAGCCCGTGGTTGTATTACAGTGGCAGAGGTGGCTCCATTTATGAGGAACTTGTCTTGGGAATGCTGTTTGGAGAACTTCCCATTTAGAAAGTCCTATATTGGGGTTGGGGATTTAGCTCAGTGGTAGAGCGCTTGCCTAGCAAGCACAAGGCCCTGGGTTTGGTCCCCAGCTCCGAAAAAAAGAAAAAAAAATAAAGTCCTATATTCATGTTTAGATTTTTATCATATTTATATGTTTATTTGTGTATGTTTGTGCACATGGACATGTGTGTTCATGTGTGTTTATATCTGTGTACATCTCTGTGTGCCATGGTGTATCTGGAAGCTGATGGTCTTTTCATTATGTGGATCCCAAGTGATTAAATTCAGATCATCGGTCTGGTGAGAAGTGTCTTTACCCACTGAGTCACCCTCCAGCCCTGGGTAGCCCAATCTCAATTTGACCTATTTGGCAGTTGTCTATGACGTGTCATCATTGAGGGGGTGGGGAGTTCTAGGTAGAGCCAATGACACCACCAAAATAAATTTCCTGTTTGCTGATGCCCAAAATAAGATGTTTCTCTTTTTCTCATTAAAAGAAACTAAAAAAGAAATGCAACTATTCCTATAAAAAGTAATACAGTCATTCTGTGGGAAGGAACAGCTCAGAGTTAAAATATCTTGCAGACTGTAAACACTTCAACCAGATCCTAGACCAGGCCAGTCTAAATATACCCAATGCGTTATCGTCTGCTCTGTCATAGAAAGGTGAAATAGCTTCAATAAACACCAAATTGATTTCACCCAGCAGAACTTTCTGCTCTTTCATTATTTAGAATATGTGTTCTGAACAGAGAGGCCATTATCAAGGCATGGAATTGTGAGATTAGCTCTTTAAGGCTAAATAGTCTGTTCAATGGGCACTATCAGGAAGTGACTGCATACAAAAGATTTTTTAAGAAAAATTTCCGTTTCAACATTACTTCATGCAGTTATGCTCTAGATGTTACCAAAGAGTAACCTCTTTTTTTAAATGTCATTTCATCTGCCCTATAAAAACATATCAAAATTCATTTTAGCTAAACCAACTTTGTTATACACCAGTCTAGTGCTATAGGACAGACCCCAAAATACGGAAGATGAGGGAGAAACTTACATAGGGCAGTCCAAAATAACCAGGAAAAAGAAATGATGATGACATCATTAAAAACCATTAAGACCCATCTCAAGTGACAAAGCCCGTTGCCCTAATCTTTGGATTTCTGTTGTTCCTGTTGTTTTGAAATGGAGTCTCCCTACCTTTCAACTCATGGGATCTATAGCTAGCTCAGGTTGACTTGAAACCCAGGATTCCTCTAACTTCAGCTTCTTTAGGGCTGCGTCTACAGGGCTGAGCCACTAACATCTGCACCGCCAGCCCCACACCAGGCTACGCATCGTGGTATCTGTGTTGTGCTGATTTATTTCACTTCAGATGGCAGTAAATAGTTGAGTGTATAACACTATCTCAGAAACTGTCAATGTTTTCACTCCTGTCCCCTTAAAACTTTGCCAGTGTCTGGCTAGTATGTATATTACACTGTAATCACTAGTTCAAAGAAAGCATTATTTTTTTTTTCCTTTTCTCCCCAAGCAGACAATAGGTTCTGGAGGCTGTCTGTCTCCTTCATGATCACCTTTGTATGGCGAGGAAGAAAATGTAGATTTTTTTCTCTATATCTGTCTCTAGCATCATAGCTGAGACTCCTACCACCAAACACACTGATCATTTAAACAGACTTATAACATGAAATGAGATTGAAGTAGTAATTAAAAGTCTCTCCATAAAGAAAAGCCCAGGATCAGAAAGGTTCACTGCTAAATTATACTAAGTGTTTAAGGCAGAGCTAGCACCAGTAATTCTGAAACTGTTCCACAAAACAGAAAGGAAAGAACACTAACAGATCTAGTCAATGGAACCAAAACTCTGTAAGGGCACAACGCAGAGTGAAAACTATAAAACTGATTTCTCCGATGAACATAAACATAAAAATTCCCAGTAAAGTTCTTGAAAACTGAATTCGGTAGCACACTGATACCATCACATGGAAGAAGAGGCAGGAGGATCTCTGTGAGTTTCAGGCCAGCCTGGTCTGGAAGGAGCTCCAGAACAACTAGGTCTATATAAAGAAACCCTGTCTCAAAGAAAAAAATCAAAACAAACAAACAAACAAACAAAAGCAAAACAATAACAGTGAGATAAAGTTGACGTTAAAGATATAAGGTTGGGCCATGAAAAACATATTAATAAGTGTAATCAATCTTAAATAGATTTAAGGATTGGAGTCACATGGTCATCTCAACTGATGCAGAAAGGGCCTTCCAGAAGATCCATATCTCCTTTTGACAAAAAGCCTTGAGGAAACTATGACTAGGAGAAACAAGCCTTAACAAAGTAAATATGACAAATCTATACCCAACAGCATACTTTCTAAATGAACACCACCAAGAACATGTCATCTACAATTTAGAACGAGTTAAGAGTGCCCATTCCCTCCTTGACTTTTTAGTACAGTACTCCAAGAATTAGCTAAAGCAATGAGACAAGAGAAATAAAAGAGACACAAATAAGAAAGGAAGAAGTCAAGTTGTTCTTACTTACAGATGATATGATCCTATCCTTAAAGGACCCTGAAGGCTGTACCAGAAAATTCTTAGTATTGGTAAATACTTTTAGCAACATAATAAGCCATAAAACCAACACACTAAAATCAATAGCTTTTTTTGGTACCCATAGCAAACTGGCAGGGAATAAAATTAGGAAAAATATCCAATCCACAGTAACTTGAAAAAAATAAGAAAGTGCGTAGGACAAAGCCTCACAAAGGAGGTAAAAGACCTCTTTGATAAAAACTTTGAAATATCAGAGTGAGACACTGAAGAGGTACTAGAAGATAAAAAGATTTTCTAGGCTTCTGAATTAACATAATTAATCATGTGAAATGGCTATTTCAACCAAAAGCAGCCTACAGATTCGATGCAATCGCAATCAAGATCACAATGATATCCATTACAGAGCTAGAAGAAGCAAACCTGGCATTCATGAGGAAACACGAAAGACGGCCAAAGCGAGCCAACACAGAAAGAACAGTGCTAGAGGAATGCCTGACCTCAAATTGTACTTCAGAGCCATGGTGACCAAGACAGCGTGGTACTGGCACAGAAACACACACACACGGATTAGTAAGATAAAATTGAGGAACTAGATATAAAGCCATGTAAGTACAGCATCTGATTTTTTATGAGTTTGCCAAAAGTACACACTGGATGGATAAAAGACAGCATCTTCACCAAACAGTGCTAGACAATTGAATACTAACATGTGGGAGAGACCCGATATTTAGCTCTTGCCTTGAACAAAACTCCACGTAGATCAAAGACTGCAACAAAAATCCTGATTTTTTTTAAACGACTAGAAGGAAAGGGAGAAAGAACCCTTCAATAGTTGACTCAAACAAGGACTTTCTAAATAGATTTTAGTAGCATAGGAAATAAGACCAACAATTGACAAAGGGGATCTCACTAAATTACAAGGCTTCTATATGGCAAAGGCAACCATTAATCAAGTGAAGAGGCAGTCCACAGAATGGAAGAAAATCTTTGCTAACCATATATCTGACAGAGGATTGGTATCTTAGATATGCAAATAACTAAAGAAACTAAACACTAGGAAAACAAGCTACCCAGGTTTTAAAAAAGACTATGGGGGACCCGGTCCAGAAAGCCCCCCACATCTACTCCATCTACAAGTTGTTGGACCATGTGGAGGTTCCGGTCCCACAGAACCAGATGTCACTACTGAATAGGGCTGGTCCTAGGCCCACCGGCTGGCCCCTAGCATGGAGCCACTGCAGCAGCAGCCTGTGCTACCTGTCCTACTAAGGAGTTGGAGTGTGTGGTGCAGTGGTGCTGCCTGCAGGCTATAAGCACAAAGGTTGAGCCCAGCATGTCTCAGGATGGCAGACATGAAGGGTAAGGGCAGAGAGTTGTGCCCAAGCCTTGCTCCAGATGCCCTGCCACAAGATCGCCCTGACTCTGGGCAAAAGCAGGATATCTGAGATGAGTTTTGGTGATGGTCTAGTATTTATGGAGTCAGAAACCAGAAACTTTGAACTAGACCAATAACTCTTTGAAATGGTTATTTGCATGTAAAGCTGGGATATATATATATATATATATATATATATATATACACATATACACACATACACATTACACACATACACATATACACATATACACATATACATATATACATATATACAAATGCATAAGCCGATTCTAATGCCACAGTGAACAAATATGTGAAGAATCAGTGGGAAAGATGGAGGGACAGAGTGGTGCATATGTGGTTGGGAGAGGCAGAACTAGAGTCACAACAGTAGTGACAGGTGTGAGAGAAGGCATGAGGAAACATGTTGCTAAGAAGGGCTGGTGTGGGCAAGGGGTCTTTAGCAGCCTGGAATTCTCACAGACTTTGAGCAAAGACACCACTGTCCCAACTTTGAGCAAAGACAGGATATCTGAGATGAAGAACAGTTCATTTACGGTGTTGGACCTTCTTGAAAGACCTCCATAGTCCATTGGTATCTGGAGTCTATATTGGTATCTGTGGTCCATGCTGCTTCCCAAGACCATTTTAAAAACCTGAGATTCACATGAATATTTGTGGTATGGTCTGCCACTAGAGGACATGTTCATGTCCAAGAACCATGCTACTAACTGGAGGCCAGGTGGACGTCTATAATCTGGGCTACCACAAGAGGCGGAGTTAGTGTCCATGGGTTATGTACCCACCAGGGGCCTTGTTGATGTGAGTGGTCTGTAATGTCATCTGAGGCCATGTTGAGGTCTCTGATTCAAATTGCTGCCAAGGGACATGTTGGGGGTTCATGGTTCTGATGCAGCAGGGGAATGTTGACGTCTGTGGCCTATGTTACCATTGAAGGCCAATGCAGATGACCTTAGCCTGTGCTACCACCCGAATCCATATTGGTTGGCGTTCATAACCTGTGTTACCACCAAGGTACCTAAGGGTGTCCATGGTCCATGTTGAAGCTGAGGGCCTTAAAAATGCCCATGGTCTGAAGTGCCATTAGAGACCATGTTGAGATCCATGATCATCAATGTGGCTGACAGAGGCCATGTGGATGTTTGTGATCTGTGTTCCCTCAGAAGACCATGTTGGTGTCCATAGTCTGCATTTTGGCAGAGGGCCAGATTGATGTCTGTGGTCTGTAGTGCCACCCAACACCATGCTGGTGTCCATGATCTATGCTCCTGCTGACTATAAAAGGCATGAAGACTATTTTTACAGTGTCATGGATAACCAGAGACTCACACTTGAGATCGACAGTCATAGAAGGTGTCTGTGACAACCCCTACCTTAAACCCCCACACTCAAAAAATAATAGCCTAAATATAGGAAACCATGGGAGAAAACTCTTTAAAGTTGGGATAAGGATGCTGAAGTGTAGTTCTCTACAACTGCATGGCCTCTGGCTTGTGGTATGGATGAGGAAGGACTCAGTTTTCTTTAAGGGGTTGGCCACTAAGAGTTTGACCATGCTCCAGTGAGTATAGACTGTGGACAACAGAGACTTCTCAAAAAAGAGTAAGCACTTTTAAAAGTACTCAAATTCTTTAGCCATCAGAGAAACATAAAGTAAAATCACTTTAAGGCCCCATCTCACCCTAGTTACAATGGCCATTAGAAATACTAATCAAATTCTGGAATGATGTGAGGGAATGGGAACCCTTATACACTGTGGGTAGGAGGTAGGATTAGTTCAGCTCCTATAGAACTATTGTTGAAGCTTCTCAAAGAGCTAAAAACTAGAACTACTATGTGAGTCACCTCTACCACTCACATACAAAATGCCCGAAGCACTTCACATCGTTTTACAGAGACACTTGCACATCTGGATTTCCTGCTGCTCTAATGACAATGGTAAGGAAGTGGAATTGGTCTAGATGTTTATCAACAGGCAAATGGATAATAAAAATGCAGTGTCCATACACAACGAAATTTTATTTAAGATGGATGGATCTGGCAATGATAAAGTGCATTAAATCAGATTCAGAAAAACAAATATTGAATTTCTTTCTCATATATGTATCCTAGGTTCTGATTTTTATGTTTAAATGTGTGGGTATTGAGTCTGGGTATAGGTCATGAAACTTGAAACTGACCCTAAGAGGGAAGAAAGGTTTTGAGGAAGCGGGGACTGGGATAAAACACTTGCAACAAGAAAGCAGAGGACACTGCTGGGGTGGAAGGAGATGGGAGTAGGCAAAAGAAACAAAGAAGAGACCATAAGCAAAACCAATCATGCATAAAACCTCCATAAGAAAACCCATTCCTTTGGACATTATTTTAAAAATAAAGGTTAACTTCACTGGGGTTGGGAACATGGTTCAGTGTGTAAAGTACTTGCTATACAAGCAGAAGACCTGAGTTCCCACTCCTAGAGCCCATGTACACAGAGACATGGGAGCAAGAAGCAACAGAACTCCAGATGCTTGTGTGCCAGCGAGCCTGGCATATGGAGCAGAGAAACAAGACTGCCCTGTCTCAAACAAGGCGGAAGGCAATGGCTAAACCTAAGTTTGTCTGCTAACCTCCATATGTGTATCATAAAGAGGTGTATGCCAGTACACAGACACGCACACAGACTGACACACATAGAGACCGGCGCACACAGATACATACACCACATTGATACATACAGCACATTGATGAGAAAGTCATTAAAATGTTTTTAACGTAAGTTTAATGTGGCAAATGATGTAGCCTTCAGAAATGAAGACCTACAGGGACAGAAAGTATTTTATGCTTAGGTTTTATATTTTATATTGATGAGTGTGGACAGGCATGAAGAAAACCTGCCTGGCCAAGGGGGCTCATATGATGGAGACGAAGTGGAGGTGGGCGTGGCAAGTCCTGCTCTTCAGCTTCTGGATGTCTCCGTGTCTTCAGTCCTTTCGTGCATCTGTAGGGAGGATCCTCTGATATACGTGAGCTACTTTAGAGGACTGCCAGAGGCTTCCTCTGTGGGATGCTTCAGGGGAGAGCAGCAGGAAGAAGCCAGAACAGGCCCCATTGCTGGTTTTTTTTTTTTTTTGTCAAATGTCAAGGCACCATAATCTGGGGTAACATGTCCTGTACCCCATCTGTAGCCACAGAATCTATCCACCCTAACGTGTCAGTGCATGTTAGGGAACATGTATGCTTCACATGTCCCGTATGTTCTCAGTCCCTGCTTACCAACAGTGCTCCCCCATAATTCAGTTCTCTCTTGCTACAAGGGCAGATTCAGAATGCAAAGCTTTCTCCTGCTTTTTAAACCTGGATCAAACTTTTGAATAAGAACCTGCTTGTTTGTGTGCATTGCGTAGAATTATTATAGAATGTCCCCCCTGACGGTATCTTCATCAATTCAGAACTGGATGTCTGTTCTACATCCATTTCATGGCTTCATGTCATTCTTTCTCCCTCCCTCATCTCTCAGCATCCTTTATGTATGGTAATGGGAATCTCACTTGCTCTTCTTCACCTGGTTGCCTGAAACGCCACTGCCTTTAGGAATACATTTATATTCCGATGCTGTAATGGTAAATAATTTCAACGGGGTGAATCTCTTTAATCCTACTTTGTATCTAAAAGACACACTCAACACTATCTTCAACTATCTCCTGAGAATCCAATTTCCTAAGGTTATGTGGGAGAGACCTGAGTGGAAGTTTTAAAAACCCGAAGTTCAGAGTGAAGTATCAAACTCAAACAAAGCACAGATGATCCAGTCTGAGCCTGATTCGTGTGGCCATATGCAGCAGCCAAGGCTTCCATTGACTGTTGGCATAAGAACTGTGATTATGGTGTTAGTAAGGCAAATGCCTCTCCTCTGGCCTAGAGAGTTTCTGGGCTGTTTCTCCTGAACTGAATTTTTAGAGGTTATAACAGTCCTCCCACTAAAAGAAACCAGAGCCCAATAGCAGATCTGTGTAAGTAGCAGGCATCGAAACAACAGGACACAATTTGAGAAGAGATGTCGTGATTGAAAGCCTTGTCACTGAGACACAGTAGAATGGTATCATGGTGGAACCCCGGTAGGCACAGCAAATGGAGGAAGCTTTGAGGTTCTAGCTGCTCACTTCGCAGACCAAGATGTCAAGGTCAAATGTCTCTCTCCTAAACTAATCTGTGAGCCACAAGCATGAATATAGGTAAATGACTTTGAGTCTTTCTGTGGGTGAATTAAAAACGTAATAAGGAAGATGGCTCCGTTCAGAAACACGAGAACCCAAGTTCAGATTCCAGCACTCATATGAAAGGTCAGGTATGGCTGTGAGCACCTGTAATCCCACCACTGGGAAGATGGAAACAGGCAGATGGGGAGCTCATTGCACAGTCAGTATAACCTATCAGGGAGCTCCAAGTTCAGTGACAGACCCTGTCTCAGGAAATAGAGAGCAACTGAGAAAGACACCTTATGTTTACTTCTGTCCTTCATTTACACACATGCACACACACACACACACACACACACACACACACGTAATAAGTCAAACAACTTTATACTGCCAGCCTGCTAAAGTCTCTAGTTCTAGGTATTGTAAAATCACTCATTAACTAAGATACTGTGCAATTTTTACAAGTATCTGTATCATCTACAATAATTTAAAAATAAGTTTCGGGAAATTGGACCAGTTTTCTGGAGTTTAAAGGAAGCATATTTGTACAACTGGCTGGCTTTCTTTAAAACTGCAAGTATTTACCTGCCTCACACTTAGTGCTTACTAATCAGTTGGGGTGTGTGTGTGTGTGTGTGTGTGTGTGTGTGTGTGTGTGTGTGTGTGTGTTTGTGTGTTTATGTTTTTGTGTTTGTGTGTGTGTGTTTGTGTGTGTGTGTGTGTTTGTGCGTGTGCGCACACACATGTGTGTATTGAAAACCCCCTGTGCTGAAGTGGTAACAGGCTAATGCAGACACTTATTTCAGGGTCCTTTGTGAAGTTACAGGGGACACTGTCCATCCTTAGTTTAGAGTAATCATCACAGGTAAATACAGAGATAATATACCACAAGATGCTGGTTTTTATTTCCAAAGGTCCAGGGTGAGTGAATAGACAGAAAATAATGCATTTAGCAGCATCACACTACTGGAATTCTGAAGTCTTTGACTAATCCAACAAACTATAAATAAAACCAGAAGGAAATTAAAATTCAGGTAAAATAACTTTTTGATAAAGACTAGGAACATTAAATGATAAGACTACAAGGCCTGGAATACACAAACTCCATTTCTGCAGCATTTTGAGTCCTCTGCGTAATTGGAGAAGAACACTTAACTCTGCCATAAGTCTCATTCTAGAAACAATGGAGCTCCGTAGCTCTGCTCCTGGAAAGGTTTGTTTTTACTGTGCATGTTAGTTTCTCTGTGCAAAATGTCCCCGTGGAAAGGACTTTGCTGCCCTCTAGTGTCACTAAAATTAGAGGCTAGAGACAAAACAGCTTTTTCCGACAGTGAGACAATGACAGCATACTCAGAAGAAAGCCGGACACGCCATATCCTCCCTTCCCTTCGGAGAAGGTCCCTATCAAGACCTTCAGAGGCTAGCTGTCCTTCAGGCTCACTGAATGATGTGTGCAGATGTGGAAGTGGTTAAGGCAAGCTAGAAACACCCAGAACCAAAATGAGAGAGTTCACCAAGACAAGGTGGTACACACCTGAAATCCCGTCACACGGGCTGAGATGGGAGGGCTGCTAATCTGAGAATGGACTAAGTGGATAGCAAGACCCTGACTTTAAAAATCACCTTAACTTGAGAGTTTGGGTGTAGCTCAGTTAATAGAGCACTTCCTGGTGTACGTGAAGCCCTGGGTTGGATCCCCAGCACCACATAAAACCAGGCAGGGTGGCCAGCACTCCGGTGGACCTGAAGCTCAAGCTCATTCAAACCCATGGCCAGTCAGAGCAACATAAACCCTACCTCAAAATAAACAGGCGAATGAAGTATTATCTAAAGAGTTGCTTATGAGAGGAGATAAAGGGTCATTTTATTCATTTGTCCATTCCCACTCTACGACAAATAAAATAATAACAAAGGATCATAATACCAATTTAAGGGTTCTAAGAATCAACCAAGGCCAAGGGCCACAGAAATGACAAAGAAGCCTTCATTATATAGAAGATCTCCTGAGGAGGTCAAGAAAGAAAGGAAGAACTTGGAGAAAAGGGAGAATATTCATTGCAAAAACATATTTTAGGCATAAGAAAAGCAGCTGCAAAACCTAAGGCAGGCAAGTTGGGGCATAGTAGGAAGAGCAGCTCCCATTATTAATAGAGTACAGTCACGTGATGGGTCAAACCAGAGAGATGTTGGGGAAGGCAGCAAAGGTCAGGCTATGTCCAATATGCCTGCAAAGTGAGCCTCATATGCAAATTAGTACCCCATTTAAAAGTGAAGTAATATTAATTTTGTTAATATATTTCATTTAACCCATTATGTCCAAAATAGTAATGTTTAATAAATAATCAAGGAGTTGAGCAACAGCTTCGAGGTTACAAACAGAGGACCTAGGTTTAGTTCCTAGGAACCTCATGGTGGCCACAACCATCTGTAACTCCAGTTCCAGGGGTTCCAATGTACTCTCCAAACCTCCTTGGACATTGAATAAATGTGCTACCCATGTATACATGAGGGCAAAGCAATTACATATAACATAAAAGCAAACATTTCCAAAAGGAAATTATGAGTGTGTAATCAATGTGAGATATAACAAAGCTTTTTGCTCTCTTTTCTATACCCAATATTTCAGATTTGAAGTGTCTTTTACTCACTGCATCCCACACTTGGAACAAGCTATTTGTCAAGAGCTCAATTTAGTCAAATAGAGCTACAGTTACATTGAAAAAATGTGATAGGTATATTTGAATGTTTACACTCTCTCCCAGTTTAAGTCAACTTTATGATAGGTTCTTTGGCAGGGACTCCCACTCGTGATCATGAGGTGAATTAGGTAGGATTCAGTAAAAAAAAAATGGTAGGAGGCTTAGCTTCCCAACAACCTAGTCAGCAAACTGGTCTCTCTCTTTGTGTTACTTTGGGAAGATGGACAGAATGAAATCAAAACATGATCATGGAACATCTAAATAAAAATAAATTTAATCTGGAGCTCAGTGGACATCATTTATGGCCTGCTGAAAACAAGGAGCCAGAGGAACATGCACATGTACACACCCCTCCACAGACACACACACACACACACACACACACACACACACACTCATCCACACATGCACAAGCACACACAGGCATGCACACAAACACACACACCTACAGCTGCCCCTGCTTCAACCCGCTCCCTTCTCCCCAAACTATACAGCCCGTCATTAAAGTTCCGATTCTGTGCTGGGTCTTGGCTCTTAATTTTGCTCTTTACCAGATGAACACATGACGACTTACTAATTTTGTGTAACTTTTCTCATTTGCAGCACAAGATGCTTGAGGCATTTGAATCAACACCCATGCTTAGGAAACCCTCCAGTGCCTAAAGTGTGTCACGATGACTCTTCATGTTGGACATCTCTTATCTGTGACTGAAAAATCTTAGCTATTCCTTTCCACCACTCACGTTTTGGTGACAAGTCCCAGGAGGCTTCCTTTAATAGGTTTACCCCGGGACAATTGCATAGCTTTTCACCAGAGCAGAGTCCTTACCTTTTGTGTTCAGTT